>NC_085879.1:28960773-29078273 GCF_034702125.1 Engraulis encrasicolus | reverse complement strand
GCGATTCACAGTTATTTGTCAGGGTATTGTTTGGGGATTGTTTTGGTCAGGGCACAACTTAAATTGCTTCTTTTATGTAGTATTAGAATTTGGTACTTATTTTCAACTGATAGGCTTAACACAGCGCTGTGGGAATATAGAAAGCACTTCTGTGAGTCAACTATGGAAAACAATTCCGTGACTAGGGGCACGGAATTTTGACAAAATCCTTGAAACTAACACGGATTTCCTGTCCCGTGTCCATTCCACGGAATTCTGAGAGATCAGGCTGTCCACTTAAAAAGTGCAAATTATGAGGGTGTTGTGCTCAAGTCCTTTTGTTGTCGTAGGAACGTAAAACAACAAGTTTTATCCTGATGATGTTGTTAGTGTGCATGTTTAAAACTGCCAAACATACGTGTAACCATTCTTTGATTCATATTTTCACGGTATTTACATATTTTTACACTATATTCATGCTATATTTTTACACTATATTTACGCTGCCTACAAATATTAGCAATCAGTTTTTAAGATAAATAAACTACAATTTCTCTCCACCATGTTGAAAAGGTCAAAGGTCATTAATCTCTCCAACTGGCATATCAAAATATCCTATGAGTTGCCAAGTGGAAAATTCCACAAGTGGTCGGACGTTCATGTGTGCTTTTCATGTCGGCGTCTGGTATTTACTATAATGCCCATAGCATGTTAAAGCATAATGAGTGGAGGCTGGCTACATGGGGTCAGCTCTATGTTCCCACAGCCTAATGGTCCCACAGCGTATTCCTGCTGCTCCACGTTCCCACATTTTAAAGAAATTATTCAAATATAGGCCCTATGTTCCACAACTCCATGTTCCCACATTTCCGAGTATACTAAGAGAAAATGCATTTCTCCCCGCTGTGGAACATAGGGCCTAAATTCTTAGAAATGTGGGAACAGGGAGCAGCAGGCCTAAAATCGGCCTAAAAATGCATGTTAAAAATCTGATGTGATGTGGGACCAATGGGCTGTGGGACCAACGGGCTGTGGGAACATAGACACGCTCCCAGCTACATCACAGGCCTGATGGAAAAAACGAATCCTGAGCCTGAAACTTTCACACTTTTTGAAATAAGAAACCCCTATTCTATTGATTAAACATTCTCAATGTCTTTTTTTGCTCACAAATGCTCAAGCCTGATTCTCAGGCACTGAGCCTGAATACCATCCACCCTGTGAGATATGATGCCGAGAAAAATATTATAGATGACATGTGTTCACCTCCCGGGCAGAAATAAATGAATTATTCTGTGTTCTGAAATGACCAAATGTTAAAAGCTATTACGATTATCTACACAGGCTAATGGTTAAATGTGGTCTACTGTGCCATGCCTGAATTCGGGCAAATTGCCCAAGATCCTTCAGCATTTTACCTCTCCACTCAAAAAATGGGTTGTAGATATGCTTTCCTACCTTCAGGGTAGAAAGCAATAAATAATTTGGTGTGATGAAATGGTAGGCGTTATTACAAACTATCTACACTATAGGCCAATGCAGTGGTTCCCAACCTTTTTTGACCTGGGACCCCATTTAGACATCCCAAATTCCTAGGGACCCCACACACATATTTTTACACACCTGAAACAATAAATACTGAGCTAACTTGTAGGCTATTAAAACCTGTAGATATTTATGAAAAGATATAAGAATGAATGTGGCGTTTCAATCACATTAATTAATGTCTTTATCTGCGACCCCATTTTGATTCCAGGAGACCACATATGGGGTCCCGACCCCAAGGTTGAAAACCACAGGGCTAATGGTAAAATGTAATCTACTGTTCCATGCCTGACTTCAGGCAATATGCCCAGGATCCTTCAGCCCTCAAACTCGACTCAAAAAAATGGGCTGTAGATATGACTACTAAGGCTCTTCAGACTGTTTTTAAGAGGATCTATGGGTGTGTCCTGTTACTGTAGGATTCCCATGTCAAGATATGCTTAAGAGGTGTTGGATTTTTCACTAAAGCTTTTCAGATTAGGTCAGCTCCTGTTAATGAAAAAAATGTAATGGCAAGGGCGTATTAAATATTACGACAGAGGAAAGAATGGGACAAAATCCAGGTCTCAGTTTTATACACATGTATTATATTTTGGTCTCCAAGTCACTGAGCAAACAACTGATATACCACAATGATAACCAGTAGAGTGACAAAATAATTTAAGGCAGAGATTATTTTACATTATACAGGGATAATAAAAGATTTTCTCCCCAGTTTGTGTGTGTGTGTGTGTGTGTGTGTGTGTGTGTGTGTGTGTGTGTGTGTGTGTGTGTGTGTGTGTGTGTGTGTGTGTGTGTGTGTGTGTGTGTGTCTGCTCGTTGCCCCAAAACTACAGTGAAGAACAGATGATGATAATAGATTCATCAAATCCTGAAATCTTGTAAATTGATGTAGAGAGAGGGGGGAATAGAGTTGCGTCTGTGAGTAGATTTTAAGAAACTTCAGGTGCTCATCGGTGTCCAACAAAGCAGAGAGAGGGTCCGAGGCACTCTGAAGTAAAGTCAAAAGTCCTTTATATCAGAGTGCCTCGGACCCTCTCTGCCCTACAAAGGGAAAGTGCAGTAGCTACGTCAACACTGAAACAGAGAAAATTCAGACAAAGCCTTAGTATTACAGTAGGCTGGATCAGTGGTGTAGTCTACGTAGAACGCAGGTATACGGAGTATACCCACTTCTAAATTTCAGGGATTTCAGTATACCCTCTTAAAATTGATTGATCCATTGTTTTGAATATAACAAACAGTATACCCACTTCAAAAAATGCTCAATTATACAGTATACCCAGCATGAAAAAGTAGACTACACCACTGGGCTGGATATTGTAGCTACTACTAGTTTGACATTGCAACATCTCTAAAACGGGACACATTTGGACCATAAGATTTTATCACGAGATAAAGGAAGTGTAATGAAGACCATTTTCAGTCTAAACTCAATTTTGTCAAAATATGTTATACTGCACTTCGGCTTTGAAGGGCAACTCTCTCTGCTCTCTACATGTTGTCTAAGCTGATCTTATGTTGACTGAAATGAATGGGGAAAGCTGCACCTGTATCAGTGAGTTTTTCTTTTACTTCAGACATGAAGACGGTTTATCTTTTACCTGACATGTTTCGACGGTATAACTTCAGTCTTCATCAGAGGGTCACTGGAAGTTATACCGTCGAAACATGTCAGGTAAAAGATACAACTTTTACATCTCTGAAGTAAAAGAAAAGCTCAAGTGTGATTTAAACAGTTCGACATGATGAACGTTATACATGCGCGTCAGTACCCAGTGTGAGACAAATCAATCCCATATTCTTCTCCATCCTTCTATACCATCTACAACACCTTGTTAGGATAAGGATAATTAATAGCTGAAATGTTAAGAGTACAGAGGACTACAGCACATGTCGAAATGTGAAAACGAAAAGTAAAAAAAGAAGATCTTTGCGCGTAAAGAGCAAAAAGGTAAATCATAATGGTGTTGTAACTACATAAGCGACTACATAAGTGATAAGACTGTCCAGTAATGCGTCGAGAGGGAGGGAACTGGAGAGTTACGCGAGGTCAGTCCTTGATGGATTTCCGCAGGGGCTTGTTGTAGTTAGCCAGTCAGTGAAATATGTGCCTCGGTCACTGTAATGTCTCCCTTTCTCTCCACCTCTCCCTCCCTCACTCCCTCTCTCCCTCCCTCCCTCCCTCTCTCTCTCTCTCCCTCCCTCCGTCGCTCTTGTTCACAGCTGAGGGGGGAGCACAGAGCAAGAGGGGGGAGAGAGCACCGGGACAATAAAGTGCAGTCCGTCTCCTCTGTGTTCGTCCACATGATAGCTCTTCAAGAATCAGTCAGATTAGAAGGTTTTGTTCATTTGTTATACGTGTGTGTGTGTGTGTGTGTGTGTGTGTGTGTGTGTGTGTGTGTGTGTGTGTGTGTGTGTGCGGACCCAAGCCTCCTTTTGTCTGTATATTGTATGCATGTATGGTGTGCGTGTGTGCATGTTTAGTGTATTGCTGCGTGTGTGTATAAATGTGTGTGTTTGTGAGAGTATGTAAATGTGCGTGTGCATAAGTACATGATTTACTGTATGTGTGTGTGTGCATGTATGCATGTATTTCAGGAGGTTATAGCAACACAACTGGGAAAATGGGAGGAGTATATTCTTTTGTGTGTGTGTTTATTTTGTGTGTGTGTGTGTGTGTGTATCCAATGTGTGTGTGTACGTGTATCCTATGCGTGTGTGTGCGTGTTCGTGTGTGTCCTATGCGTGTGTGTGTGTGTGTGTGTGTGTGTGTGTGTGTGTGTGTGTGTGTGTGTGTGTGTGTGTGTGTGTGTGTGTGTGTGTGTGTGTGTGTGTGTGTGTGTGTGTGTGTGTGTGTGTGCATGCGTGCATATGTGCGTGTGTGTGTGTGTTTCCACTAGTGAAGAGTCTTTCCAGCAGTCTCTCCACATGTCTACTCCACGCGTATCTCAGAAGGAAAGGAACTGCCTTTTCTTCAATATGGGTAGAACGCCATTTGTGCACCGGTGTGTTTGTGTATGCGTGTGTGTGCACGTGCGTTTGTGCGTATGTGTGTATGTGTATGTGTATGTGTGTGTATACGTCTGTGTGTGTGTGTCTGTGTCTATCTGTCTGTCTGTGTGTGTGTGTGTGTGTGTGTGTGTGTGTGTGTGTGTGTGTGTGTGTGTGTGTGTGTGTGTGTGTGTGTGTGTGTGTGTGTGTGTGTGTATATCATATTTGAAGGAGTTTATACTGTAGATGACAGGTGTCTCAGAGGAGTCTCTCATAGGAGGGGGAAGAGCCTCTTCTTGATGATGTAGAGCACGGACTCTGTGTGTGTGTGTGTGTGTGTGTGTGTGTGTGTGTGTGTGTGTGTGTGTGTGTGTGTGTGTGTGTGTGTGTGTGTGTGTGTGTGTGTGTGTGTGTGTGCGCGCGTGTCTCAAAGGAAAGGGAAGAGCCTCTTCTTAAGGATGTAGAGTACGGACTGTGTGTGTGTGTGTGTGTGTGTGTGTGTGTGTGTGTGTGTGTGTGTGTGTGTGTGTGTGTGTGTGTGTGTGTGTGTGTGTGTGTGTGTGTGTGTGCGTCTCATAGGAAGGGGAAGAGCCTCTTCTTAAGGATGTAGAGGACGGTGGCTAGGAAGAGGGCCAGGGCCAGGAAGATGAGCAGTTTGTCGGTCAGCTCGCGCCGGTTGTACTTGGTGATGAGCTTGCGGCCCAGTTGGATGGTGCCCGTCATGGCCTTGAACTCCTCGTTGGTCTCCAGAACCGTCCTGGAGGAGGTGGCTATGGAGAGGAGGGAGGAGGAGGAGGAGGAAGAGGAGGAGCAGGGAGGAGTGAAAGCGATTGTCATTCAGTTACTATTTCGAATTGCAATGTTTTTTTTCTAGTTTAAAATATATGGTTTTGAAATGAAATCTTTGGATGGAATTTTTTTGTCCCTAAATTGTTGTTGTTGTACAAAATGTTACAATGTATTACCCCAGCACTAGAGGAGGGGGCTAAAGCGGCAGGATGGGCAAGAAATGAAAGCATCTAAAACATTTAATTTGGGATTTCAAATGATGGTTAAAATTATGATTAAAAATGTCGGCTATTAAAAAGTGTCATTTTTTTTGTTTGTTTAAAATATATGGCTTGGAACTCACTGCCCTACTGCACCGGCCTGGAGAAGAGAGGGGGAAGTGAAAACAGTCCATCTCCATTCTACCCACCATGCGCATCTGTTAATATATCAGTGTTTACTTGCTCTATGCTTGAAATTTCCTTACTGATGTTATATGATATACAATTTTAAATGATTTACTTGTATCCAGGGAAGCGTTTTTCTTCACTTTGTTTCGTATTCTATTTTTTAGCACAGGCGGAGAATATACTGGCATGGAGTCACGAATATTGTTTGGATAGAGTTGATCCTGGCTTTTTTAAAAGTTGTGTGAATCATTGGTAGTTGTAGTGTTGACATTTAATAAACACACAGTAGCCAGGGCCGTTTGTTTAGGAGCAGGTGCTCAAGGAGGCTATAAAAATAAGTGCATCTTCAGTCTGAGTGTACAATACTATTAAATATTAATATTACTATTACAAACTAATATAAACATTGACGAAACAGGTATGGTGTATGCAAATGGAATCCCCTCTAGCTGTAGTAGATTTTAGATAAGGTTTCTCTAGCTGTTGATGTCAAATTCCAGTTCATAGAAACCTGTTTGGAAGAGAATGATAAATCTTTGGGCCGTTTATAGGCCGTTAGCACTTTGCAGAGCTACATCTTGCATTTTAAAAATAGACAGAAATGCGTTTGACATTAGTCAAGAGACTTAACAATCTCCATGAAAAATGATATGGTGTGTGTACATTCTTTCGGCATCAGTCTGATTCCTACATGGGCAACGTCAGGATCAAAGCCTGACTTGGGTGTGTGAGCATTGGTTGAGAGCAAAAGAGAAGAACAGGTACAAGTGTGTGTACACAAGGCAATGGTATGTACCTGAAACTAATGTTTGCTAGCATTTAAGCGTGCATGTGTGTGTGTCACATAGAAACGGGCAAAAGAAAGAATATGTACTGTATGCATGTGGCCTGAGTATGACTACATGTGCTTGCTTGCTTACACATTTTGTGGGTCTGTGCATGTGTTAATAACTAATACACACGCACGCCCGCACACACTGAGTTCTTACCACACAGACACACACAAACACACACACACAACACGGACACGGACACGCATACGCATGCACAGGCACATACACTGCACGCACGCAAATGTATGTGCGTGTGCGGTGTACGTGCGTGTGTGTGTGTGCGAGCGGTGTATGTGCCTGTGCATGCGTATGCGTGTCCGTGTTGTGTGTGTGTGTGTGTGTGTGCATGTGTGTGTGTGTGTGTGTGTGTGTGTGTGTGTTGTGTGTGTGTGTGTGTGTGTGCATGTGTCTGTGTGGAACAAACTCAGTGTGTGCGTGCATGCATGTGTGTGTTAGTTATTAAGACTGTGTGGTCATGGTCTCTCCATTCAGCAGTACTTGCTGGACCATCATGCCATTGATGTGCTAAACCAGTGTGTGTGTGTGTGTGTGTGTGTGGTACCCAGGGTGGTCATGGTCTGTGTGTGTGTGTGTGCGTGTGTGTGTGGTAACCAGTGTGGTCATGGTCTGTGTGTGTGTGTGTGTGTGTGTGGTACCCAGTGTGGTCATGGTCTGTGTGTGTGTGTGTGTGTGTGTGTGTGTGTGTGTGTGTGTGTGTGTGTGTGTGTGTGTGTGTGTGTGTGTGTGTGTGGTACCCAGGGTGTTTATTGTCTGTGTGTATGCCAGTGTGTGCGTGTGTGTGTGTGGTACCCAGGGTGTTTATTGTCTGTGTGTGTGTGTGTGTGTGTGTTACCCAGGGTGTTTATTGTCTGTGTGTGTGTGTGTGTGTGTGTGTGTGTGTTACCCAGGGTGTTTATGGTCTCCTCGCTCTGCTGCACTTGTGAGGCCATCATGCGGCTGATGCTCATCAGGCTCTCTGTGATGTCACTGGACGTCTGCGCCAGGCCCTCCTTCGTCATCTTCCTGTCTCACACACACACACACACACACACACACACACACACACACACACACACACACACACACACACACACACACACACACACACACACACACACACATTTCTTTCCAATATCCTGACTCCCCTCCTCCACACCTGTGTTTGTGACCTTGTGATGTCACAAGACGTCATTGATGATGACAGAAGTTGAATTCAAAATCTTGCAAAAGCACATTGAAAAAGTAATTTCCTGATTTGCTAACGGTATGTTGAAAGGGGAGAAGTCCCCCCAAAGGTTGGGGCTAGGCTGACAGCGGAGAACACGTTATTGTTTTCTCCACAGAGATTAGGTGGGGTGGGCGTCATGTGAAGAGCAAGCGCAAACCCATACACACATCGCATCGACAACTGTTCTCAAGGCCTGTACTTTTGCCACACTTGTCATTTGTTAATATGATAAGAGTGCTAAGTAAAAAAGCCACACACCCGGATGAAATTCCTGCAGTTTTAATCTTACTCGGTTAGCATGGCAGACAGACAGACGTTCCGAAAAGTCTGTCTGTCTGCCATGCTAACCCAGTAAGATTAAAACTGCAAGAATTTCATCCGGGAGTATGGCTTTTTTTACTAAACATGAACTTTGCGGTTTGCTCGCACCCGAAGACCTTGTAAGTGTCATGCCCGGCTCTGCCGGTTAGTGTTTGGGGCACTTTGGTCCTCCGACCCGCAGGTGGAGCTGGTCTGTCAAGATCAACATCTCAGAGGGCTGCTGATTGGGCGGCCTATTAAAGGCCTCCCATCAGCATGTTCTCTCTCTCTCTCTCTCGTCCCACAGGCACATTCGTTTGGTGACCGTATGGTCACGTCAACGACGGCCGGGATTTGCACCACACTTGCACCCTTTTGGACAACACTCATTTACTGATACACTCTTTGGTTAATTCACATTACTGATGACTGATACACTTTGTAAATAAAGAAACTTTTGGTTAAAATGTACAAATCGGTGTGGTCTCCCTTAATGTTACAGCCACTAACGAGCCAGTGGTTGTGACATATGGGGGCTCATCCGATCTTTGGTAGTAACTTTAGGCTATGGTAATTCCTACTACTGGCTATGGCAGCGTAGAAGGTGCGTAGAGCTCTTTGTATTGAGTATTTGGCTACAAGTATTCCTTCTACTGGCTTTTGGAGCGTAGGAAGGTGAGTAGAGCTGAGTTACTAATTGTGAACTGCTGATAGTCAGTTGGGGCCTGTTATCAGTTAGTTAATTGGGGGGGCCTATACTGATTTGTGCTTTTGGGTTTTGGTTGACCGTGCAAGTGTAGGTAAGACTGAATTGTTTGTTCCAGCCATCTTGGTTTAGTTTCATTGCAGTTTGTAGCATTGCATTCAACCTCTGAGGAGCTGCTGCCTTTATCCCCATCTAGTACGGGTTCTAGGTTCCTGCTGTCACAGAGCCTGGGCGAGGGCACCGCCTTGGAGAAACGGCTGAATCGGCTTTGTCGGGATGGTACGTCTCCACAGGTATTGGTGAGTAAATGATCCTCGTCCTCGGGCTCTGTGTGAAAATAGATTAGTCTAGTGGGGGGAAAATGTTTAGGGGGATGCTCCGAGGTTAGTTTGCTGTGTTAACATAACTGTAATGTTTTAGAGACCTGGTTGGATTGGTTGGGGAGAGAGAGAGCCTAGCTTAAGTAGAGCTGGTTTTGATTTGACTGTGTTATTGCAGTAGTCTAAGTTTTGGTTTGGTACAGTAGCCGGGTTGGTACTGACTGCCTGGATTGAGCAGGATGGAGGCTTTTGTGGAAGCACCATCTGAAAAATTGTTGTATGCCCTTAATAAGGAACAATTGTTGCAATTGGCAGAAAAGTATGGCATGGAGTTGTCATCAGCCATTAAAACTGGTAAGAAGGGAGCCTTGCGTGACTCCATTCACGAGTTTTTGTGTGAGCAGGATATTTTGCCTTCAGGAAAAGGTGGTGACTCTCGTGTGAAAGGTATGCCAGAGCAGTCAGAAAAAATGGGTGGACTGACTTTTGAGCAGCAGAGACAGCTGAAGGAACTAGAATTGGAGGATAGGGAAAAAGAGCGGCTGTTTGAACTGGAAAAGCGTAAATTGCAACAGCAAGCAGATTTGGATAAAATTAAATTGGAACGAGAATTGCAACAGCGAGCAGATGTGGAAAAAATCAAATTGGAACGGGAATTGCAACAGCGAGCAGATGTGGAAAAAATCAAATTAGAACGAGAGTTGCAACAGCAAGCAGATATGGAGAAACTTAAATTTGAAAAAGAAATGGATTTGAAAAAAGGTGAAATGGACCTTACAGTGCAGCTTGAGAAAATTAAAATTGAACAGGATCGTTTGAAACTAATGTCAGAAGGTAAGATTAGTGGAAATCTGTCCGGGTCTAGTATGGATAGCATGGTAAAGTATGTTCCAAAGTTTGACGAACGTGACCCAGACGTGTTTTTCTCACTGTTTGAACAGATGGCCTCTGACAAAAAGTGGAGTGAAGAGGATAGAACGGTGCTTTTGCAAACTGTACTAGTAGGACGCGCACGGGAGGCATACTTGGCATTAACATCTGTTGATAGGCACAAGTATGCTGAGGTGAAAAAAGCGGTCTTGAAATGTTATGAACTGAATCCAGAAGCTTACAGACAACGTTTCAGAAACTGGCGTAAACGTGATAATCAGACTCATGCTGAAGTGGCAAGAGAGTTGAGTACTTATTTTAACCGGTGGCTTACTTCTGAGTCTGTCTCAACTTACGAAGACTTGCGTGATTTGTTGATTTTGGAGCAGTTTAAGAACATTGTACCAGATCGAATTGCTACCTACATTAATGAGCAAAAGGCAAAGTCAGTGGAGGAAGCGGCCTCGCTTGCTGATACTTTTGTGTTAACGCATAAACGTATGCCTTACAGCAGTCCTCCACGGTATAGGCCTAATAGCCACCAACGTTATGATCCTGCTCGTTCTCCTCCACAGCGTTCTCCTCCTCGTTATGGTCGTAGTTCAAATCGTACCAATTATGGCAATTCCAGTAATGTTCCTAAATTTGATAATGGAAGTAGCAAATCTCGTCCAAACCCGACGGATAAATGTCATTACTGTTTGCAGGAGGGGCATTGGAAAAAGGACTGCCCGCTGTTGAAAGGCCGTAAATCTAATGCCAAGGCAGCTGGGTGTGTTTCTGTTGTGCATCCAGTTGATTTCGGCGTCTCTGATCTAACCCCGTTACCTCGTTCGGAAGTGGATTGTGAGCAATTGATTGAAGATTGCGCATCTGTGTCAGACGAGCAGACGAAATCAGTAGAGTCAGCTGCATCTGATTTCGCTCCATTCATTAGTGATGGCTGGGTGTCATTGGTTGGAGAGACACAAAAAGTTCCAGTTAAAATCTTAAGAGACACTGGGGCATCTGAGAGTTTCATTTCTGGAGCAGTTTTGCCATTTTCCACAGCATCTGACACTGGGAAGTGTGTTTTGATTAGAGGAATAGGCATGCAGTCATTTTCTGTACCGTTGCACAAAATTCACTTGAATTCAGGGTTTGTGAATGGGGAGGTGACTATTGCTGTGAGACCGTCTCTGCCTATGCAGGATATCCATGTAATCCTGGGGAACAATTTGGGTGGGTGTTTTGTTTCTCCGCCTCCAGTTGTCACACCTGTACCGCTATCTGTAGAGGAGCCAGACGCGTGTTGTCAAGAATTCCCAGAAGTGTTTACTGCTTGCGCTGTGACTAGGGCCATGTCTCGCGCGCAGGCGCAATCGTCGGATGTATCCAAATCTGTGCCTATTTTTGTTCCTGAGCTGCCTGAACCTCTGTCATGTCAAGATTTAATTGAGGCACAAAAGAATGATCAGAGCTTTGAGAAATATTTTGCCTTAGCTTCTACTGATCCAACGATGGGTTACTTCATTCAGAATGGCGTTTTGCTGCATACGTGGTTGCCAGGTGTTGATCCTGAAGTGGCAGGTCAGGTGATTCAAGTGATGGTACCTGACAAATACCGTGATTTGATTTTGAAAACAGCCCATGGAGCAGAGTCTGGGCATTTTGGAGTTAAGAAAACCTACCGACATCTTTTGGAACATTTTTACTGGCCACGGATGAAACGCCATGTATCTAGATTTGTCAAAGCATGTCATGTTTGCCAGGTTGCGAAACAGAGTACTCCCATTAAACCTGCACCACTTCAACCCATTCCGTCTGTTGGCACACCATTTGAGCACCTCATTATTGATTGTGTAGGTCCACTACCCCCTTCGAAATCTGGTTGTGTGTACCTCTTTACCATTATGTGCCAGGCCACTCGTTATCCTGCAGCGTATGCCTTGAGAACAATTACCACAAGGTCAATATTGAAGTGTTTGTCTCAATTCATTTCTGTCTTTGGCATTCCAAAGGTAATTCAGAGCGACAGAGGGTCTAACTTTACCTCCAGAACATTTGCTGCAGCGTTGAAGTCGATGCAGGTGAAGCACAATTTGAGCAGCGCTTATCACGCACAGAGTCAGGGGGCATTGGAGCGCTGGCATGCCACGTTGAAGTCGCTCTTGCGCGCTTACTGTGTTGAGATGCGGAGGGATTGGGAGGAGGCGTTGCCATGGCTCTTGCTGTCTGCGCGTGGTGTAGTGCAGGAAAGCACTGGCTTTAGTCCTAATGACCTGGGGCCTCATTTATAAAACTTTGCGGAAGAAATGCGCCAAAAGATGGCGCACGCACGAAACTCAGGATGTGCGTGCGCATTAAAATATTCAGATTTATAAAGCATGGCGCACGCACGTTCCACGTCGATTTCCCTTTATAAATCCCAACTGACTCTGAAGTTGCGGCATATGTGCGCACCTGTGGACACACCCATAATTATCTATGAATATTCAGTGAAACGCCCAAAATGAATATTTATATCTGTGGACGGCGTGCGGAAAGCAGACGAGATAGCCTATTTACTTACCACATGTGGAGCAAACCGTTTTATTAGATAGGCCTAACGTTGGGCAATGTGGAGCAGTTAAGTTTGGGAAGTGTACAAACAACAAAATCCCTCGAATTGCAGCATGTGGACGGTTATATTCGCAAAAGTCACGCTATACCAGAAATAAAAAATAAATAAAATAAGGATCATGGCATGGACATGAACCTGCCAAGTCATGGACATGTAGTTCTAGTACTAATTGAGTTGTGAACAAGGGGAAAAATAGCTGCGTCAAGGGAACATCTCACATGGCATGTCCCCATGTGAAATTCACTGGTAGAAAATCTATTCGCCGTCTCATGGCACCTCATATGCACCGGGTTTACCGTTGGTCACTGCGCGCAGCTGTCTGCTTTCAGTTCAAAGCGACGCCCCAACTGTCGATCGACACATCCACCGACAGCATGACATCTATGGGCATTTTCTAGTCTGTATTTATTTAATGTGTGTATTATAAACGTGCATTATCAGTCTATAAAGCCAGCAGTCTTAGAAATGCACACCTCTGCTCATTTGCTGACGAACCGCATGAAAAAGAAATGACATGCAACAACAGAAACGAAGCTGTCCTCAGTATGGCACTTGGCTGTATGCTTGTCTGTATGCCGAATGGCTGAGAAAATAAACCATTATCTTTCTATTAGTAGGCCTGCAGCTGCACGTGGGACTCGAGCAGATGATTCTGCAACTGGCTTGAATGTTGGCGTAATTCCTTGCAGAGTCGGAACGCACACACGATTATAGCCTACAGATATACTGGAAAGGTCTGTGAGTGATTAGGGTATTTCCAAATGTAATGTACCCTAAATATAAAATTCGAAGCGTCGCTTACTTCCTTACAAAACATGCATGTGACTATGGATAGGCCAGGTAGGCCTACTATTTATTTTCCACCATTACCAAACAAATAACAATCACGTTTTTCGTTGCGAAATGGATTAATGTTAAAGTGGCTATCGTGACATGTGACCTCCGTTTTTTCCCCTTACCAATTTCGGGTCGTTCTTCCAGCTACCTCCCGAGGTCGCGCTTTCCGCGTTTGGTCTTTTGTTTAGGGCGTACGCATGGGTAAAACTTTGCGTGGAGCTGCGCATGTTTACCGCCAAGTTCTTTTTCTATAAATACCAAACCTTGCGGTGAACTTGGCGTGCGCAGTCTTTTGTGCGTACGCACCCTTTATAAATGAGGCCCCTGGTCTTTGGTCACAAAGTCCGGACCTCACTGTCTGTTTTAAATGCCAATCTGGATCTGCAGAACACTCCCGCCAGTTTCACTGAGTACGTAGATGGTTTTCGCCGTAGGCTGTTGCTTGCATGGAAAGAGGCGACAGAGCATTTGACTAAAGCTCAGGTGAAAATGAAGCTGCGTTATGACCGTAAAGCAAAGATCAGAGTTTTCAATCCGGGTGATCAAGTTTTAGCGTTGCTGCCCATTCCGGGGTCACCATTTACAGCAAAATACTCTGGTCCATTTACTGTTATGAGCCAAGTGTCAGATCTCAATTATCTACTGTCAACTCCTGATCGTAAACGATCACAGCAACTGTGTCATGTGAATTTACTCAAGCCTTACCATTCTGCAGGTTCCGAAAAGGCGGGTGGGATTGCTGCGAGTCCGGTGGGTCTAGTCGTTGGGGTTGGCGAGCCGCTCAATTGGCCGGAGGTGGCAGCTTCGGATGAAGTGCGCGCACCTGACGATTCAGTATTACATGGGCGCTTGGATAATACTCAGCAGTTAAAGGAGCTAGATAGTCTCCTGGGTCATTTAAGTGGGGTACAGCGTCAACAGTTGTCAGATTTAATTTTTGAGTTTTTGCCTTTGTTTTCCGACACTCCAACCTGTACCACACTAATTGAGCATGACATTGACACACAGGGTGCCCGCCCAATACGACAAAGATTCTATCGAGTGGCTCCCGATAAGCAGAAGAGTATGGAGGACAGTGTACAGTATCTGCTTGATCATGGTCTCGCCAAGCCATCTTACTCCAGTTGGGCATCGCCATGTCTACTGGTTAAAAAGTCAGACAACACGTATAGATTCTGCACGGATTATAGGAAGGTAAATGCTGTGACAAGACCAGATTCTTTTCCATTGCCACGTATCGAGGACTGTGTGGATCAGGTTGGGAGTGCTCGTTACGTTAGCAAATTTGATTTACTTAAGGGGTACTATCAAGTGCCGTTGACGCAGAGAGCGCAGGAGATATCTGCGTTCATTACCTCTTCCGGGTTGTATTCGTATACTCGAATGAGCTTCGGCTTGCGGAATGCTCCTGCAACCTTCCAACGGCTCATGAATAGGGTCGTTGGGGGGCTGCAGGGGTGCGCGGTTTATTTGGACGACGCCGTTTGTCATTCGGACAGTTGGGACGAACATCTGGCTCGCATTCGAGCACTTTTCCAGAGGTTGGTGGCAGCAAACCTCACAGTAAATTTAGCGAAATGCGAGTTTGCGCGTGCCACAGTCGTCTATTTGGGTAAAGTAGTCGGCCAGGGGATGGTGCGGCCCGTTAACGCAAAGGTGGCAGCTATTGATAGTTTCCCTGCGCCGGCGACGAAGAAAGAACTAATGCGCTTTTTGGGTATGATCGGGTACTACCGTAATTTCTGCTGCAATTTTTCGACTGTTGTATCTCCTCTGACCAATTTGTTGAAGGGTGGCGCCAAATTCATTTGGTCGGAGGAGTGTCAGCAGGCTTTCCAGAACGCAAAGCTCTTGTTAACATCGGCTCCGGTCCTGGCTGCACCCAAACTAGATCAGCCATTCCAGCTGCAGGTGGATGCAAGCCAGGTGGGAGCAGGTGCGGTCCTCCTGCAGGCTGATGAGGGTGATGTAGCCAGGCCGGTTTGCTATTTTTCAAAAAAGTTTAACAAGCACCAATTCAATTATTCTGTTATTGAAAAGGAGGCCTTGGCGTTAATCTGGGCGCTGCAACATTTTGAAGTCTATGTGGGAGGGGGTCTTCATCCTATTGTGGTCTATTCGGACCACAACCCTCTCACTTTTCTTCAATCCTTGAAGGGGTCCACCAACCAGCGGCTGCTACGCTGGGCACTGTTTTTGCAGCCATTCCACCTACTCATTCGCCACATCCGGGGGGTGGAAAATGTTATGGCTGATGCGCTATCTCGGGCTCTGGACCAGGGGGCCTAATGACCTTCACTCGCTCCTAACCTTTTTTTCTGTTTTCTTTTTTTCTGTTTCCCTTAAAGTTTGCTGTCCGGGTACCAGGATTTGCTGGGTGCAGAGAAGAGCAGAGGGGAAGGAGGGTGGTGAGGGTTTGGGTTTGGTTGGTCTGGGGTGGAGGGGAGGTGCGCCAGTGGACTAGACTAGGCCTATGGCTACTGTAGCTTTTTGGTTTCTATTTTTTTTTATGGTGCTTCAGAGACCCAGTTAACACGGGTCTCTGTTTTTAAGGACGATCCCGGACGAGCCCCCATATGTCACAACCACTGGCTCGTTAGTGGCTGTAACATTAAGGGAGACCACACCGATTTGTACATTTTAACCAAAAGTTTCTTTATTTACAAAGTGTATCAGTCATCAGTAATGTGAATTAACCAAAGAGTGTATCAGTAAATGAGTGTTGTCCAAAAGGGTGCAAGTGTGGTGCAAATCCCGGCCGTCGTTGACGTGACCATACGGTCACCAAACGAATGTGCCTGTGGGACGAGAGAGAGAGAGAGAGAGAGAGAATGCTGATGGGAGGCCTTTAATAGGCCGCCCAATCAGCAGCCCTCTGAGATGTTGATCTTGACAGACCAGCTCCACCTGCGGGTCGGAGGACCAAAGTGCCCCAAACACTAACCGGCAGAGCCGGGCATGACAGTAAGAAACAGTTGAGAGTTGAGCGCACTTTCTCTAAAAAAATAATATGATGAGAGCCCTGGGCTACTGCTAATGCTCATCCCTGTAAGAGGAAAAGGGAGAAAGGAGTGGCACGCAAGAGCCGAACGCAACATCTAAATTGTATTAAACAAAGACGAAAACAGTAAATAAAACCGAGTTCGACAGACAGGGGTTTTATTTACTTCTTTCGGCTTTGATTAATACAGTTTGTTTTCATTTTGCATTCAGCTCTTGTGTGCGACTCCTTTCTCCCTTTTCGCCGCAATGTTTTTGGAATTACGCACCGAGCAAAACGCTGAGAAAAAGAAAGTGAAGGAAATCCCATTGGGAAACTGCATTGGGAAACTGCAACTCCCATTGTCATTGTGACACACCACACAGCACACAAGTGAACACACTGCACACAACAAAATTGCATTTATGCTTCACATTGGCATGGACGCCACCCCCACCATTGTATCCCAAACAATCAAATCAGACTGATCACACTGCAGCGTGAGACATTTGGAGGAAATCGCACAAAATAGATCAGTGGTTCTCCATCTTTCTCTAACAAATCTTTTCCTCATCATAAGCCTCCTAACGCTCCTCTTAATACTAAAAATGAATAAAAATAGACTAATGGCAACTGAGCTATACCCTTCTCAGCTGAATCCTTCCTACCGCCTCCCTAGGGCTCGCTAACACCCCCTCGGGGGTTGTAGAACCCCCATTGAGAAACACTACAATAGATCACGAACCAAACCAGATTCATCCCTTCACCGCCTTCGCAGTGTACCGTATCCAACAGCCCCTGCTCCATTTGAGGCAATGTAACCCCGAGGTCATCCTGTGCAGTCAACCACCACCTAGGCCTTGAACCCGGAACAGCCCTCCAGCATGGGAGAACAGGTGCAAAACCACTGAGTTCAGTTTAGGCCGATAGCTTACGGTAGGGACACATAGGAGGCGAAACGAGCGAGGCGAAGAGAAGCGAAGAGGCGGAATTCAGACAGCTCAACCGTCATCAGGTCGTCGCGGCGAATCAAATGGAATGGAACAGTTGTATTGTTGACTTGATTGGGCCGCCGCAGGCGAATTCGCTCCTCATTTGCATAATATTAAACTTGGTTTAATAATTTCGCTTCGCTTCGCTCCTTCTCGCTTGCTTTCGCTTGCCTTCGCCTCTCTCAGAAGAATAAATGGCGAAGTTCGCTTCGCTTGGCCAAATTCGCGTCTATGTGTCCCTACCGTCACAAGTGCATCTGTATGAGGCGATGTTCAGGAGGGAGGTTTACTAACGTTCTACCGCCGCACTCCACTAGATGGCACCCGTTACACCAGTGGTTCTCAACTGTTTTTGGACAAATGCCCCCGCCAACACCCCTCTTAGTATCAAAAAATAACATAGGATAATGCCCCCTAACAGCAACTGAGCAGCAGCAGCAAGTACCCCCCCTTCAGCTGAATCCTTCTCAAAGCCCCACCTAGGCCTCCCTCAAACCCCCTGGGGGGCTGAAGAGTCCCAGTTGAGAAACATTACAATAGATAATCAACCAAGTCAGGTATAGCACTTAACTTACAGTATAATCGGGAGAGAGTTTTACTAACGAGGTTTACAAATTAATGTTTACTACGTTCTACCACCAAACTCAACTCTATTAAACTCACCTCTGCCTGAGGGACGCATCTCCTCCGTGCAGCAGCTCTTCCTTCTCCAGGCTGTCGATGGACATCTTACTGTTCAGGTTAGCTTTCCTCCAGGCCGTCTGATTGCTTCAAAATACAGAAATACAGTATGTTACAATACCATACCACAAAAGCAGCCGTCATAGCAATTACAGTATGCTACAATATTGTATTGCAAAAGCAGACGTCGTAGCACACTGAGAACTTCAGTGCAACTACAACTAAAGAAAAGAAAAGAAGAGAATTATTACCGTATAGCAACATGTAACAAGAACAGGTTTGACAGTAGTGAACCGATGACCAATTATCAATACAAACACGTACGCACACACGCACAAGCAAGAGTATCTGAATATGAATGTGTATATTTCAGAGTATAATTTAGGCCAGTGTTTCTCAACAGGGGTGCCTCGGGCCCCCCTCAGGGGTGCCGCGGAAACGTGGCTGATAAATAAATTATGTTATATAATACACATTTGTCTAAATTGATAGGTTAATGCTAGTCAGTGGAATCTTTCATCTGCCATTTACGCACAATAAAGTAAATATAGGTCGCCCCAGTCAGCTGCAACTTCGAACGTAGGTCGAGTGACGTTTCCAAATGTGTTACTTTTCTAAGCTTGGGTGCTATCGGATGCAATGCCATGTTACGGCTTGTTGGTTTGGGGTGCCTTGAAATTTTTCATGAATTGAAAGGGTGCCTCGCCTAAAAAAAAGGTTGAGAAACACTAATTTAGGCAACCAAAGTAACAAGGGTGTACTTACGGACTCACACCTCCATATCCAGTCACAATAAAACCTCACCTGAACATCTGTTTGCGATGGCCTTCCACTTGGCTCAGCATGGCCTGCCGGTCTGAATCTCGGTCCTGTTCTTTGCCCATTTGTTCCAGGTCCTTCAGGGAAACATAATCAGATTAGGCTGGCTATTCCCTTCCTTTGGTGCATAGCACCACAGTGAGCAAAAATTATATTCTGCATGCGGTCAGTGCAAGAGGACAACATAAACAATAACACCACCCGACCTGTATCCTCTGTCGGAGATGGTTGAATTTCTCTTTGACTTGGCCGTTCAGCTCGGTTAGGGTACTCTGGGGTCCAATGCATTCCGCAACATCCTGCTCAGAGAGAATAACTGAGGTTTTTTTTCCCTCCAATGCACAATCCACAATACTAAATGCCTTTGGGAAGATTAGCTCCAGTTGTGTAATGTAGGGGTTGATACAAACAATATTGACTGATTTTGTTGACAGTCATCCAGTGTTTCAACTCAATTTCATGCTTGATTTAGCCACATCAACACAACACCCATGCATTGCATTGCATTGCATATTCAACCACTGCAGTTGTCAACAAGGCAAAGACATTAGCTACGTCACAGTCTGCAGTGAAAGCAGATTACAAAGATTACAGGTTTAACAAAAGGCATGAATAAACAAGCATTAATATGTGAAAACATACTTGTATGGGGTTACTAAATAGTGCATTTAGGCTTTAAAACTAGACGTTTTACAAAACGACTGACAGTCTTGTAGTCAGACAACCCGGCTTTGACAAACCCCTACGTCTCCTAAACTCCTGTCTTCTGTGCCAAATTTCGGATTTAAGTTTATACATAACAACCCACTGCTTTGTCTTACCTGAATAAGCGCTTTAATTTCCAGATCATATTTGATTATTTCTTGCTCACAAACTCTTACGTGGACATCTGTGGTGGCCGCCATTGTTAAAATGACTACGGCAAGTCTAGAGCTGAATCCCGTCAACCACGAAACGCAAAGCGTGTTTTCTCTGAGCTGAGGAATAAATATATGACCCATTGAACACTATAAAAACCACTTATAACAAATATTTTTTAAGTCATCCACAAATAAATTAAAATATTACTTTACAAGTGGGAAATTATTTTGTGATTATCAAACATCACCTATTTCAACAATGGAGTCAGGCTGTGCGAGCGCACACAGGAGGACTTTGGCACGCAAGCGCTCTCTGCTGGTAACATAGCGCCACGACTGACTTTTTTAAATAAGCAATGGCCCAGGCAACCAATGAATGGACTACTCATAAATATTATTCAAAACCAGTCCCCCCACACAAGCATCTGCGTTTAAAAAAGGCAGGTTGGAGAAAAAAAAGCCAGAGATAATTAGTGAAGGAGTAGTGGTTTTATTTCTATGGCGGTTTGGAGTTCAACAGTCTGATGGTTTGAGGAAAGAAGTTGTCCCTAAGTCAGCTGTTGTTGTGGGCACACATGCACCTGAATCTACGGGGAGATGGTATTAGAGTGAAGTGTGTGTAGCTGGGGTGGTGTGGATCCGGCGTGGTGTGGATATTATTTGTTTGGCCTTCCTTAAACATTGTTGATTGTAAAGATCCTGGATGTTGCGTAGTTAAGATTTGATTACCCGTTGAGCATATTTAATAACTGGAACACAAGGCAATTATCATGAAATTAGATGGTTGACCAGTGGCAGTCTGATGGCACCTGGTCAGTGTATGTAACGTGTATGTTGTTGTTGTTGTTGTTGTTGTTGTTGTTGTTGTTGTTATTCACTGAGGCCAATGTTGCTTAACCACCCTGCCCCCCAACCTGACTTCCACCCTCTCCTCTCTTCTCCTCTCTATTCCCCTGTCCTATCTCTATCTTTTGTAAAGCGGCATCGGGCTACTTGAAAGGCACTATAAAACAAGTTATTATTATTATTGTTGTTGTTGTTGTTGCTGTTTTTGTTGCTCTTGCTGTTGTAGAGATGGTGTTGGTCAGCGTCAGCACTGATGGGAAACCATATTTGGGGCTGGAATGTAAAATGTGTTGCACAGATATTTTTAAGAGAGCTGTAGGCTAATATTGTCTTTTTCCCATTTTAGGATGGTTGGTTGGTTGAATCATGGCTTTTGGGGGATTTATTGTAAAGAAACTGAAAGTACACTGACGCATGAAGGTAATTGAATAGTAACATGGAAACATAAATCTTTTGTTTCTCACAACATCCTGCCAAAAATGAATTGGGGTGGACACAGATGAATTAAGATTATTTCATGAAAGTATGTTAAAGTAATCCATGATTCATGTGACTGTGCTGGCTGGATAGCCTATGTCTTCTGTGATTGGCGGAGTAGATTGAGGTTCAATCATTGGCTGTATTGTCTTCTTTTGGAAACTGTTCCTCCAGATTCTAGGATATTATTATAGGTATAGGCCTGTAAGTCTTTCCCCCCAGTTTTGACAGCCATGTTGAGTCTACTTGTCTACTGTGGGTCTCAGTGTGTGTCATGTGGTGCCAAGATATTTGTTGTATTTGGTTCATTCATTCTTTCCTTTGACCTCAATATGGATTTTATTGTGGCATAAGCCTATATAGAAACGATTCGAGATATATAGGCTATAATAGGCCTACTTTATTTTATATAAACACATGACAAACACACACATGCGTGCTCGTGTGCACACAGACACACACACACACACACACACACACACACACACACACACACACACACACACACACACACACACACACACACACACACACAGGGAAGCCGACAGGGGGGGCAAAGGGATCAGTTATCCCGGGCCCAGGGAGACAGGGGGCTCAGAATTTGGGTCCTCAATACATTGTTTGTATTGGATTTGGGGCCCTTTCAGACGACTCTGTCCCGGGCCCAGCCAAAAATGTCACACACACACACACACACACACACACACACACACACACACACACACACACACACACACACACACACACACACACACACACACACACACACACACACACACACACACACACACAGGTGATGATGATGAACACATATGAAGATGAATGCCAAACAAAAGCGCTCATTCCTGAAGAATACTGGGAGTATGCCTATTAATCCGTTTATGCTGCAGGTGTAGAGCAGTGGTTCTCAACCTTTTTTGAACAAACACCCCCATTGACCTCATCCTAAGCCTCCCAACGTCCCCTTGACCTTATGATAACGTTGTCAACACCCCCCTTATTGAAAAATTGAATGGACTGATGCCCCCAATCACTGCCCCCTCTCAACTGTATCCTTCTCAATGCCCCCCCCCCGGAACTTCTTAACGCCCCCTGGGGGCCGTTCAGAAACACTAGATCACTGTGACAGACTGTGCACTGTACATTGGACATACAGCGTATCACACCCATCCAAGTTTTCCGCACAATATTTATATACAGGGGGTGCCGCCGGGGGGGTCAAAGGGGACAGTTGTCCCGGGCCTAGGGAGACAGGCGACCCAGAATTGGTTCCTCATTACATCTTAGGTATTGGGCTGGGGGGTCCCTTGCAGACGACTTTGTCCTGGGCACGGCCAAAGTTGTCAGTGGCCCCGTTTATATATCCAAGTTTCCCCTACAATATTTATAGGCCCTATGTGTGATCAGACAAGTATGTGTCAGACATCAGTTATTTATTACTTTCTTGTGAGGAAACTGACCTTGACAACAAGATACTGGGACTGCAGCCAAATGGTAATGAACAGCTTCCTTTTCCTCAAGAAATGTGTTGTGGCCAAATGGTTCTTTTCCTGTGCCTTTTAATCATAGTAAAGGCACATAGTAAGCTATTCAGTGACTGATGCCACTATGAATGTCAGAATGTGCCACTGGTGTGACAAGATGATTCAACCATCAGGAGATGAGAATTTTATCTTCATTTTCACGGTGTTGTCGGTTGGATGGAGAGAGAGAGATAGTTGGAGCGAGAGAGAGAGAGAGAGAGAGAGAGAGAGAGAGAGAGAGAGAGAGAGAGATGGATGGATGGAGGGAGAGAAGAAGCGACAGAGAAAGAATACTAGAACACCAGTGTTGTTGTGGACTTTTGTGTGCCGTGTTACCCGGATATAGTAGTCACTATGATTTTTTAAGAGGGGTAAAAAGTTCATTGAGGTGCAAACATACTTCTGAATAAATACAACAGCGGTGGCCTTTTCATTGAATGATTTTTACTAGGCTCGCTCTGGTTACCTGGGACACGCATCTGTAAATCTGTCCGGCCACCACACGTTTGCACAGGATATGAGAAGATAGCCGGGCCAACAGTTATGAACCCACACGTAGTGGTGGCCTGCTTAACTCAATAAACAGGACAATAAAACAGTGTGGGACAGTGAAACATATCATAACATAATGTCATAAACAAGGCCATAAACCACTGCAGGGCAGAATAGTGAAACTATCATAACATTAAGGGGATGAGTGACGACCACTGCGAGTCACGTTTGCCCCCTCAACCTACTTATTCTTTAATAATAACAAAATAAGGAGAAATTGGGATAAATGTATTAAAAAATGAACCAAATTAAACGAACTGGAGAATTAAGCACAAAAAAATCACACACACACACACATACACACACACACACACACACACACACACACACACACACACACACACACACACACACACACATACACACACACACACTCACGAAAAAAAGTAGGCCTATAAATACGAAATATGAAAGACCTGCAGCTCCTGAAGCGCGCGCGCGCCAATGCGCAGCAGTTTATTTGTTTCCTTCAGCGTTAATGTCTCCTTGGAGGTTTCACTTCTGATAAGAACACACTTGCGAGCGTAGCTCACATGAACTTGGCACACCTTGCGCATAGAAGACAAACCGCGCCTCGAGTCAGTCACCGAAGGAGGACCAAAAAAATCACAACACGAACGGGGAGAACGACAGCAGGGAGCCTGAAAGGGAGCACCGCACATGTCCTTTGCGGCGACACCAATCTATTTTATTTCTTTGAATGGACGGTTGCTTTTGTGAACCACAATTGAATGGCATTTCAGAAGCGGGAAAATTGTCATCAATGAGATCGACAGGTTAGTGCCTTATAATGTTAACACCATTAATCAATTGTAAAGAATTACATATTTATCTTTGAGAAGTGTGTGAGTAGGCTAAGTGCATGCCTGACTTAGAGTGTGTTATAACAAATGAACCTCACTGTAGCCTAACTCATAAGGTGCAATCAGACTTCCGAAATACTAAATCTGAAAGGGTTTGAACAGGCCTATTGATTTAGAAATAATAGTTATGTGGTGTGTCAAGTGTGGACACTGGACAAAAAGAAAGAATGAAAGAAAGACAGAAAACTTTTGTAGGCTATCATGGTATAGGCCTAGTTTACAAGGTGATTGTGTAGACTGCATACATGTGTGTTTACTTTAGCCTATGGCCTATTGTGAATTACTGTATTGCTTAGGCCTATAATTGGTTAATGTATGTATGTATGCATGTATGTATGTACAGACATGTATGTAGGCCTACGTATGTGTGTATTTATGTATTTGTTGCAAGAATAAATAAATAAATTCCTCGTTTGAAAGTTGCTTTGGTTATAAAGTGTCTGCCAAATGCAATGTAATGTAATGTCATGTAATGGCTGTAGTCAGCATTCATTACTAGATGTTGATGGTTTGCACAAATTGCCTGGTATTTCAAATATGTCAGCCCACAGACTGCTCTGATTTTTAATCCACCATGTACAATAACAGAGACATTTTGCATCCCCAGCCAGCCAGACAACCCACACAATTATTTCAGACACAGACTACTATGCCCCAAACTCACAACACACACCCCTAGGGAGATACCTTCACCATATTTGGCAATGTTTTCCTGATTAACCAGCGATTATTCCAGTACATTCAGTTTGGGTGACAACATCTGAACCATCTCCCAAATCCAAATGCTACTTTGGCTCTAAATTTTCCTAAAGGCATGTGCCGGCGGCCGGCACAGACTCCTTTGGGTTCTCTCTTTTCTGTCTGGGTGCCTGGCGCCAGGGCCATGGTCCTCCTGAATGGAGCCAGGGCCGGTTCTAGACAATTTGGTGCCCTAGGGGAGCGACCCTCTTTGCTTTTGGTGGAATTAGAAATTGGCATGTGTAAACATAGTGTCATACATCCAATTGAGCACAGTTGATCTACTACCTACATATGTGCTCATTAATAATTAATAATAATTGTCAATATAAAACTTAATGCTTTATTTTGCTTAATGTTTTAATTCTGCGGGACTTGGCGTCCCCAAGACATTTGGCACCCTAGGCAACCGCCTGGTCTGCCTATGCCTAGCGCCGGCCCTGAAAGGAGCTGTAGTAAAACTATGCTAAACGAAACACAATGTTCTGAAGTGCCGCTTGCCTGGGTCCATCCAGCAAGCCAACCTCAAGATCATAACATCCAAAATAACTCCTTAGGCAAATTTGTCTCTCGAAAAAGATTGATGGTAAACAAACAAAAGGGACACGTCTTTCGTCATGTGGACGGACAGATAACTGGACAAAAGCCTCTGAATGTTTACTCGGTTCTCTTGTGCTGTGGCTTACACTACAGGTTTACACTTTGCTGCTTTCAAGTTGACCTCCATATTCTCTTCACCCAGTTTACCAAGGGAAGGTGGAGCTTGCTCTGGAGTGGCCGGCCGGCCTGTGTGTGTGTGTTTTTTTCTTTCTTTCCTTGGGCCAAGTGAGTCCCTCAAACGTTTTAGTGACGCCATAGACTGTATATATACACGGCTTAGTCATTCCGCTCTGAGAAGAGGATCTACATCCGTGGAGCTCTTTAGCATGTCTGTTTGACGAGGCTTAGTCCCATGCATGGGGCGCTTTGCACACTGGGATCTGCACTGTACATGCTGTGTTTTTTTTTAAAGTTTTTTTTTAAATACTGGGGTGCTAAACAGTACCTTCCTCCAGAGAAGGGATGACAAAGGGGTTGGTTGCCCAGGGCCCAGGAGGAGGTGGGGGTAGAATTGGCACTCATTACATTTTTATGTGTGGAGTAGCAGCCTCATTTATGTCTCTTTTCTTATGTCTCCAATGACGGTTTTCTGGTAGGCCTACAGCACGACACAGCACGACTCGGCTGCCACTTTTTTGCTGTGCGATCGAGCTATGTCGTGCCTATTCGAAAAGCAAAAAGTGGCGTCCGAGTCGCACTGTGTCGAGCTGTAGGCCTACCAGAAAACCGTCAGTTGAGAAGAGGCATTAGATGACTTTTTGCTGGCCCCAGTTAAAGCTGCCAGCGGCCCTGCCTACCTCCCTCCCTCCCTCACACCAGCTAACCCCCACCCACCCTTGTCCTGTGCACTGTTTACACTTCCCTCCAATTAGATAGACAGCCAGACATTAGCTTTACATTGGGAGACATTAAGAGGTTCTTTGAGACCAAACACTTTCGCCGTATAGACTGCACGCCTTTCTCCTGATCACATGTCTTGAATCCAGTTTAAATGCTGGGGGGCAGGAAGATAGGGGTAGTGGTGCGATGGTCGTAAACGAACTGATATTTTTGCACGGCTCCTTTTGAACAGCTCCTAGACGTGAGCAATGGGAACCGAATCACATCTGGGTAGCCACTCTTTTCTTTTCTTTTCTTTTCTTTTCTTTTCTTTTCTGTACGTTTTGAGCCATTTCAGAAAAAAACACAAGTGTTTCTGCCTCAGAGAGGGCAGGAATGGCCTGTAGAAGGCTCTAAATTAACACCAGCCAACCGGCCAAATGTGAAAGTCCAACAAGGAAACTCCAACTCCAACTCCTACTGTCATTGTGACACAGAACTCCACAGCACACAACAAAATTGCATTTATGCCTCACCCGTGCAAGGGGGCAGCCCCCAATGGCGCCAGAAAGGGAGAAGTGAGGCGGGACTGTATGCTCAGGGTACCTCAGTCATGGAGAAGGGGGAAAGCACTCGTTAATTACTCGCCCCACCAACCTGGTGGAAGTCGAACAAGTTGAACCAGCAGCCATTGGGCTACAAGCCTGACGACGCCCGAACCACTTACCCATGAATACCCAAACGCTGGTGAGATTTCAGTTTGGCGGGTAGAAAAGACCATCCTATAGCCACTTTGTCCCATTAGTGAGTGTGATTTTGGCTAGTAACATTTTTTTTTATCTTTATTTTATTTTTTAATTTTTTTGAAACTTTATTGACTAGTAAGATTAATTCTACTTCCATTGTTAGAGCTCTGAGGAGGACAGTCAGTTGTTGAAAAAATTGAGGTGGCTGGTTAAATGCTATCATCACACTGAGGAGATCAACAGTAGGCTATATAAAATGGGTAAAATGAGGCTTTAAAATTTGACTTTACCTGAAGAAGTTTGGATGACCGAAACGTGATATTAAAGCTTGGAATGGACTGTGTGCAGGATCTTTTTTTATTCTTACACTTGAACAGCTCTTTGAAAGGAACGAGCGACTATGATCAGGATCCCTTGAAAGAGCCACAGATCCCAACTCTAACCAGGAGATGTGTTGTGATGTAGTTTTGCTTTCAGACTCCTCCTTGACTTTGTTGCTGTATGTGTTCTTGTACACTTGAAAGAGCCATAGAGATCCCATCTCAAGCCAGGAGATGTGGAGTAATGTAGTTTTGCGTTCAAAAGACTCTTCCTTGACTTTGTTGCTGTGCGTGTTCTTGTACAGGATGCGTACAGTTAAGCTCCAAGGTTATGCTAAAAGAACACAATGCTCCAGCAGGAGGATGACAGGCTTTGCCTCCCTTTTCTGCTTTGAGGTTGCTACAGCAGAGACAAACACAACACGCACTACATAATGTCCCGGAATGATCCGAACGAACATCATGATGTTGACTTTGTTTTTTTTTTCTTTTTTACAGGCAGTTTGCACGGCAAGTCATCTGTCATAAGGTCAGAGTAGGATTTTTGAGCAAACATAACATTGGCTGCATACGTAATTAAAGTATTTTTTATCATAGGAGCAATCTTCATTGTATAACTTTAGGGCATGTGTTGACATGGCGTTTTAATGGTTTAACTGAATGAATGACATCATTGAGACATCAGTGTCAAATGTTCAATGACTTTAAGCTGAAGCACCATAAATGTTTGAAGGGATCAAGAGTTCTTTTTGGGGGGGTGCTGCACAGCACACTAATGCAGCTGCCCATGGGGACCTGGGTTCGAATCCACCCTGGGTCATTTCTAGCGATTCAATTCGATTATGATTCGGCAGGTAACGATTCAATTCGAACTGATTTAGTCAAGTCAAGTCAAGTCAAGTAGGTTTTATTGTCAATTTCTTTACATGCACTGGTCATACAAAGAATTTGAAATTACATTTCTTGCTTTCCCATACAGACATAGACTAATCTAGGTAAGGACATAGACAGTATAGACATAGACAGTACTTATACATGGACTTAAGACAGTATGGACATAGACAGTGCTCATACAGACATTTAAAGTGCAAGACTGGACAACAGAAGACTTGTAGAGGACATACATTAAGAGGTAATTGTTGTGCTTTTGTGCTTTTCCTAAAAAGTCCTTTATAGCGTTCTGACATAGTAATAGTAGCATTTTGAAGAAAAATAAATATTAATTCTGCATTTTGAAGAAAAATAAATATTAAAAAGGTCTGTCAAGTACACCAGCAGCAGTGTGTGTGTGTGTGTGTGTGTGTGTGTGTGTGTGTGTGTGTGTGTGTGTGTGTGTGTGTGTGTGTGTGTGTGTGTGTGTGTGTGTGTGTGTGTGTGTGTGTGTGTGTGTGTTTAGTGCAGGTAGAAGGTGCGGTGTGCGTCTGTGTGTGTGTTCTTATGTCTCTGTGTGTGTGTGTGTGTGTGTGTGTGTGTGTGTGTGTGTGTGTGTGTGTGTGTGTGTGTGTGTGTGTGTGTGTGTGTGTGTGTGTGTGTGTGTCAGTGTGTGTATGTTTGGGTTTAGTGCAGAAAGTGCAGTGTGCTTGTGTGTGTGTGTGTGTGTGTGTGTGTGTGTGTGTGTGTGTGTGTGTGTGTGTGTGTGTGTGTGTGTGTGTGTGTGTGTGTGTGTGTGCATGTTTTGAGTTAGTGCAGGTTGAAAGTTCAGTCACAAATATAGTAGTGCAGGTGGAATGTTCAGTCGCAGATATGGTGGTGGGGGATGAGGNGGGGGGGGGGGGGGGGGGGGGGGGGGTTGTCAGTGGCCTTGCTGGCTGGAGGCTGACAGTGGAGGGAGAGTGGGTTGAGTGTTCAGTATCTTGATCGCTTGGTGCATTGTGCTGCTCGCCAGCCTGGTGGTACGGGAACGGAGGCGCCTGTACCTCTTTCCAGAGGGCAGGAGGCTGAACAGTTTGTGTGCAGGGTGGCTTGTGTCTTTGATGATCATCAGTGCTTTCCGGGTGAGGCGTGTGGTGTACACAGACAGGGCAGATTTTCACAAGACAAAAGTTTTGTCGCCTATCGAACATAATGTGAAAATGAGCAGATAAGTCACTTCAAAACACTTCAAATACGCAGATTGGGTGTCATACTTAATCACTGAATCACTCTCACCTCTCCAGAAAATCGACTTTGGCCATAGGTGTATATAGGGTCATTGTAATCATGGAAAGCAACACAATGAAAATCAATGGAGTTCAATGAGAGATGGTGACATATTCGCTATTCGTAGAGCAATACATGTTTAACTTCATGATTTAATCAATGATAAAAGCCCTCAAACACCTGCAGCATGCATGCAGCTCCTCATAAGAGCTGTATCTGTACCATGTTTCACTTTATGCACCATTTCTCTTTTTTCATATTCTTCATCTCCAACACCATATAGTTTTGATGCTATCAGTTCTAAAATGGTTGATCTTGGGATCTTGACTTCAGAGTATGAGTCCCATTAGCCTTCATTTTTGTCAGAATTAGGCCTGACATACTCTTGGCTGGCTTTTTTGAGACAGGACAGTGGGAGAGACTTCTTTGGTGTTAAAGGTGAAGAATTTGGAAAAAATACATAGTGCCTAAAGTCAAACATCGGAGGGATACAGCTCTTATGTGGAGCTGCATGCATGCTGCTGGTGTGTGAGGGCTTTTATCATTGATTACATCATGAAGTTGAAAATGTATTGCTCTACGAATAGCAAATATGTCACCATCTCTCATTGAACTCCATTGATTTTCATTGTGTTGCTTTCCATGATTACAATGACCCTAAACATACACCTAAGGCCAAAGTTGATTTTCTGGAGAGGTGTGAGTGAATCAGTGATTAAGTATGACACCAGATCTGCGTATTTGAAGTGTTTTGAAGTGACTTATCTGCTCATTTTCACATTATGTTCGATAGGCGACAAAACTTTTGTCTTGTCGAAATCTGCCCTGTCTGTGTTCATTAAAGGGTCAATCTTTCTTTGGTGCATGAAATTTATTTTTGTACATACATTTTCATTCGAAAGGGTTGTAGCTTTCATATGAGTGACTTCTGAAGCCAAGTGATTAATTGAAAGTCAGGTTATTAGCTGTTATTCCAAACAGATGGGTAGGCGACAACTCTTTTGGAGGCGAGTGTATATACAGTACCAGTGTATTACACTCAGAGCTGTCATACTTAGGTAAGCACTAAGCAATTCATGTGTCAGGCTTGTAGCCTAAGGGTTGCTGGTTCGATTCCCAACCAGCCAGGTGGGTGGGGGGAGTAGCCTAATTAAGCAGTGCTCTCCCCCATCTTCCTCCATGACTGGGGTACTCTGAACATTGCACTGTCCCACTGCATTGCTCCCTTGGGGTGCCAATGCCTCCCAATTTAGTTGTAGGCCTAATACTAATTTAGTTGTGCCTTGTGCGCTGGCTGGGGAGTTTCCCAACTGGGTTTTCTTAATGTACAGTAGTAATAGTAAGTGAGCCAAAAGAGACTAGACTAGGCCTACAAATGAGGCATACATTTATTGTTCTTCTTTCCCCCATTCCTCCTAGTCTTCCTTGCCTACAAGCACAGTCTGTCTATGTACTATACAGTAGTATTGATATTTGTGTGCAATAAAATGAGTTTTATTGTCCATGAGTGTTTTTTTATACAGTAAGACAGTAAGATTTCATGCTGGCATGACAATAAAATCTATTCTATTCCATTCCATTCCATTCTATTCTATTCTATTCTATTCTATTCTATTCTATTCTATTCTGTTCTGTTCTGTTCTGTTCTGTTCTATTCTACAGACAGTACCTGATGCGGATCCGCCCAACATGGCGTGATGGAACTCCATTTCCATCTCCACTGGCGCCATGACTCTGCTCGATGAGCACCACCATCCATCTTCATCATCCTCCTTATTCTCATCTTCATCATCATCATTCTCCTCAGCCTCCCTCTACATGGGGTCGTTCTCCACCACAGCAACCTCTCCACCCCACCACCTCTACAACCACTCCACCCCCAGCAATAGCAGCACACAGTAGGCATAACTCTTAAAGACTTGAAATTAACACCAATTCAGATAACATGGTCCCACTCACAAAATAGTGTTAATACGGTATGATCAGGTTTATATATTGAGAATTATTTTAAATCAGTATTTATGGACCTCAGATTCTTTTAATGTATTAATTGTTTCATTCATTCATTCATTCATTCATTCATTCATTCATTCATTCGTTCACTCGTTCATTCAGTCATTTTTTTTACTGTGCAGCAACCTGACCGGCGTAGGGCTCCCATCTCCGCATCATGTGGTGTTCACCTGGGAGATGGTGGTGATCGTCCTGATCACGGGGCCCCTGTCGGCCGTCACCATCGTGGGGAACCTGCTGGTCATCCTCTCCTTCCGGGTCAACTCCCACCTGCGCACGGTCAGCAACTACTTCCTGTTGAGCTTGGCCGTGGCCGACCTCATCTTGGGCGCCGTGTCCATGAACTTCTACACGACCTACATTCTGATTGGTCAATGGACCCTGGGCAACCTGGCCTGCGACGTCTGGTTGGCCGTGGACTACGTGGCCAGCAACGCCTCCGTGATGAACCTGCTGGCCATCTGCTGCGACCGATACCTGTCCGTCACGCGACCTTTGACCTACAGGGCGAAGAGGACCCCGCGGAGGGCCGCCATCATGATCGGCCTGGCGTGGGGGGTGTCCTTTGCCATCTGGGCGCCCCCGATCCTGTTCTGGGAGGACATGGTGGGCGAGAGGAAGGTGCCGGAGGGCGAGTGCTCGGTGCAGTTCTTCTACGTGCCGGTGATCACGTTCGTGACGGCCATTGCGGCATTCTACCTGCCCGTCACCATCATGGCGGTGCTGTACTGGAGGGTGTACCGGGAGACGGAGCGGCGCTCGCAGCAGCTGGCGGGCCTGACTGGCACCATGACCACTGCCACAGCGCTGGCCATCACATCACAGGTAACTTGAGGTTTAGATACTACCCCTAACTTGTGCAAGTAAATGAAGATTATGAAGCGTAGTAGTATGGGGGCCCCGGATTAAATTTTGCTTAGGGTCCCATGAAGGCTTGGTCCGGCCCTGATGAAGATGTTGCATGTTGTTTCTCTGAAACCGTTCTCTTTGCCTTATCGTCTTGTCTTGTCTTGTCTATGACTTCTGCTTATCTACTATCTATAACACATAGTTCTTTTTCCTTCTCTTCTTTCGTTCTATAATCTTTAGCACATTGAATGACAATTATGTATGACAATATGCTATGTAAGTAATTTTGATTGATTGCTTTTCTTGTCTTGTCTTGTCTTGTCTTGTCTTGTCTTGTCTTGTGCATGTCTTCTTCTGTAGGCCTCAGGTCAACACTTCTCCCAGTGCAGCAGCAGTGAGGGCAGCAGCTCTGGTGGAGACGCTCAGCTCCAGTGCCCAGCAGCAGCCACCCAGGCAGAGCTGGACGAGCTCAGGGGTGGAAGAAGTGGAGGAAGAAGAAGGAGGGGGCCAGCAGGCTGCTGGAGCACGGTCCTCCACTGCCTCAAACGAGAGAGGGACACCATGTCCTCCACCACCATCTCCCCAACCCAGAGCCGCTACCTCCACCACCACCACGGCAGCAGGAGGAGCGACAGCCTGGACAGCAGCAACGATGGAGGAGACCGCAACGATGATGGAGACTACCAGAGAAGCGTGCAGGAGGTTCCCTTGGTCCGCATGGGCGACAGGAACAGTAACGTGGATGGGTATAAGGGGGGTCATCATACAACAACACCAGACCCCTCTCCCTCCATGTGTGGACGCATCAGCAGCAGCTTCAGCAACCCCTCGTCCCCGCCCGCCTCCTCTACCCGCCCTTACTCCACCATCTCCCACCTGGCGGCCAGAACGTGCAGCGCCACCAAGACCTTGCGGAAGCTGCGCAGCTCCTCGCTGATCCGCGAGCGCAAAGCGGCGCGGACGCTGAGCGCCATCCTGCTGGCGTTCATCGTCACCTGGACGCCGTACAACATCATGGTGCTGGTGTCCACCTTCTGCGACAGCTGCGTGCCGGAGCAGCTGTGGCAGCTGGGCTACTGGCTGTGCTACGTCAACAGCACCGTCAACCCCGTGTGCTACGCCCTGTGCAACCAGCACTTCCGCGTCACCTTCAAGGAGTTGCTGCTGTGCAGGTGGAGGGCCAGTCGGAGGAAGAGGAGGAGGTGGGTCAGGCCAGGAGTGGGATGAAGAGGATGACGATAATGATAATGATGATGATTGGGAGCGTATTAAGACACTGTGGTGCCCACAGGCACTAATACCTCGCATGTGCCCCCTTAATGAACAATATTTGGTGAGTTTTTGTCATGTAGTGCCCCCCAACTAACTGTAAATGGTTGGTGCCCCTGGGCGTCACCTTCAAGGAGCTGCTGCTGTGCAGTAGGAGGGCCAGTCGGAGGAAGAGGAGGAGGTGGGTCAGGTCAGGAGTGGGATGAAGAGGATGACGATAATGATGATGATGATGATGATCGGGACCGTATTAAGACACTGTGGTGCCCCCAGGGCACTAATACCTCGCAGGTGCCCCCTTAATGAACAATATTTGGTGAGTTTTTGTCATGTAGTGCCCCCCCCCAACTAACTGTAAATGGTTGGTGCCCCTGGGCGTCACCTTCAAGGGAGCTGCTGCTGTGCAGGTGGAGGGCCAACCGGAGGAAGAGGAGGAGGTGGGTCAGGCCAGGAGTGGGATGAAGAGGATGATGATGATGATCAGGGCTATACATTAACCTTTTTCATCACCAGCCAAAATGGCTAGTATATGTTAATCTTACTAGTCAAACACACACTTATTAATGGGTCATGGATTAAGTGGCTAGTAGGTTGGTATTTTCTACCAGCCAAACTGAAATTTCACCAGAATTTGGCCATTTGTTCATTTAGAGCCCTGATGATGATAGATAGATGAACGTTTGAAGATGCTGCAAGGATGGATTATACAGTGCACACAACAGGGATGGAAATTCATAGAGGGATTAAATGACATTGCACTTAGATGATGCTTTTGTCCACACTGACTTCATTTCGGGCCAGGAGTAGGATGACATAATGGAAGGTCTGCTGAAGATGTAGATGAAGATGGATTTACACATCAACAAGGATGGACAGTCACAGAAGCCATTACATTACACACAGCTGGTGATGCTTATATCTGAAGTGACTTGGGCACAGGCTACTGGTTACAGACCCTGGAGCAATGGGAAGTCATGTGCCTTGCTGAAGTAGCCTGATTGTCATCGACTTTCAAATCTCTTCGAGACTTGGTCTGACCAAGACCATAACAATTAACATTTCCCAAATGGCCTTCCTTGGTTTGCTAATGATTGTTTGCTTCCCATCAAAGTGGGAGGAGTTCCTGTATTTGCGGGAACTCAGAAAATACTTGCATTGACTCTTGACCTGACTGGTAGCAACGCTGAAGCTGTTGCGTTACTAGGAGGGCACGGTCTGGCTATTGCTGAAGAGCACCTCTGCTATGGACAATGTGGACACTAACTGCTGAATTTATTTGGTAGTATTGGCTGGTAAAAGTTTGCCTTTCCAAAATCACTTTGACCTTATGTTGTGTAGGCCTAGATTATGGCATGCTCGTAATCCAGAGATTTGAGGAATGAGACCTTCTTCAGGGCCGTCTTTGTCACTTTAGTTAAACACCTTTCTTCTTGACTGTGGCAGTTGATGTTCGATGAATTGGCATGGCATATAAGAGACTCATGGACAGGAGATGGTCATTGCAGACATGTTATTGCCCTTGGTGTTTTACCCATTGTAAGGTGTTCGGACCTATTTTCAGTTTTTTGCTTGATAAAAATATTACACAGGACAGATGGTGTTCAAAGGTCTTTTTCACTCAAATCATTTTGGGGGGCTTAGGCCTATACCGCACATCAATGATTTCTAAACTGATAAAATACTGCCCAACAAAGGCAAACTGCAGTTAATAAGTCAACATTGAAACGGATAAAAATGTCTTCAAAGCCTTGGCATTAGGTTGGATATTGTAGTTACTGCAAATCTGACAAATCAATATCTCTAAAAAGGGACACATTTGGTCCATAAGACTTTGTCACAAGATGCAGGAGCTGTTATGAACCCTGTTTGCAGTATAAACTTCGTTTTGACAAATATGTAGTTACAGCACATCGCCTTTGTAAGGTAGAATACTGATCACATGTTGAGTAGACAAGGCGGTGAAAAAGGGAGTGCAGATATTGTTCAGTCCTCAGTTGTGCATAAATGTTGCAACCTTGTGCGAGAAGAGCACTAGTGGTTCAATCTGAGAGTTTACTCACTTTCTTCACTCGTCTCATCCTCAAAAACATGTATACACAGAATTTCACAAGAAGGATAAAGGGAACATGAGTGTGGATATGAGCTATGAGTTTTTCCTTTTTTAATAATTTTCCTATAGGCCCGGGTCAAAAAGACCCGAACACCTTCTACAGTATGCAACAAAAACACAAACACCTTACAAGGGTTACAGGGCCAGAAGATATGTAGCACTGAAGAACGTAGCACTGTTTTAGGTTTCCCTTTATCCTTATTTCAGACCTTGACATACTGTACTATAGCTTACCAGCAGAGGTGTCAGAAGTAAAAGTCATGTACATTCATGGGGTAAATACAACACCGGTACATGATACATAGTTGTTAGTTACACCAGTTATTCCACTCTACTTAAATCCCTAGGTACTGTATGTTTTAATGATAATATTAAAAATATACAGATTTATATTAAGTGGAACATTCTTTTTTTCAAGGTCAAATTTGGAGATTTCCCATTTCCCCTTTTTTCATAGGGAGACGATATAGAAGATATTTGGTGAATGCGGTAAATTTTTAAACTATGAAATATCAATTTGAAGCTTCCACAGTAGTTAATTCAAGCTGAAAAAGTTTTTTTTCAGCTTGAATTAACTACTGTGGAAGCTTCAAAATGAGATCACATCTACTTTAATAATGGTAAAATCTGAAACAATGGGCTAAACATAAAACATATAGCAAAAGTATTGATTAACACTTTTTATTGATATTTAATCCACCCTACATCACGTACAAAAAAGAAACTACCTTCATCACTTCAGTGGAACATACTTTTTTAAAGGTCAGAAGTAGTAGATTTCCAATGCATTTTGCCATTCAGTGGGTAAAACCTGCTACTTTTGACCTTGAAATAAAGTATGTTCCACTAAATATCAGATTTTTAATATGTGATGCAAGGGGGTTTAAGGATCACTTAAAAGTAGGGACCACTACTATTGCAATGCGTCCAGTGTTTTAGCCTTTTTAATTACAACTAGATTGACTGGCCTATTACTGATGCAGATATATGGAATTACTACTACTAATAATAATAATTTACTTTGTAACAAAAAAAGGCCACAAATGTTATCCAACCAGCGCAGAACCAGCTGATAAGACAGATACTGTAGTAGAGCAGTCTGTAGTACTGTAGAAGTGAAGTCACCTGTGTTGGAAGGAAACTGCATTTTTAACTTGTACTTTCAACACCTCTGCTCATCACTTCAGTGGTTTGCGGCCTCAGGGCACATGACTCATTTTTGGGCACTTATTTTGTAGCATGGAAAGCAGCAGAGTATTTTTGGAAACACTTTACTTGACGCCGGTGTCATAAGCATGTCATTAGTGTCATAATAGTGTCATGACACCGTCATAGATAAGTCATTATGTCCACGTCATAAACATTTTATGACTGTTGGCCTTAAGTGACATTCGGTTATGGCGAAGACAATTGTGGTCTGTGGTCTTTGGGAAGCCGATCTGTCCACTGTGATGAATCATCTTAATGGTATTTGGTATTGTATGTGAAATAACTCAACATTGCATAATGTACAGAAATGTATGCACAGATGTTTATTTTATATTATATATAAGGTGACTGTATACAATGACAGAATTGACAACGATTTAACCGTTTTTTTAAACACTGTAATCCAAGAGATGTAAACCAAAACCTGTTTCATGCAACTTGTGATTTTTTTGTAAAATACTATAAAAACATGAGGCACATTTTTTTTCAGTTACATGAATACTTTAATAGGAGGAAAAGACAATACCAAAGTGGAAAAAAAAACCCAAACAAAAACAAAATAATCAAAAACAGAAAACATTCATTTACTTTAATGAACAAATATAAAACATATGATATAGGCTACCACTGATAACACTAAGAAATAAAAAAACAAAAAAACAAACAAAAAACCCAAGACCAATACAAAAAAATGTGACATGGTGCTTCCTCTGTACTGTATAGACACAATCCGTTGACTACACAGGTCTTTCATCATCCAGTACAAAAAAAAAAAACTCCACAGAAAGAGTCCTCTTCCACCAGACAGCTGTAGTGAAGAAGGCCGTGCAAGTGTATCAAAAACACAACACGCATGCTTCGGGGCTTGACTCAAACCCCAGCACTATATCTTTTTTTTTTCCTCAGTGTGTTTTTTTTTTTAATCAGTGAACGACAACCTGGATTAATTAAATCATTCAATACAGCGTCACATATTCCTAACGACCAGGTGATTGCCTGCCTGAATGGGTGCAGTTACATGCACAGATTATTCCTTTTTGAAACGGAATATTGACAGTATTCCGTTTAGAACGAGTTGCTAGAATATGGAATTTACATGTCTGGAGTATTCCCCTAAACATGGCCAAATTCAGAATGAATGAAGAGTATACAGGACTCATGAGCAATCCGAATACTGCCACCATTCAGTTTGAATATTTCCTTGCATGTAACTGTGATCGAAGACCACCTGGTTGAACTGGACAGTGAAAACTAGATCATTTGGAATATGAGTCATTGGATTAAACAATTCATGAATCCAGGTTGCCCATCACTGGTTTTTATAAACTATGACCGATTCCTAACATAGTTAGGACTATTTTCGTTTTCTTCTTGTGATCATCAGGACCTTGGCACCAGAATACCTTGCACAGTGGCAAGAGGTACTACTGTGATTAATAATAAGTTTTAAAAACATTTTACATCAAACGATTAAACTTACCATTACAATAGGTGTAATATATCTGACACACAGCACTAAAAGAGGACCAACCACAAGCTATCCAGACCACTTTGCCTTTTACATTTTCACTTCATTATATTTTTATATATATATGTTTTTCTTCCGCCTTTCACTGCTATTTTACCACTTGACCTGCATATGACACAGACGTTTGGGCCATACGTTACAAACATCCACCAATCTTTCCAATTCACACTACAGTACCACTTCACAGCGGACAGCAGCCGAAGCAGGAGGAAAGGGGGAAGCGATGAGGGGAGCCGTTAAAGAGTCCCTGGTTAGTGTCTGGCTAGTGTGTGAAGGCTATAGCATGCGAGAGGATGGGACCGCCGTTTCTAAAGGGTGGAATGGGAAGCTGCATGCTTGAGTGGACCTGACATGAGGCAAATGAAAGAGGCTGTGGCTGGCCAGTCCCTCCTTACAGATATAGAAGGGACTGCTGCACGCTAAGACACCAGTTTGTCCATGGATGTGCGGGTCTGTGTGTTAGTTTGTTCATACAGGTTTGCGTGTGTGTGTGTGTGTGAGAGAGAGAGAGACAGAAAGAGAGAGAAATAGGGAGACAAATAGTCTGTGTTTTGTACAAATGTGTGTGAAGGCGTATGACAAATGTCTGTTTGACTGTCCATATGTCTGTATAACTGTGTGCATGTGAGAGAAAGGACTAGAGACAGAGAAACGTGGGAGAGAGAGAGAGAGAGAGAGAGAGAGAGAGAGAGAGAGAGAGAGAGAGAGAGAGAGAGAGAGAGAGAAAGAGAGAGAGAGTTGCAGTATGAAAGCAGAGGGTGAGATGAGTGGGTGTGTGTGCAGAGGAAGTGATGTGATGTGCTCTCTTGGGTGCTGTGGTTGACGAGAGGAGAAGAGAAGAGAAGAGAAGAGAAGAGAAGAGAAGAGAAGAGAAGAGAAGAGAAGAGAAGAGAAGAGAAGAAAAGAGAAGAAAAGAGAAGAAAGGAGAGGAGAGGAGAGGGAAGGCGAGGAGGAGAGGAGAGAAGAAAGGAGAGGAGAGGAGAGGGAAGGTGAGGAGGAGAGGAGAGAAGAGGTGCGGAGATAAGAGGGGAGGGGAGGCGAGGAGGAGAGGGCAGATGAAAAGAAAGGAGAGGAGAGAAGAGAGGTGCGGAGAGGAGGAGGAGGAGAGGGCAGAGGAGCAGAAAGGAGAGAAGAGAAGTCTGGGGATAAGAGGAGAGGGGAGTGGAGGGGAGGGGAGGAAGAGAGGGCAGAGGAGAAGAAAGGAGAGGAGAGAAGAGGGAGGGCAGATGAGATGAAAGGAGAGGAGAAAAGAGAGGTATGGAGAGAGGAGGAGAGGAAAGGAGGAGAGGGCAGAGGAGAAGAAAGGAGGAGAGGAGAGAGGAGGGGGAAGAGAGGAGAGGAGAGAGGAGGGGGAAGAGAGGAGCGTTACTCCATCGAAGTGTTCTGAGGCTGCTGGTAGATGGAGGCCTTGTCCTTGAGCAGTGCCAGACACAGGTGACAGCTCCAGCTTCCTGTAACACACACACACACACACACACACACACACACACACACACACACACACACACACACACACACACACACACACACACACACACACACACACACACACACACACACACACACACACACACACACACCATTATTTTAAAAAAATACACGTGGAGACAATGAAAATCAAACATTGCAAATAAAATGTAAAGGCTACTGATAGCCCTGTTGGACTTGAGTGCCTACATAATGGCTGAAGTATCCATTCATATGAATCTTTGTGGAGGCCCTAGCGTGGCGCTAACGGTAGGGAACTTCTCTGCTATGCGGCTGACCCAGGTTCGATTCCGGCTCGGGTTCTTTGCTGACCCTTCCCCGTCTCTCTCTCTCTCCCCACTCACTTCCTATACAACTCTTCATTGCGCTATCGTAATTAAGTCCAAAAATGCCCCCCCAAAATATATACATGAAAAAAAAAAAGTATCATTGTAGAAGGGCCAATACGGAGGATTTCGAAGCAAGTTGGACAGTCATGCAGCTTGTTTCAGCCCAAGGCAAAGCCCTTGAAACAGAATCTCTAAAGGACCAAGGGGCGAGGAGTGGAACTTCCAGCTGCTTCACTAGGATATAGAGGCAGGCTAGTATTAGTATATCTGGCCATTATTGTCACATGCTTTTGATCGTCAATCATTTGTAGATGATCATGGACCACAGAACATTGTGAGGGAAACAAAAAATCAATGAAAAGTAAATTTCAAAAAGAAAATGTCTTTGTCCAGTAGAGCGAAGGGGATGGTGCTTTGGCACCACCTTGTCCCTATCTGTGCACGCCTATGTAGAGGAGGTCGACATCGCAAGTCTCCTAGGAGTTCCACAGAATGGTTGCATATCAATAGTGACTTCCGGGTGGAAGGCCCCGTTATTACCGCACCTCTTCAAGGAGATCCTAGGGTCCATACATTGACCACGAAGCACCTAAGTAGCCTAATATTGCAGGTGGTGTGCGCAGGCAGCAGATAATGCCCTTATCTTAACAAAACTCTCTTGTTTGCTGTGGGAAATGAGTAGCCGGCTCCCATTGCAGATCCACCGTGCTATCGTAAGTTACAAATCCCATGGCGGCAGCAAGGCAGGGTTGGGTCAAATTTATTGTAATTGGCTCGTAAAAGTTAGTCAACCCATTTGTGTGTAACTGTGCGTCCTCCAAGAATGAGTCAGTGAAATGGGCAAACAATATACAGTATACAGTACCTGCTGGCTCTTTCTGTGCAACTACTGATCTGACTGCGAGGCTCATTTGCTGTGTTTGCTGCGAGTCCAAAGTAAGGACTCAATTCTTTGTTTACACCTAAGCTGACTTGAAATAGTGATAATATACGGTCAGTCAGTCATAATGTGCTCTTAACTTAACAACGTTCTTAGAATACTCCCCCGGTAAAGGTTTGTATTTTGTAGATCTACACTGGAGAGTGGGCTGCGAATTAAGACTTTGCTCCTACCTTCGGGTGGGTCAGACATGGGGGGTGTGAGGCAGTACATGTGGTACCCTCTGTCACAGTCATCACAGAACAGGAGCTGGTCCTGAAATCAAAATCACAAACACACCACAGGTCATGGATATTTACAGGTATGTGCAGGAGGATTGTGATATGTACGTATCAGTAAATCAGTAAGGTGCATACAGCAACTGTATCAGACAGTAATGCACGCCTAACACATTAAAAAGAGGGGCATGTGTGCCGGTTTGACCATAATGACATTGTTAATTTGTGGTGAGGCATGGGAACGCCCCCGCGTGACGTAGCCGAACGCAGCCCAGATGATGTAAATCAGGTTAATTGTGAATGGCACAGATCAACAAAGCTAGAGCAGAGAGTTTTGATCCACAAATGAAATATTATTAAAACAAAAAAAGTCTAAATTCCTACGTGACCAAATTGTTGCTTGGTTTCGAGATGCACAATGTAACCTTTGTAACAATTCTAACAAATGTAATGCATGCTTGACCATTAAGGCAACATGAAAGTCTTCCTGTCCCCAGATCAGCAAAGCTACATGTTAGCGTATGTGCCTGGCAGAGGTGTCAAAAGTAAAAGTAAGACTAAATTAATTGTGTAAGTACAACACTAGTGTGTGATATTACATGCTGTTACATCATTTACTCCATTGTACCTAATGAGGTATATACTCTGTGTTGTTGCTGAAAAACACTAAAAATCTAACAAGAACCCACCACAAATTCAATCCAACCAGCATAGTTGGAACAAAGTCAGCTGATAGTAAAACAAATGCAAAGGTCAACAGGTTACTCAGATTAGTTAGCCGTGTTGGAAGGAAACAGTTTCTTTTCTTTACTTTTGACAACTCTGGTGCCTGATATCAAAGCGGTGACATGGTCTTCCTGGCCCCGGATCAGAGCGACGGGTAAATATTACCGTTGGTGCCCGGGATAAAAGGGCTACATGTTAGTGTGTGTGTCTGGTATATGTGTGTGTGTGTGTGTGTGTGTGTGTGTGTGTGTGTGTGTGTGTGTGTGTGTGTGTGTGTGTGAGAGAGAGAGAGATTATTGCCAATGTCTCATTTATGTTTTAGTGTCACTGCACATTGAAGACTGATCGAACGCAATTTCAAACTTCTGTGCTAACCCAGCTACATAGATTTTTGACAAACAAGTACAGTACACTTGACGTGCCATCAAGGCAGCGTCAAAGCCAGCCCCATCCCACTCACATCATTCTCGGAGGTGCCACAGACATTGCAACACTTGCACTCGATGCACTGCCAGCGGTAGGTCTTCACCGCCGCCATCATGACCGGCGTGAACTGCAGACAGGACGGGTGACCTGCGGAGCCAGACAGACAGACAGAGGCACAGCACAGCACAACACAACACAGTCAAAGAGTGAGTGGAGGGAGACGGAGACGATCTCTCAAAGTGAAGTGTCCTAGCCTTGCCCGTTTTTCGCGGGAGTATCCAATAATTAATTATACTTAGAGCTTGTTGTTGGATAATCAAGTGGTAAAATATGTTAAAAAAAAAAAAAGAAAGAAAGAAAAGGCGATACTCGATACTTCTCCATGGTCTGCCATGTCGAATTTCCAGAAATATACATTTTTTAGCTGCCAAACTTACTCTACTTGGTCATTAAGGCTGTAACGATATTGCATCGAACCGAGTGAACGCGGTACGCAGACCCACGAACCCAATATCGCGAAGCTTCCTCACAGAATCGCGATGTGCCCTTTTAAAGTTGTTACCCCTCAGTGTAGAACACAACAGGCAACATACAGCCAAGAGTTTGCATATGCGCTTAAAAAGACCAGGAGAAAAAGGGCGCACACGTTCGAGTAACAGTTCCATCACCCCTTTCTCACATAAAATGCTCCTTCCAACCAGCACGTTGTTGTTATCCATTGCCTGAGCAACCTCCGTGAGACGAAAAACTTGGGCAAACATCGGAAGGTGAAGGACAAATGAACAACAGACCAAGAAGGCTTTTATAAACGTGTCAAGATTTGTTTAATTCATTCACGCGCGATGTATTGCGAGTGGAGTTTGACGTTGGAGCAGAGAGAGAGAGAGAGAGAGAGAGAGAGCGCGAGAGAGAGCGCACGAGATGCTCCGCCTGCCTATAAACCAGTCTGGAGTCGCTTGTAGGGAGGTGCCCGAAGTCGGACGAATGTTGAGGTCGATAGGCAGGATATTAGGCAGCATTATTTCTTCCCACATTAATGTTAGGCTATATTGTAAAATTACCGCCTACATAAGCAGAAAGCATGCTCCATTTCAGCCTCTGCATTCATTCTCGCTCTTGAAAAAATGTCAAACCACAAAACAAAACGAAAAACGTGTGCGTTACGTAGCAGTGAGAACTAACTGAGGTTCATTTCGAGTTTTGATTGTAGGCTACGGGCAGGCGCTGCTGCACGATCAAAAAAAGCTACGGAAATATTTAACTTAATCAAAATTAAGTGTTGCATTTCTTTAAGTAGCCTAACTTAATACAACATGTTTCCTGACGATATATGGCCAGTGTTGTTTTAATGTTTGGATATTAATTGGATAGGCCTAATATTTGATAAAGTAAGACAGCTGCCAATGATCATACACCCTGACCACCCCACCTCTCTCTCTCTCTTTCTCTCTCTCAACATATGATCTTAGCCTATTTATAAGCCTTTTTCCTTGGTGAACTAATATCCCTTATTTCTCTGTGTTGTGTTTTGATGTCAACACCTGGGAACAGGTTGCAGTGGTAGCCTATATCTGCAACATTATTCAGCCTTGTAAACCTACAAAATTAATGCAAAAAGATATTAATTACAAAGTATATATATAATTTATTTTCTTTCTTTTTTTTCAAAAAAATTTTTTTTCAATTTTTTTTGTGTGAAATCGTGGGGCATATCGAACCGTGGGTCATATATCGTGATACAAACCGAATCGTGGGTTGGGTGTATCGTTACAGCCTTATTGGTCATACTAGTAAATACTAGCTTATGACTTAGTAAATACTCTTGAAAAGATCAAATTTGGCAATAGGCAGCCCAATTTCAATGAGAAGCATAGTGGCAATAGCTTACAATCTTGGCCACAATCCTTAAGTGAGTGAAGAGGGATGAGAGGAGAGCAATGCAGACGTCTAGGGGAGAAGCTGCTGCCATAACAAGGACAAGGACAGCAGAGATACTGTATACACACACATCTATATTCTATTCGCGTTTTAAAAGGTTTTACATTTCCACCACAAAGGCAAGAGAGGTTTTTTTTATTTCTTAAGTTTCATTTGTCCCTGCTGGCAACATCCAGGACAGTCATCCTCATTAGAGGAGGGGAGAAGAGAAAGAGGATGAAAAAAGACATGAAAAAGGGAAAGAATAGAGAGAGACGAGGAGACGGGGGAAACGAGTTAGAAGAGGCAAGAGAAAGAAAGAACGAAAGAAAAGATGAACTAATGTCAATTTGGGAAATGTGAACTAAGAAGATGAAAAATAAGAGGTGAAAAAAAGAAAAGAACAGTACAGAGAGATGGCGAAACGGAGAGAGTGAAAGACAGAAAGAAAAAAAGAGGAAGAAAGAGAGAAAGAAAGGAAGAAAAGAGGAATGCATGTCAATTAGGGAGATCTGGAGACAACTGGAGGGGGGAGAGTTGCACCATCTGGCAGTGGAGTCGTGGCCCGACCTTGACGCAGCCGGAGTGTGAACCGCACCGCACCGCCAGAGACACAACAACACATAACAGGAGTCGGGGATAGGAATAGAACATCGAAAAGGCAGAATAATGGGCAGACTGAAACACTGGAGAGAGAGAGAGAGAGAGAGAGAGAGAGAGAGAGAGAGAGAGAGAGAGAGAGAGAGAGAGAGAGAGAGAGATGGAAAGCACTAAGAGATTGACAGATGTTGTATAATGGAAGAAGAAAGAGAAAAAGGTATTGTGGAGAACAGTGTGTTCAGAGAGCAAGGGAGATGCAATGTTACGGCAGACAGAGAAGGAGAGAGACACAAGAACAGACAACAAAAGAAACAGAGACAGACAGATGAAGACAGAGTGGAAGACACAGCCAGAGGGAAAGACAGACAGACAGACAGACAGACCAATACAGTGAGATGGGCTTGTCACAACAGAGACAGGCAGATATACAGACGGACAGACCGACAGAGACAGCGAGTTAGTCATACCAGATCGTCCACAGTCTGAGCAGGACACCAGTTCCTCAGACTGTCCAGTCTTCTGGTTCATGTTGGAGTCACCAAGGCAGAAGTCACAGTAATCATTGGGCATGGCCAGCCCATTGGGCCCTTTCTTGGGAGCTGGAAATAGAACAACAGTTAAACAGTTAACTTTCAGGAGCTGGTTACTCATATCCGGATATTTTTAAATGTGGAAATATATATATTATTGCCCGTTTTTACTCAACATCTGGATAAAAATTTAAACTCCATTGTAACAGGAGCGTTTTATCCCCCTAAATGGGATATTTTTAAAGCCAGAGTTTTGAAAGGCGAATTCAAAAATTCCAACACCAATGAGTTTTCAAAAAGAGCCATATGCGTGTAAGCAGCTTCTCAGATGAAGTGCATTTCTCTTTCCTCCTCATGCACATATGATAGACATATTCAGGGCTCACTTGAAAAACATGCAACAACATGAATGTGACTACTGTTGAGAAATGAAGGAGAAATAAAAACAAAGAAAGCTGCAGTTAACTCTTGCCAGGGCATGATATTTTGCAGCCCAGTGATATGAATTACGACACAGAGATACAAATACATATTTACCTGTAAGTTACATGGTGACTTCCTGACAATTACCTACCTCCTAAAGTACTGTTTGAGGGGGCGCTGTGGCACAGCGCGCCAAGTCCCCCACACTTGGGCTTGCATGCCCATGGGGACCCCGGTTCGAGTCCGGACGGGGTCATTTCCCAACCCTACCCCATCTCTCTCCACATTCACTTCCTGTCGCACCTTTGCTATCCTATCTGAAATAAAGGCCCAAAAAGCCCATAAAAATATCTAAAGTACTGTTTGACAAGCAGAGACTGAATCAGAAGCTGAGCTGAATCTCCCCTTGACTAATCACACTGTAGATTTTGCTACTGTGTATTTACTTAACATGTTAATATGTGTGATTAGTGAGTGTGCAAAAGAAACGGATTACCTCTAAAGCAAAGTCAACAAATTAAGCATTAGAAATGATATAAAGAGGACCTTGAAACCGAAAGCCAACCCCAGCCCATTATCCCTTTGTAAAACCACAATGCTGAATGCTTCAAAACAATAGCATGACCCTGCATGGTCAAGTTCATACAGTAAACTCTCTAAGACTGAGGCGGCCAATTGGCTGTGCCACGCACCAATCAGCTCTAGGCTCCAACACTGTTTTTGTTCATATCTACAGTCTGCCTGACAACACTGTCAGAATTAGTAACAAGATCTTGCAATCTCTTGCAAGTACGAAGAAGATATTTCGCTAGTTTCCTGTTGATTATGATGATTTTGGTGAAAGCCACATCTTGTCTTAAAGAGGGGGTCTGCAAGTGAATGTGCTCTGTCATTTTCTCTTCACCTGCGGTGCGGAAACGAGTCTCACCTCTTATTAACTTATTAACCCTTTATGGAGCACATTGCTGAATGCATGCCTCAAAGAGTAGCAGTATCCTAGCCTGATTATCATTGACTTTCAAATCTCTTTGAGATTGCTCTTGGCCTGACTAGAAGCAACATAGGTGTTGCGTCACTAGGAGGGCATGGCCTGGCTAGCTGTATCCTGCATGGTCATGTTATTACCGCAAACTCTTCATTGAGGCTGTTAACTGGCCATGTTGTAGATTAGATTCGAAACCTCAAAACAAAACAAAAAAAGTGATCTGACTCGACGTAATCTCCCAAGCCTTCTCCATCTCTCTTGCCCCCACTAATTCCCTGTCTCTTTCTCACACTTCCCCGTCAATGAAGGCCAACATACCCCCCAAAAATTAAAAAAGACAAAAAAAAGTAAAGAAAGCCTGAGAAACACACGAAAAAAAGAGAAACCCCCCCAAAAAACAGACTTAAAAAAAGAAAAAAAGCAGAGAAAGCCTGAACAAAAAACACAAAAAAAAGAAAAAGAAAAATGGAGGGGGCCAATAAAGGCATGCAGAGGAAGGAAGGAAGGCGGCGCTGGCTTGCTCACTCTTGGTCTCCTCGCGTGGAGCTGGAGTGTGAATCTCGGCCTCCTCCTTGTCCTCCCCCTCCTCGTCTGCCAGGTGGGAGTGGGTGTAGTGGTAGCTCAGGCCCGGGCGGTTCTTGTACCGCTTCCCACAGACTGAAGGGTGGGGAGAGGCAGAGTGTAAAAAGGATGGAGGACATGAATGATTCTAGCAAATGCTGTTGTTGTTGACAGTGGTACTGCTTCCCACAGACTCAGGGGTGGGGAGCGGCAAAGTGTAAAAACGATGGAGGACATGAATGGTTCTAGCAAATGTTGTTCTGGTGGCGGTGGCAAGTGTTGGTACAGTATGTAACCTTTTTTCACCTGAGTGTAAAAAGGATGAATGAATGACATGAATGGTTCTAGCAAATGTTGTTGACAGTGGTGTTGGTGTTGGTGCCAAATGTTGGTATGTAACCTTTTTCACATGTCTGAAATAAAGGATGGAAAAGAGGTTATACGAAGAACGATTCTAGCAAATGCTGATTTTTGTTGATAATGGCGGTGGCAAATGTTGGTATGTAACTTTTCACATGAGTGAAATAAAGGATGCATCATGAAAAATGAATGAATAAAGTAGCACTTTTTTGTGTTTTTATTTGCCTCACGATGGGCAAGATGGTGTGGGAGATGGTGATTTCTCAATGAAATAAACTAAAGGATGCCTCAGTTCAGTTATGTAGTCTACTTTTTTGTGGTGGGTATACTGTATATTTGAGCATTTTTGAAATGGGTACACTATATATGTGTGCAATTCTTTAAATAATGAATCAATCAATTTGGGTGGTATACTGAAATCGGCCATGTTTGACCATATATGGTCAGTTTTTTCGGTGAAAGTTCCAGAGGGATCCTATGGCAACACCACTCTAACTCTCTTTATCTACGGCTCTGGTGAGCAGGCCATGCTGACACAGTGTAACCTTTTGTCATGCTGCATCCGTGTCAATGCCTACTTCGGCCCTTTTCTGTCACTTGATGGGACAGCCATTACACACTGAAAGAAGGGGACTCAGACCAAAACACTCATGGACGATTAAATAAGAAAAAAATGATATTCTTTGCTTCTTCAATTAACTGGATTATATGTTGCACCCGGTTAAAAGCCATCTCAGGGCTACTGTTTGTATCCAAATGCTGTTTGTTTGCTTGCCTTTTCCACTGGTGAGTTCTAAATCCTGATTGACCTCGTTTCCATGAGACATGTAATTTAAAAACATCACGTAAACAATTCGGAATAAAATGAAAGTTCAATGTAAACCTGACGGAACTAATTCATTCGGAATTAAAAACGTCATGTAAACATAGCCATTAAGTTACTTATCAAAGGATCCTCTGTGATACTTTTTGTCAGCCAAGCACGGACTAACTAAGCACTGTCCTCAAAGAAGATAACAGTGTTGCCGTAACACAACTACTCTGAAATGGATACACGGCTACTGTAAAGTGGACCATCTGTCATTAAACAGGAAAAGGGATGAGAATTGGGAATTAATTTAGGCTACACATGCTACCATGTGGTCTTCTTCAGTTGTTGTACAGTCTACACGAAATGTGTCTATGCCTACCAAATAACTAAACTTTCTGAAGGAGAAAAACAAACGTAGAGTCCCTGTGTATTTTGGTTAAAAAAATATTAATGCAATCTGGTGATGCTACAACAAACCTTGATAAATAGGCAGATATTTTTATCCAGTCCCTTAAAAAAAAAAAAAAAGAAGAAGAAGAATGCAGCGATGTGATGTAGCCATGACAACTGGTGAGTTGTGGAGGGAGAATGCTAATGGAGTGATGAAATGAGGGGAAATGAACGTGAAGAGTGCGTTCCAATATGCAACCTTGCGGCCTCCACTTGTGCTTGTGGCCTCGTACCATGAAGTAATATGTTGTGATGACATCACTGACAACAGCATTATATTTCAATATCTTGCAAAAGCTCAATTGTAAAGTCATTTTCTCATTTTTAAACAGGATGGTTAATGAAGAATAGTCCCCCAACAATTGTTTTGGCTAGGCTGACAGTGGGGAAACTTAATCGTTTTCTCCACAGAGGCGGGGCATCAGCATAATGTGAGGCCACAAGCCCAAGTGGAGGACGCAAGGTCTCATATTGGAATGCACTCGAAGACTCACTGTCGCAGGCGTAGGGCTTGTCACGGTCCTCCATGGCTGCGGCGGCGGAGTCCTGCTTCTTCTTCCCGTTGCCCACGCCGCGACTCTGAGGGCACCAACGCAGACAGATATTGTCATTTGTAATGAAGCAAGAAATTATCCGCACACCTCTGTTGCTGCTGCTCCCAGACAGTGTTTTAATATTTTACAGACTACATTTCGACCCATAGGGTGTTTGTTTCATCATGGTTTCTTAATTTATCATCTGTGGGACTTGCATAGTGTTGGATGCCCGCCTACGCTCGACTTCCACTCATAATGAGGACATGCTGGCATTCTATTCTACGCTTTTATTTTGAACAGTGAACAGGCTCTATGTATGAAATGTGTAATACAAATAAGCTTGCCTTGGCCTGCGTGACACTGTCTGGCTCTTTATTGGCTGAGTAATAGCACCTCATTCTAGACATAAACTGATGACATTGCTTTAAATGACGAGCATGTCTCGTCAGAACATCAGTGTACCCTTTTGGTGACATTCTGTCTAAAAAAATGACACCATTTTGAGGGCAGACTGCAACGCTGTGAGGCAGCCACTGCCCATTCAGAGACAAAAACAAGCCATTATGACTGTTCTAAATGTCACATTTCCCTTCTAGCTGTAGTCTAGTCGCTTCTTCATCAGCCTTTCACCGGAGAAAGGCTAAGGAAGGCGACAAAGGAACTGGCAGAGGCGGCGGAAAAAGGGAGCTTTTGGCTCTGGCTGCGGAGGAAGGACAGAAGCTGGGGGAATAACACCTAACCTAACCCCCAGACAACAGCCGCAGGGGCAACATCCATCAGCTGTTGGGGGTGACAGGGACACGTCCCTGACACTGCTCCGCCACCAGGAGACGTTCCAGGATTAAAGGAGCGAAACGTTGGTGAATGGTGATGGTGAATGGGTGATTGGTTCCTGGCTGATGACCCTGCAGCTGACCCATGGGCACCGGAGGAGGTGCGACAGGCAGCAATGCCCAGCAGGATGTAACACCTTCCTGTACAATCCTCATAAATTCCCCCTGGTGCCAAATTTGTATCCTTATCTGAACCTGAACAACACTGAGGAGCATGTTGTGAATTTCAGTAGTGACGACGAGCCACACGGTCACATTTTCCAATTTACCTGACAAACACTGAAGCTTCTCTTCTTGCTCTTCTGCTTTTTAAATTGACACTATTCAAGTCAGAGGACTCTCATTCACATTCACACAGTTACAGTGACCACCCGTCATGTGATGAGGCACCAGGTTGTCTGAATACTAGGAGTGTAGTTTCCAAAAATACACTATGGCCCCATCTCAATGTCCAGTGTTCTAGCCTTGCTATGACGTGAAACACCCTGTGATCGGATACTCTTTGGGGAATTCTGCAGAGTATCCAACCACTGGGCGTTTCGCGTCCTAGCAAGGCTAGAAAACTGGGCATTGAGAAAGAGCCTATATTATCAAAAGTATTCACTGACCTGCCTTGAATCACATATGAACCTTACTGCCAAAAGATGAACATCTTGTGTTCCTCTCTCAAATACACTTCATATGGGGGCACATCGGTACGTAGGTATTGTGGGTTAGGTAACGTATTGTGCCAACCTTGGACTTCCCCTTGCCCCTTCTTTTGGGGGTCTCATCCTCAAAGTCTTCATCGTCCAGATCATCCAGATAGTCGTCCGGATCCAGGATCCTCTGCGGAGACAGCAGTGGAGCTGGGGGTTAACGACAACTTGAAGAGGACGTTATCACTCAGACAAGTAATTGCGTTGAAGACGATATCTAAACTCAACAAACGCTTGCCATTTAAAACAAACACGCAAACGCAGTACACATACATTGATAACACTACACACACAAAAAGGGAGAGACCAGATATCTAAATCTACTGATTGATGACGCACTAAAATGACAGTGAAACACCCAACAGCACAAAACGGACAAATACTCACGTCACCACCACGACAGATGCAATGCAGCTATATGACGCAGCTATTGATGGATGGCCCAGACGGTATGGAGCCATGATGTCCCATGCAGGTGCACATACACACACACACAAACAAGACACCGATAGACGCCCCCCACCCTCTCGACAAACAACACACCTCTGTGCATCTGCGTACCTTCCTTATACGTGTGGAGCCGGTGTGGCTGGGGGTGGAGGTGATCTCGGCCGAGGAGGATCTGGAGTCCTCGTCCTGGCCGCGCAGGTCGGAGGGCCCCCGCTTGTCCAGGGGCTCGCCCTTCAGCAGCGCCTCCAGGCTGCTGCCGTCCAGGGGGGGCAGCACGTCCTTCTTCAGGCCCAGCTCCAGATCAGCTGGAGATAACACAAGAGGGAACCACATGGGTACAAGGGGCATATTAAAAACACACACAAGTTTAAATTAGAGGTATAGGCAGACAGAGACAACCACACACACACACGCGCACGCGCACACACACAGACAGACACACACACACACACACACACAAAAGGTTTAGAGTGCTGGCCTTCAGATCAGAGGGTTCAAATGCCACCCTTACGAGCACCTCCATCCATGACTGAAGTGCCCTTGAGCAAGGCATCTAACCCCACATTGCTCCAGGGCCTCTAATCAATACCCTGTGCCCTGTAACTGTAAGTCAAAAGCGTCCGCTAAGTGTAAGGTAATGCATATTGCAAACACACAAGTTTAGAGGTATAGGCAGACAGACAAACACAAAGATGGAGGAGACGCACACACACAAACGCTCTCTCTCTCTCTCTTACACACACACACAGACACAAAGGTGACGCACACACGCATGCACGCTCTCTCTCTCTCTTACACACACACACACAAACACACACTTCTCCAGGCCCAGCTCCAGGTCAGGTGAATATGGGGGCAAAGGAAGGGCCACACAGGAGAAGGGCCACGTAAAAGAAGTGCACAAGCGCACAAAAACACACAGGTTCATATGATGCACAGTTTAGAGATATAGGCATATGAACAGACACACACACACAAAGAGAGAACCAGACACACACAGGCATATCGGTGCACTTACGTGCATACACACCGCTCAGAGATCGTAATGTGCATAGAGGTACCCAGTTAGCTATGTGACAGATAACCAAAATGTCAAAATCTCAGAGCCCTCCACACCAGGAGATAAATAATTCAGACTGGAAAGGTCAACTCCTCCTATGTGGCCACAGGCTTAAGGGGAAAAAAAAGTCTGTTTAATGAATTAAATGGGTTCCTGGGGGGCGCTCACAAATCTCACAAGACAACACAGTCAAGTTAATTCATTGCAGATTCTCTCGGTCACATTCAAGAAAACGGACGAGTCCGCAAACCATTGAGAGGCTGGAAATCTGCGGAAATTCATATTCCATTGGTACATTAAGCATAAGGCTTTGGAGAGGGTGTGGAATCATTTAGCCTGATAAACCAGCCTAAATGTGAGACTGGATGTGTAATTTAGTCTGGCCCCGATGAACGATACATGCAAAGACTGTTGATGAGAACAACCTGTTGTTTTTTCAAAAACCGGCGCTCTGACCAATCAGCGATCTTTGCCGTTGATGTGCTTTCCTAACGGTGTTGCGAGCTTCGTCTTCACTCCCTCAAAACCCTGCGCACCTTGATTCAAAACAAATCTCTGTGTTGTGAATGGTTTTGCCAGACTCGGGGCACAGTGTTCAAAATGTTTTCGATCCGAGGCCAGACCCACTCGCCAGCCAAACCTTTTTTGGGCGTCCAGCAGGTGGCGCTGGTTTACTAGGCTAGGAATCATTACCAAAAGTCAACGGTGGAACAGAAGCAACAGTCTCAGCTGTACACAGCTGCCAAATCAAAAGACATTGTGCAGTCATGCATATTGAGCACAATTTATGTCAAAGCAAATCCATGAGTGTGTGCAAGGGTACCAGGGGTTTTGAATTAACAACCGCCAACCAGCCAAATGCTGGTGGAATGTATAAACTGCTGGTAGAAAAGAAGACACACTATCCATTTCAGCTGTTGGTCAGTGTATGTTTCTCTAGTAAGATGACAAAGGTTTGTGAGAGCCAGCAAACCTCAAAGGCTTCTTTTTCAGCAGGTGCAGCTTTTCAGGGTACTTCAGTCATCAGTTTACACAAGGAAGAGCGCGACATTGCTTCTTCACGGTTTACCACTTTTTATTTTTCTTGGTGCTGACGTTTTGGCACTTACTAGGCCTTCATCAGAGTGAAGGAGTGCCGCGCTCTTCCTTATGTAAACTGATCTCTAGTAAGATGAAACATCTACTCGCCATATTGGCTGGTGATGGAAAAAAAAAAGTTAACTCAGAGCCCTGCTTGTATCATCAAATGTGGATATACTACAGGATATCTGAGCTACGGACAAGGCTGGCTAGGCAGCTACGTGACCGAGGAAGGCCGACAGGCCGAAACGTTGTCACATTAACAACCTGTTTTATGCACCTCAGGAGTGTGGCACTTCACTCCTCTTGCAAGTGTTTTACTGGTTGCCAGCACCTCCTTTTCTGGTGCACTTCCACTCATCAAGGATGGCTTGCCCTACCTGCTTTCAGAGGGGGGAAGACCAGGGCAGGGTCCTCGGGAGGGTGGGCCCTTCTCTTTTTCCTCCAGCGACGAGCAGGGTATGTGTACAGTTGTCCTGGAGCAGTGCCTAGGAGGAGGAGGACACATACCGTTGAGAAAAATGAGGGTGTGGTGGTCTAATATGACGAGACAACAAGTATAAGCATAGTACTGTAATAGCAAAGGCATGTGGTCATCATTTGGTTGTTGTGTCACATGCAAAAAAATGTACAAGATCAACAATTCAGGTTATTCTATATTTCAGAATGGTGTAGCCTATAATCAAAAATATTTAGTTAGCCACACCTTCTTCAATAAATAAAATATATATCAGATAGTAAATGTGGCATAACCATGTAAATGATACAATTGACACTTAGCTGTCAGTAACTGTGTGTGTGTGTGTGTGTGTGTGTGTGTGTTGTGTGTGTGTGTGTGTGTGTGTGTGTGAGAGAGAGAGATACCTGGACTTCTGTGCCTTTTCTCCATCCAGATGTAGCAGTTGCTCTGAGCCACCCCCGTCTGAGAGTCCAGGAAAGGCATCAGGATGCTCCGCTCGGCGCACAAGCGGGCATTGTAGCTATGGCACTGTTCCATAGCATCTTTGTAGTACTGCTCACCGAGCCTAAAACCCACCATGATACGAAGACGCAAAATATTTTAATAAATACGGCGATCAAAACAGTCTGCTGCGCTGCAGCACCCCTCTGCTTGGTACAACTGGCTATTATTCTTCAACACAACAGGAGGCACTGGAGTGAATGATAAAAGAAAAACAATAACTTCTTTGCCTGTACAGTTACGTTGCTGACGACTGAAAACACATTTACATAATATACAGTCGACGTCTGGGTAAAACAGCTGCGCATTTGAGACGCATTCATTTTCAGCCAATTTGATACGTGGTGTTCAAAGAAAACAATGGACACAGGCGCAGTTAGCTGCTTTGATAGCCACCTACTCAGAAGAATTTCGTCGACCAGGCATTTACATTTACGATATTTCAGAACGATAATTAGCGACACAGGGGCCTCATAGTATGCCAAAAATATTATCAATAAAGCTTGGGCTAAGTATTAAATGCGAAAACTCACACTTTTACGACACTCTCCACTGCCGCAGCCATACTCGCTAGTCGAATGTTTGCGATGATTGATGTGCGACTGCGCGCGCGTGCAAGTTTGTTTCCCTCTTTTCCGGGGGCCTTTCAAAGTAAAAGCCCCATTTAAACTACTGCTCTTCACTGTAGTAACTTTTAATTCAGAGAAACTGTCATCATCCTATTTGACAGCCGAGAAAACACATTAAAGACCAAAACAGAGAAAATACTAGCATACAGTTTTACAAAATTATTTATTGACATATTTTCAAATTCATAAAGAGAAGCTGACATTTCAGTAGATCATGAAATTACCGAAACAACTTGACATTTATTTACAAATACAGGCCATGAAGTAAGCAATTTAACAAAAAATTACAAACCCTAACACACTCTATGAAAATAGATATTTTCTAATATGTGATTGACAAGTATGTCAAGTATAACACCATAGCAAGACAAATACATTTACAGTCTTTATTGAAATATGTATAGTAGATCTATATCTTGACGACTTGTCCGGCTAGGCAGGGAGTTCGCCTTTTGCCCTCCGCATCTGCCCCTCTGCGCTGGATGAGCAGGCGGCCGTAGGTGCCCCCTACTTGTCCTTTGGTGAGACGGCCCGGGTTGATGCACACACAGCCAATCACATCCTGAGAAGAATAAAAAAATAAGTGAGAGATGAGTGACATCAGGGACAATTTCACAGGTTTCTACTAAAGTGCTGTTTCCACGTAGCCGGACATTTTTAAAAGTGGATATTTTTTTTCCTGCTGTTTAGGTGAAAATGCAACATGTGGATAAAAATAAAAACTCGGTGCGTTTTAGCCCCCTAAATGGAATATTTTTTAAAGCCGGATGTGGACTTTAAAACTGTTTACGTGGAAACGGAAGGTCAAAACCGGAAACGGAAGGTCAAAATTATCTGGCTACATGGAAACAGTACCTAAGTTGATAACATTTTACCTAACAGTAATCTATTTGTACTGCTTATAATGAACATTTGATTGTGTTTGTATTGTGGACCACATTTCAGGGACTTCAGAAAAATATATTTAAAAGGGTGATTTTATAAATAAATAAATATAAAATAAATCTATGAATTAATTCAAACATTTGGGATCTGATGTGTGCTGTCAAATGCAAGCAGTCACCAAATGCCACAGAAAGAGAAGGGGGTGGGGTGGGGGCCGCAATCGCCCCCTTAGGAGACCAAACTTGAGCACACTCCTTTGCATTGGGTGGGCGGAGTTTGAATCATCTTATTCTACTAAGAAAATCTTTGGCAATAGTCTACACAAGAGCCAACAGGTGCTACTGTACTCAACAATTCAAAGTCCCATGCACAGCTCCTATGTGCTGGTTAACGCAGGAGTGTTCAATACTTCAAAAGGAAGAAGTGTACCGCACACTTTCTTGACTTTATGCTCGTTTGTTTAGAGCGAACAACGGCTTTCGCCTCTGTGCGTCATCAGGTTCGCTCAGGTATAGAGCGAACCTGATGACGCAAAGAGGCGAAAGGCGTTGTTCGCTCTAAATAAACGAGCATAAAGTCAAGAAAGTGTGCGGCAAACGTCTTTCTTTTGAGGTGCTACTGTACCTTGATGAAGTAGCGCAGCTCTGAGGGGACGATGAGCACGTCGGGGGTGACGGGCATGAAGCCGTGCATCTGGAACTTCTCATAGTCCATGTTGATCTCCTCCGTAGGGGGGTACAGGGGGTAGTAGCTGTGGAGGACAGGAGCAGAGAGAAGAGAGGGAAGAAAGGGGAGAGAGAGGAGACAGGAGCAGAGAAAGGGAGGAGAGGAGAGGAAATGAATAAAACTCTTGAATCTCAAATCTTGTCCATCACATGACAATATAGTCCACGGTGATCTCCTCCGTAGGGGGGTACAGGGGGTAGTAACTGTGGAGGACAGGGGCGGAGAGAGGAGAGGGAAGAAAGAGGAGAGGGAGCGAGAGGAGATGGGAGCAGAGAAAGGGAAGAGGGGGGAGAGAGGAGACAGGAGCAGAGAAAAGGAAATGGAAAAGATTCGAAATTAAGATTTTTATTCGTCATATGATGACAACAGTCCAAGTTGATCTCCTCCGTAGGAAGGTACAGGGGGTAGTAGCTGTGGAAGATGGGAGCGGACAGGGGAGATGTAGCAAAGGGAGTAGAGCTGCCCAGCCAGGACTCAAACCTGGACCTTCTGGGGAGGTAAACTGGGGCTCTGACCGCTACACCAAAGAGCTGGCGTGACAGTCAAAACACACCCACAACCCTAGTGATGGTCACTCCATCACAGGAGAGGAAATGGATGAGAGTCGAGATTGAAGATTTTTATAATTTTGTAACATGACCATACTAGTCCATGATGACCTCCGCTGTGGGAGGGTAGAGGGGGTAGCAGCTGTAGAAGATGAGAGGAAGAGAGGGGAAAGGAGAAGTACATGTGGCTAAGAATAAAAAAAAAACATGGGTGTTGGAAATGGGGCAGCCATAGCCTAATGGTTAAGGAGATGGGCTTTAGATCAGAGGGTTGCAGGTTCAAATCCCTCTCTTCCACTCCCTCCTGCACTCCATGGCTGAGGAGCAAGGCACCTAAGTCCTAGCCAGGCTGTGCCCTCCTAGTGACGCAACACTTTCAGCGTTGCAACTAGTCAGGTCAAGAGTAATGCAAGTACTTTCTGAGTTCCCGAAAACACGGGAACTCCTCCCACTTTGTCGGTAAGCAAACAACCATAAGCAAACCAAGGGAGGCAGGTCAACCATGCCGTTTGGGAAATGTAAATTGTTTATGCTCTTGGTCAGACCAAGTCTCGAAGAGATTTCAAAGTCGATGCCCCAGGGACCGTAACGAGTACCCTGGTAATAACTGTAAGTTGCTTTGAATAAAGGCGTCAGTTGAGTGTAATGTAATGAAATGTACTGTAATGTAATGGACATCAGGGCTCTACGCTTAGCTTTTTCAATAGGAGCACCTGTGCCCCTAAGTGAAAAAATTTAGGGGCACAGATAAAAATTTAGGAGCACAGTCAGTTTTTGTGACGCAGCTTCATTATTAACACACAGATACAGAGAATATACTCTTTCCACACACAAATACACATTCTAGAGGGGTAGGCCTACAATTAAAATCACTTCGGGCCACTTTTCCAAATTCCCCCCAGTAAAAGGACTAAACAAAATATTACACATTTATATATATCACATTAATTTCTATACAGAGCTGGTGTTTCAATTTAGGCCTACACAGCAGGATCTGGCAGGGTTCGGGGATGAAATTGGTCAGGGGGGGGCAGATTTTTTACAAGAGAGACTAGAGAGGCAATTACACTTCTGTCCTGAAAATACAATGACTCCATATGGGTACGCTATGTAGCCTATGAGGCTATAATCAGCCTACCCATGGGTTACACTTTTTTTTAAATTGCATTTGGTACCACAGTAACAGCAACTCAGTAATCTGAACATTACCCTTTGAAAATATAATTGTTCTATACTTGCATTTTAGAAATGAAACAAAATAGAGTGGATGACCAAATACATTTCCTCTAAATAACAATTTGACAATATTGAAGGCTTGCACATCAAAAACGTGCCTTAGGCTACACCCCGAGACTGTCCAAGAAAATACTGACTTCACATGACGTGACGTGATGATGATGACAGTTGAGCAAGAGAGCCTGCTATGTGTCCTCCCTTGCCAGCGTCTCAGGAGGAGTAACATAAACAGTACAAGCCACGTACTTACAAGATAAGTGTATGTACAAACCGAAGCTATTTCTTCTCATAAAGTTAACAGGTTGAGCATTTGTTAGCATTTGTGCTAAGCGGAGAATTAGCAATTCTAGCGCTGAAAGCGCTGAAGTTTCTGTCCAGCTCTTCTCCGTCATTGGAAGCGCTCGATACTCCCGACGCTTATCTTATTTCAAAACTCCTCCGACTATTTGTCTGTCTGTCTGCCTCTATCTCTCTGTGCGCGGCGCGCACGCTGTCTTTTGCGCCTTCTCTCGTTCACATGTTCCTGCGTTTCTCTATGGGGTGTATTTATTTTAGGAGCAAAATACGATTGAAAGGGTTGAAATATCTACTCGCACAAGTGCGCCCTTTCTATTATTTCGTTCGCACGATCATTTATTTTAGGGGCATATGCGAGCAAAATGCTCGCACTGTAGAGCCCTGAATGGACTAAATAAAGTAAACTGGGAAAAACAAAAAAGAAGTATGGAACACCAGGCTCCCGTTTATCTTTCTTTTTATTTGTATTCTCTCCCTGAGGGATCATGCTTAAAAGAAAGAACTAGGAGTCTGGTGCCGCACACTTTATTTCTGTTCTTCCAGAAGAGAGATGTACAGACATGTAACTAGATACTGGGCAGCAGCAGTGCAAAAAGCTTTTTATTGATCCATTCATGTCTAAGAGGCTTCTGTGTGTGTGTGTGTGTGTGTGTGTGTGTGTGTGTGTGTGTGTGTGTGTGTGTGTGTTTAATATGCTCTTACCTCCTCTGCGTCAACATATGTTTCATGATTCTGGAAAATCTGTCAGAACCTGCAGCACTGAAAAGACAAACACAAGACCAGCCCAAGGCATGGCAAATATTAAAACCAGAGGGCTGCGGGACGGGTTTTGATTTGATATGATACAGATAGTCAATTGAATCAGTTTGGAGTTTCTTGACATATAGTGCAGTTACAGTACGCAGTGGGTATTTCAGTTTCACACAGAATATTGTCAGTATTCAAAAAAAGTTCCGCAATATTTCATTTACATGAATGGAAGTGCTCTGCAACCAGGGTATTCCCAGAATAATGCCACCTTCAGAATGAATAAAGAGTTGACGAGATGTGTGTGTAAACTGAACATGTAAACTGCGGTCAATGAAATATATATTTTGGGATATATAATTACCAGCTGATCTCCTCTGCTCCCATGTAGAAGAGAATGTCCGTAGAAGTCAGACCAAAGGTCACCTCCTCGATGACCAGAGTGCAGGGGTCTGGCACCAGAGTCACTCTCTGACAACAACACACAAGAAGAGACAGAACAATAGGTGAGCTTTAAAACAGCATGTCCATCTTTAACATCAGCTGTCGGTTAACATTTCTTTTTAACAACACAGCACATTTGTAACTGGAAAATACTGTATCAATCAACCCAAGGTCAAGGCCTAAACAGTCATATGCAAACATTCCATTAAAAAAAAAAGTTTGACGGACCAACCAAGAACTGCAAAACAGCGTTGAAATATACTTGTATCCTAAAGTAAAAATACGTCACATTTCAGTATGAACACTGTCATGAAAGTAGTATTTGTCTAGTATAGTGGTTGTGTGTGTGACAGACCTCTGCGTCCTCCTTGCTGAGGTCAGGCAAGGTGAAGGGAGGTTGTGGGTAAATGAAGTGGTGATGGACATCTCGCTGGCTTGGAACAAACACCAGCTTACATCCAATGCTGAATTGGAGGAAGGGGAGCAGCAAGAGGGAAAAAAGCACATTGACATAATTCATCTCAAAAGGATCAAGATTTTCATTTTAATGCGCACAAAAAAACGATAATATAAAAACATGAATATGAAAAGACAATTACCTTCTGGTTCCTTCAATGAGACTATTCACACATTTGGTAAAGATAGTTTCGAAGGAGTCAGTGATTTGAAATTTCTGTTCACACAAGAAATATACGGTGAGAAAAGACAATCCAGATATGTAAACATAACGGTAATACTAATTTAAAAAAAATTAATGCCAAACTACAAAAAAAAACATGTTCTCACCTCAATCTGTTCATGTTTGGAATCAACAAAAGGACCCATCTGCAAACAAGGAAATCAATCAATACAGTTCTGATTCTAGTGTTATTTCATCCCAGTGTCTGTTACGTTACTGCACTCGGTCGTTAACGGAGGGTCCTGTCTTGTATTGTCATGTATGCAAAGAGCAGGGGTGGAGAACCTGTCTCGAGGGCCGTTTGTGTTCATAGTACAGGCCTCGGAGGACTTTTACGACCATTGGAGGAATTTGACCCTTCGAATGAAAAAGGTTCCCCATCCCTGGCAAAGAGGGATGTATGCATGGAGGGATGCGCATAGGTATATACTTTGTGGATCTCTATGATGGCACTTGTGATGGCAATTAGCTGTTGCTATTTACATACCAGGATGCAGACGTCAGGGTGGTCTTTGTTTATGGCGCTGATCAGATCGAGTAGAGGGTCGTAGGCCAGGCTGTCTGAAGGCGTGTAGGGGCCGCAGGCGGTCAAGACCATCACTGGCCTAGACTCTGGAGCAGCGAAACATACATGGAAAGAAACAAGTTTTGGTTTCCAGTGTGGGATCAATTACACTAGTTACACCGATACTGCAGTAACTACATACAGTAAGTCAAAATTGAGTTGAGTTCAGACTGAAAATAGTCTTCATAACATCTCTTTTATGGCGTGACAAAGCATTATGGTCCAGATGTGTCCAGTTTTAGAAATATTCCCATGTCAAATTTGCAGTAACTACAACATCCAACCTAATACCAATACTATGATGGTATTTTCCCCTCAGTTTCTACGTTGGTGTGGTTACTGCACTTTGCCAGGTTGTGTTACCTGTACTTGTGTTACAAGTGACGCGACACTGAAATGAAAATACCACTCAACAACAAACATGAATCATCTACAGTGCCATGTTGTCATGGTCTTTCCCATTTAAAAATCTAATATAAACATGGAGGTATTTTACAGAGTTATTGAGAAAAGAGGAATTATTAAAGGCAATCTCTTACCATTCTGAGGTTCTTCCTTCACCTCTGGAGAGTAGAAAGGCAGAGGAACACCCTGCAGAGTACACAAATACATACACATTAGGCCTGAAAAGGTACAATGTATTGCATTTGTACCGAACCGAAAAGACCTGTACAGAACCCAACAGTGCTGTACCGAAAGGCAGGGTGACAAGCGTCTCTGTTCATGTTTTTACATTATGCTGCTGCTGGTACTACTATACTGTATAGTATATGCAGTGGCTCATGCAGAACGCTGAGAGAGAATGCAAGAAAGAGCAGGTGTAGAGACTTGTTCTTTATGAGACCCTGAGGAAAGTGTTATTTCTTACACTGATCAAATCTCCGACCCAAAGCAGCAGTTTGAATGTGTTTTCATTTTATATACTGGACTGAAAGGTGACCCCAAAACTGAGGTACGTAACGATCCATGATTTTTGTATACCGTTTCACCCCTAATACACATGCAGCTCTGACCAATTGTTTTCTTCAGCGATGCTTTGACACCATTTTGATTTGAAGTGAGACAGGGCTCATGAAAGTCATAAACAATAGTTAGTTAATAGATAATTAATATGCGTTTTATCTGTGATTATAAAGGTATGAAATGGGTGATACCTCGTACAGTTTTGTTGGCACGAACTTGTGGCCGGCTGTGTTCATACCATCCATGATGACAACCTGGACGGGATAACAATAAGACGGGTAAGTAAAGGGGAGCAGTATTGTGAAACGGCACGCTGGTTAGTGTTGCACTGACTACACCGCAATGGATAGGCTGCGAGTGTGTGTGGGTGTCCATGGGAGTGTGTGTGTGTGTGTGTGTGTGTGTGTGTGTGTGTGTGTGTGTGTGTGTGTGTGTGTGTGTGTGTGTGTGTGTGTGTGTGTGAGAAAGAAGAAATACACTTGCAGTGAGAGCAAGGAGGGGGTTATTTGTACTACCATGTTTGTTCATATGATTCAAAGTCTTCACTGAGGACATTTATGTGACTTTGAGGAATGTATTTATTTTATTGTTGGAAAAATCAATAAACACAACTAAAAAAAAGAGCAAGGAGGGGAAAATGAGAGAGAGGGAGAGAGACAGAGAGACAGAGAGGGAGAGAGACAGAGAGAGAGACAGAGAGAGAGACAGAGAGAGAGACAGAGAGAGAGGAGAGTGTCCGTGAGAATATGGTGATTGAGTGAATGAGTGAGGTAGAGTAACGCACCTGTCCGGGGAAGAGTGAGTACTCGGGTAGGTCCGCCAGGTCCACGCGCACCTGCCTCCCTCCATGCTCCTGGCCTGCCTCCAGCAGCACCGACTGGGCATTCAGCTTCCCATTGCTGTCACAGCACACCTGGCCCAACACGGTCACCTGGTCCTGGACACACACACACAAACACACACGAAGGGGTTACCCACATCGAATGGCTGCATCGTACTAAACAGAGCTCATAGAATCCTTCACACATGACGTTATTTTGGTAACGCAGCATCCGTAAGGTTGCTGTTGGTGAGTCCATGTTGGTGAAAATATTGTAGAGGACCATGTGCACCAATAACGAATTCAACTTCCCATTACTGTCATAGCACACCTGCCCCAGCACAGTCACCTGGTCCTGGACAGATACACAATAAGGGGTTACTAACGGCTATGTTATGTGACTTACAATCGAGGACATAAACATAGTCAACGTCCAATGATACAGTAAGTAAGGGGATAGGGTACCTTCTCCCCTTATGTAGACCTCCTTGTCAACATCACTTCCTGTGCACTTTGTATCTGCAAGTGATGTTGACTATGATTAATACGTCCTCGATTGTAAGTCGCTTCGGTTAAACAGCGTGTGTCAAATGCAATGTAATGTGCCCAAATCTAACCACTATGCCAGGGAACACTACTGTGCCGTTGGTAATGCCGTTGGTGTGCTGTGGAAAATTATAGAATGACAGTACATTGTTAATATAGGTAAATAGGGCTTTACAATTGGTGTTGTGCACTGGCATTTTGTTTGGTTGAAAAGTCCATGTTGGTGAAAAATGTTGTAGAGGACCATGTGCACCAATAAGAAACGTATACATGACAATGTTATTTAAGACGTATGTGTATATTCTGTGCAGTTTTACTTGAGCTTTAAGACCTACCTGTGCAGGCAAAGACACAGGAGAGAACTCCTCGATGTTGAAATGAAGCCTCAGCTCTTCCCCCAAACCTTCAATCTTCTCCGTCAGTACTGGAGACATATATAAAAAAGACACATCAGTACTACATAACAGATTGCATATCTAGACTGAGACACTAGTCCTTTATCGTACATTTGTTATTTGTGTTTGTTTGTGAGAGAATGTGTCAATGAAAGAATATAAATCTATGTATCGGTATGTTAGTTTTTACTGCACAATTTGTGTGTGCGCATACTCAGCGAGCATGCGTGTGCGTGTGCGTGCGTGCGCGTACTCACTCACTCACTCACTCAACACTGATGATCCCTTAAGGGTCAAATTAAGTTTGCTTGTGTACATGGTGGCATAATAAATAATTATAAGACTGAGCTTGCGAGTGTGGTTTGCTCCACTGTACGCTCCCCGTGTACCCACCATCACGGACGTCTCTGAGGCGCTGGAACATGTACTTGTAGCTGGAGGTCAGCGCGTCCTCTCCGCTGAGGAGCGTCCTGACGCTCGGTGACCCCTGACCTTTGCGGCTGCTGCTGCCCCAGCTCTGCTCCTGCGCCTCCCCGAACGAGGACACCACCTCGCCACGGGAGACGCGCGCACTGTACTTCTGAGAGGGGGTGGCACTGGACACAAGGGGAGAGGAGAAAATAGTAAATGGGCAGCGGGAAAGACATAAGGGAAAAGAGTGAAAGTGATCATGATGACTCAAGAAATTTTAAAACACGACAAAACAAGTACCGGTAATCCAAATGGTATAAACTGGGTGTTCTTAGTCATGTATTGTCATTCAGTGTCATGTGCTTAGCGTTTGTGTGTTATGTAGGGCTGTAACGATATTGTATCGAACCGAGAAATCGTGATACACAGAGTCACGATACTGTATTGTGATACAAAGAGGCAGTATTGTGATACTCATTGATATCCATCTGCCCGAAAACAACCACGTGATATGAAGTGATAGTGCTTCCAAACATCATCATTATTATATAGAAACTTTAAAAATGTATTTGTAGCCTCTTGTAACCTATTCTACCCTTTGAACTATCATAGTTTGTATTCATAAAGATTATAATGTTGGCAAATGTAAAATCGAGGGGTGTATCGAACCGTAGGTCATGAATCATGATACAAACCGAATCGTGAGTTGAGTGTATCGTTACAGCCCTAGTGTCATGTCAATATTTCTATGTATGTACAGCAATTACAGTAAGACAGAAGGAATCACACTGTATTCCTGTAGTTCCATATTTTAAAGTGGAACTCAAGAGTCTGTGTGTGTGCGCATGTGTGTGGCACCATTCAATGGAAAAAGTGTGTGTGTGTGTGTGTGTGTGTGTGTGTGTGTGTGTGTGTGTAACTACAGTACTTGGGAATGCCTGACTTTGACCTTACCATGGGGAGAAACTAGCGGGAGAGAGCATGAGCCCTGGACTGGTCATGCGAGCACATCTCTTAGACTGGGGATGCTCTGGAGTGGAAAGCGCTCTCTTCTGGGAACCCTAAAAAGACACGAAAGTAAGAGTATGCACGTCCCACCTCTCTGAGGCCAGGTGCAGGACAAAGGCGCGTCTGATAGTAGAAAAAGTAGAAGTCTGATGAAGACCCTGTTGGGTCGAAACGTTGTGTGACCTGAATACATTTTCAAAGCGAAACTACAGTGTGCAGACTTCTACTTTTTCTACTAACCCTAAAAAGACAAACAGCATTACCTTTTACCTGATGATGATGCCAACAAAGAGGGTAGATTAGTAAAAGAGAATTCAAACTCCACCCACCCAATGTAAAAGAGTGTGCTCAAGTTTGGTCTCCTAAGGGGGCGTTGTCCCCTCCTTCTCCTTTTGTGATGTTTGGTTGGTGCCTTGCATAAGATGTGCGCTACCAACATCTACAACGCTAAGGGGACCCCATTTATTCTCAACCACAAGACTCCAAAGGTCTCCTAACCAAAGGTACACACCTCAGGGGGTACGTGGAAAATGTGATAATAACAAATATATGGAGTGTAATCACATTGGGATAGACAGACGAACAGATATACAGTAGAGCATTAAGGAGGGGTACTCATCATGTGACAAAGATGCTTAGGGGTACACAGGACAAAAAAGGTTGGGAATCACTGCTCTAAACTACCCTCTTTGATGCCGATTTCCATGATGCTGGCTCTTTGCAAGTAGCCATCACTTAACCCATTGATGCCTAAAGCACCTGAAAAAAACGCCTGCTGAATATCTAAGCCCTTGTTGGGAGAGTTGCCCTCAGCTTTTAAAAACCTAAATATCTCAGCCTCTGATGCAGATAAAAACATGAAATAAGGTTGCATCTAAACCATAAGACCCGAATCTTGCATTATAATGTGTTCATTCAGCTGTAACATACCCACATTTTTATTAAAAATACTAAAATCTCAAAAATGAATGCAGAATATATATCTCGCTCCAGGCACCAAAGGTCAACCAGCATATACGAGTCATCAGGCTGAAATGGGTTAATGACTGCTACTGACCTTGGCAGGGGTTGAGTAGGAGTAGGCATCCAGGAGATCCTCCTCCTCTTCCTCGGCTTTGATTCTGAAGTTTCTGAATTAAGGATTGCACATAACGTCATGCATGCATACTGTATGAACAGCGTACACAAACTCCCAATAAAGTTATGGGGTATGTCAGCATGCAGAAACGCAGACTGCGTTTAAGGATACAAGTCCTGAATGGAGTTGATGTCGCGAGTCCTGTTGTAAGACTCATCTCTCTTCGACACCTGCTTGGCTTTGGTCTTCTTGTTCAAAACCTGCAACACAAACCCCAAAGCTGCTCGTTTCAAACAGTCATTAACATTTACAAACCAGTCACGCATGTGAACAGCTATATCGAAATCAAAACAAAAGCCATGGGGGCGCAGTGGGTCAGTGGGCTAAGGTGCTGTACCATTACGCGAGGGGTTCAAGAGATCCTTTCCAGTCTCCCTCTCTCAATACTTTCCTGACATCCCTCATACTTAGCTGTCAAAATAAAGGTATACATGCCAAAACAATCTGTAAAAAATAAAATAAACAAATGCATTAAGGTCTCACCTCGTGCTCAAACAGCTCCAGGTTGTCTAAGCTCAGCTTCACGACTCCCTTGGTGGTACTGAAGGCGACCCACTCCAGCACCATCTCGTCCCCCTTCAACCTGTGGCATAAACACTGCTCCAGCACTGTCAGTGCAGGAGCAAAACAGATGAAATGGTCATTTGATGCACCACCTGAAAGTCTACACTATAAATCACTCAACACTCAACCTTGGTCATGCTTGTATACTTCAACTCACAGTGTTTTTGCACAATTGCCTAGCTTTATTTCCCCTCCCTGGCTTGCATTATGATGACACAACCCAACATTATGCTTGACATGAAAATGGTCACCAAATGAACAGCACTAACGTGTTTGCGTTACCGGTACATGTTTCAAGGCAACTTATGGCGGGCAACCAGAAGTTTTGTAACAGCAATGCACACAGAACCAGGACGTGAAGTGTGGATACAAACGACAGGGCACTTACTTTTGTCCAGGACTGAGTCATCTTCAAAGCCAATGTCGAATAATTCCAACTCCACTTTGATCTGATCTGCAGTTACCGCTGCCATAACATGTGCATTAACTCGCTATCAATCCACAAAAATCTTCGTGCGCAAACGATACCTAAATGTAGTTATCCCAACGAGGATAAACTAGAAGCGAAGTTATGTCAACAAAGCTAATGTTAGCTAAGCCTGCTTTTACCGCCACAAACACTTTGTAATCAACCACTGATCCTAAATCGAGTTTATACAGTAAAAGCGGTAATCGGATAGCGGTACAGACTACATACAGTGATCTTGAACCCTGTTATTTTGTCGATATGTGACAATGAACAACATTCGGAGACTGACGGCTCATTGACACCTCTGCCAAATTCAGATTGCCGCGAAAACCCTTCTCTTCTTCTTGGGTGCAAACGGGAAATACGTCATGGGGCAAACCGCGCGTACCAGAGCCCTGGCGCGCCTCTGGTACTTCCATGGGTACTTCAAAGCAAAACACTCAAGTTACTTGAAACAGGTTGGTAGATTGTTAAACCATTCAATACGCATTGGCACAAAAAACATATAATACTGCCATTTAAAAAATAAATAAAATACAGTTCTAAGTTCTCCAAACACCCATTTTCACAGATTCATTACCAGATTTAATATACAACGAAAATCAAACAATTTTGAAATTATATTAATATGATACAGGGATAAACCATTTGAAAGCAAACACATTATTACATACACAAACAATACATAGCCTACACAAACATTTCAATTCAGTTAAAGTAGGCCTACATTCTGCATGTTAGAACATTAGATTGTTGTAACTATGCAGAGATATAAAACTAAAATACAACATGGGTAAGAAAGCTTTGGTGTACATCATTTCAATTCACATCATGTCATTGTTTTGCATTTAAACAACTTCTGTACATCTATGTCTCTGCATTCAGTCCCATTCTGAAAAATCTTGAATTGCTTGAAGCCATTGTGAGTCCTCCTGTATAAAATAAAAGCAAATGACACTAACCAACAAGACAATGTACAATAGAGCAAATAACAAATGGAATGAACAAACAATAAAAATGAAAGAAAGATAGAAAAAAACAAGTACATGCAAATTTACCAACGCTTCATACTCTTTGCAAAAGAGGCAGAATAAAAAAGACATCAGCACCTGTTTTATTATGAATAACAACTGCATTGCAGTACTGCACTTATAGGTCCTTACCTGTGAGGTCTGGGTAGAGTTCACAGATGCTGTGTTTGAGCAATAGAGTTGGCTATCAGAAGCGTCTGAAGGGGAAAGCAGCGTTTCCTGGGACTGGGATGCCTCAGCGAGTGCGGGTCTAGAGAAGGGTGGTTCGTCACCACTAGAGGGTGCTGTCCACTGCCTCTTGGCCGTGCAGGATACAAGTCTGCCCTGGCTGTCTGCATCTCCCACCCTCTGGACCTGTTCTGCATAGCAAGATACATGTAGGTGCTGTGATGACAGGATTGGACTGAAGCGATGTTAGTCTATGGCCCAGTGAAGCGTATTAGCATAATGCTTTAAGAGACTTGTTGAATGTTTCAGTAAAAAAGGGTGTAAAGTCTTTACATTACTTGTCATCAATAATATGCACATCAGTTCTACATCAGTTACGTATGTACCACAGCTCTGAGTGAAGTAAAGTATAAAATCTCTAGCCAGGCTGTGCCCGCCTAGTGATGCAACACTTTCAGCAGTGCAACTAGTCAGGTCAAGAGGAATACAAGTACTTTCTGATATTTCTGAAAAAATATCCTCTTACTTCTGTCTTGGCCATCAGCTTTTTGGACAGTGGAGTTTTGACCACCACTAACACCAGGCTAAAAGGAGAAGTACAAAAGTAGTGATGCAATGTAGTAGATAATGTATGCAGCATGTAAGGTATCTGTAATGTACTGCATGACCTTATGAACTTAGAAGTTCTACATAGTGTCCGTACATGCCCCGGAACTTGAGTATAAATGAGTAATGACGATACAATACTAATATTTACAACCTGAGTGGCAGGATAAGAACGACGAGGGCTTTGACGAAGCGGACAAGAAAGGAACCAGGTGATTGCATCACTGTTCAAAGGTGAGACTTTGTCAGACCTTTACAGGAAAGCGGATGATGGCCTATGGCCTGGAAAAAGTGGATTACCTTTTTATTGGTACACCTGTAAATGGGAATAAAGCGGCCTTCTGTGACACTGTGAAGGGATCGACCCAGACACATTGAGACCTGATGTGTGTCCTGTGCCTGAAAAGGAAACAGTACATTTCATAGTGTTAATTAAACACTAACACTAAGAGAGCTGATTTAACATTCTCAAGGGTGTCAAAAAAGGGAGTCCAAGGCACTCTTCTTGTGGAAAAATATTAAAAAGCCTTTATTGAAACATGGCTAAAAAGTTTTAAAACATGGGAGCAGAGACCCACGCGTTTCGGCGCAAGCCTTCTTCAGGGTGTATTTGGTGTAAATGATGTTCTAAGCTCTAAGCAGAGATTCTAGCCGAGTATTAGGACTTGGAAGCTTGTTTTTCTCATAATTCAAAACTGTAACAATTTACACCATTAGGCTTGGCATAATCACAGATTCAAGTACACATTTCCAAAAGACCCCAACAACTCCAGAAAGTTGCAGTGGCGATTTAATAGATAAAATCCATGTGTCTCATTCATTTCAATGGGACGGTCCTTAGATTTGCCTAAAAGGGGATCCTCCCCTCGCCCTTGCGAAACTAGAACCTGGCAACGGAAATGGGCCAATGGAACCTCTCACTTATCCAGTCTCTCCACTCTAAGTGTTGAATTAACACTTCATTTTCTTACTGTGTGAACAGTACAAAAGCCCACAATCACCATCTACAATCCTACACAATGTATGACAAAGCATTTTGTATTCCAAAGTTTTCCAAAACAGACACACAGCAAACAACACACATTTTTCGCAACACACATAGAGAGTAAGGACAAATGGAAGACTCTGTAAGTGTGGAATTAGCACTGCAAAATGTGCAGTGCACGACATTTTGAAAGAATACAAACAGATTGAAAGAAAGTTACTTGTAACCAGGGCCCTAAATTAAAACCAGACAACCGGCCAAATGCTGGTGAAAATTCAGCATTGGCTAGCTACTTTGACTGATACTGAGTGTATGTTTGTCTCATCTTTTAGCCATATTAGCTAGTGATGAAAAAAGTTAATTTACTGCCCTGCTTGAAACTACCTAACAAGAAAGTACCAGGAAATAGTCCTGAAACATGGAAAAACTCTTTTATTTTCTCTTTTCTTAACTTCAGATATGGTGATTGTATTCATATGAACAGCACTGTGCCATTCTTACAGCGCAAGTAATTCAGCATGACCTTAGGTCATTAATACACTTCAGATATTCATTCAGATGTATTCCGGGACTCGGGAGCACTTATGCCGCTTTATTGGTGGTGGTGGGAGTTATTTTCCGGTACTTTTCTTTGGCAACCACCTTTTCAAAAAAGGCTCTAATTTTCTGTCCACGTCTTGACCCAGCGTGTGACCTGAGTGGCTAAAAGAACAGGACCGCTCTCAGCAGACTGCTTAAGACTAGGCAGCACTATGGTTGCCAAGTAACGTGTAATCTCCATATTTCTTCTCGGCGTGTTGAACATAGAAACACACTTTGAATGGAGAAACACAAAAGTTGAGTTGATAACACACACATTCTTATTTAACACAACCGTAACCATTGCTGAAACTCAGAGCCTCTGTTATGACATTATTGTCACCAAAATGGTAATGACCATGTCATAGTCGGTTACCTAAGACTTTGTGTATTGTCCTGGCAGTGTTGTTATGGGAGCAGTTGAGTGTTTTCAGCAAAGAATGAATAGATCCATTGATGGGACAATCTGCAGCAAGAGGCTACGCAAACATGCAATATCTCGGTTGTGAGAGTATGTTGAAATGTGAAAGTGTGAAGGCCCGTGAAAGCCCACCTGGGAAACTCCAACTCCCATTGTCATTGTGACACAGCACTCCACAGCGCACAAGTGTTCACTGCACAGTTACAACAACAAATTTACTACCAGCACAACAAAATTGCATTTTATGCCTCACCCTTGCAAGGGGGCAGCCCCCAATGGCGCCCCAAGGGAGCAGTGCGGCGGTACGGTACCATGTTTAGGGTACCTCAGTCAAGGAGGAGGATGGGGGAAAGCACTGGTTAATTACTCCACCCACCAACCTGGTGGTTCGGGAGTCAGATCGGCAACCTTTGGGCTTCAAGTCTGACGCCGTAACTACTTACCCAGGACTGCCAATAATAATAATAATAATAATAATAATAATAATATCAATGGTCCTACCTTCATATGGCCCAAGCAGGCATTCCGGAACTCAACACTGCTACTGCTGTTCATGACAGTGGTCAGGGAGCTTTGGATCACAGATAGCGCTGACTGCATCTTTTCATGATTCTGGAGAATAATATAAAGCATCAATCAGTCCAATCACACACACACACACACACACACACACACACACACACACACACACACACACAGTTAAACGGGGACATAAATAAAAAGCGAGACATAATAATAGCAGCATTTACCAAATAATATTTATCAATAATAAACCAATCTTATTTAGTACAAAAGACTTACTGAGCATTTTTTCTGATAAGGGTCAAGAATCCTCTGCAGAAGAGAGTTAAGTGATGAGGTCACCCTTTCGCTGTTGTGCCAGAGCACCTGGTCTAAGTGTTTCTCCAACTCCTCTTCATTGGCTGCCATGAGGACAGAGACAGAAAAAAAACACACACACATCCGTCTCAAAAAGATGGGGTGCAGGACTAGCAAAGTCCTAACACAGTGATTCTCAACCTTTTTTTGAACCAACGCCCCCTTGGCCTCTTCACAAGCCTTCCAACGACCCCTTGACCTCATCATAAGCCTAACAACCCCTCCTCCCTCCCCCCCCCCCCCCCTTACTATTCATTTGTTTTAAAGATGGCCTCTCAACGTCATTTAATTAATATTGCCGTGTTCCCAATTGTTATTGAATGTGTTACGCGTTGGTCCTGTTTTAAAAAACGTTCTGGTTGCTTTGTTTCAAGACGTTTTTGCAAGCTGGCAAGGTGGCTTGTGGAGAAACGAGAGGGTGTTCCGTGTTTCTCGTGGAAATGCGTCTCTGATTGGCTCACTCCTCCTGCTCTCAAAGAAACGCGTCTCTGATTGGCTCAGTCCTCCAGTCCTTGGAGTGAATGTAATGGGAAACAGAGTCGCCACTTCTCCGGGTGGTACTGCACTATAGGGGCGCCAACGGAGGCGTGCAGGCTCCATTCAGGGCTGTGCTCTTTCGACAGCGACCCCTAGGGGAGCTGCAGGCACGGAGCAACCGGAGTGAGCAGGCTTTATGTATGAGGCTTTGTGCTGTGTGTGTACCTGAGAGTAGCAACCAGCTGATAGCTAAGCTAAGCTATGTTTCGGGCCACCAGACGTTGCTTGCTTTGAAAACAAGCAGAAAAAAATTACTCGACATGTTTTTAGATAAATGGGTCGATATAAACCTTTGTGGGCAACGCCTTCTTTCGACGTGACGAAACACAGAAAGGCTTTCGTGATTCGCTCGTTTCTCTGCATTATTGATGTAAATTGGGAAACACCGGGAAACACAGCCAGGAGAGTTGACGCACCGCTATGAGAGCCTTGCAAGTGAGTTTAACTTGGGGTGACCGTCCGATCTTCGAAAGGAGTGAGTAAAACTGAGTTTTATCGGAAGTTGGCCTTTAACAATGAGCTCCCCAACGCCCTTTGGGGCCCTGCACCGCCCCCGTTGCGAAACACTATCCCAGCAGGACTAGCAAGGTAAGAGAAACGGGAGCTTGGTGTCGCAGACTTTATTTTCAGTTTTCAATTGACAAACACAGACAAAAAAATCTAGAAAGTATCACACATACAGCATTGTTTGTGAAACTAAACTCGAGCATATAACATTGCATGGGTACAAGCTGGTAAGTATGTGTATCTCCACATGGACATACTGTATGTTGACACGCAATCATGCAAAGGCCTCTGTTATAAGCTTGCTGTAACTAATATGGTAATGACTAATGACCAAGTCTTAATCTGTAATATATCTGTACATAGCAGGACTTGACATTAACCCTCCAGCCACTGTGGCTTGTGGTTATCCCAAGTCACTAGCCATTCAGGTATTCCACTAGCCACAGATTTTATATTGTTCTTTTTTTTTCTTTATCTCATGATAGTGTTGGTCTAACCTCAGAGGATGAGGTGCTAAAGCAAGATGAGTGTATAGCTGTGTACATGGAAGAATATCAAGCAAATAGAAACTGAGTTACTGAGCTTTTTTTTTTTTTTTACAAACAATTGATACACAAGGGGCAAACAAAAGAATATAGGCTATGATGCGTATGTCATAGTTACCAAGGAAAAGCTGCCAGCCAAGTTGGCTAGTGACATTCAAATTATCAGTATTGGCAGAGGACGCGCTCAACTTCTCGTACCACGCACTGATGAAGGCTTGTTAGCCGAAACGCGTTTGCTTTTTGGACATGGTGGTAACATAAATAAATAATGAGACGCAGTTTGTGAGTGCGGATTTCTTCTTCCTTAAATTCAAATTATCAGCACACAGCTAAGTTCATTTGGCCGGTTGGCAGGTGCCAGTGTCAAGCCCTAATCTGTATATAGGTATATACGGTAATGTGAATAGGCTCATAATCCGCGATGTTTCTCCGTCGCAAGCCTGTAATACTGTAGTCGTTGAACAGACTTTACTACCAAATTACTACAACAGTACGACATAACACAAAGCCTTTAGTAATAAATAACAACTTGGTCATTCTGAATCTTCTAACACCAAATTTATAACAGGGCCCTAAGACTCTCCGTAGTATCATTGTCACAGCAGCAATGTTCTTATAATTAAGTTGAGTTTCGGCAAACAGTGAACGAATTGCCGGCAATCCAACCTGTCCTACAGAGATTAAGGGGAAAAGTAAAATTTCAAGTGTAAAATGGAGTGAATTTATTATGGAGTAGCCTACCCATGATATCAGAGAGCTGGGAATGGAAGGGGTCAGAGTGCTGGAGGAAGAGGAAGAGAGTGAGGGTCTGGCTGACGGTCGGGCTCCACTGAGGCCCCACTTCCTGGTCACCCTCTGTGCTCTCTACACCAAACACTATGTCACAGCACAGGGAACCTGTGGCAGTGTAAACACAACACAAGCCTTTCAGCAACCTCACATTTTGGCTTCAAACAAATTACACCACACTCGAGATTAACCCATTGACGCCTAAGGCACCTGCAAAAAAGGGTGCTGAATGCCTGAGCCCTTTTTAAGAAAAGCTATAAATACCTAAATACAGTGAGTCCAATATGTATTTGATCCCTTGCTGATTTTGCCCGTTTGCCCACTGATAAAGACATGATCAGTCTATAAATTTATGATAATATGTATTCAAACATGGAGAGACAGAATATCAAAAAGAAATTCCAGAAAATAACTTAAAATAATATATTTTAATTTATTTGTATTTAATTTAGGCTAATAAGTATTTGACCCCTCTAGCTAAAGAAGATAAAGTGCTTTGTGGCAAAGCCCTAGTTGTCTAGCACTGAGGTCAGATGCTTCTTTTAGTTGATGACAATGTTTGTGCATACAGTAGAAAAGATTTTTGCCAATTTTTCTTTTCAGATTATCTCTAAAACAGTAATAGTTTGTGGCTGTAGCCATAGAATTACTATAGGGTTAATATTTGGAGACTGTCTAGGCCACTTCACGACTTTAATATGCTTCTTATTGAGCCACTCCTTCGTTGCTTTGACTGTATGTTGTGTATTATTGTCATGTTGGGAGATCCAAAAATGGCCCACCCTTCAGTGTAGTGGTAGAGGGAAGGACGTTTGCACGCAGGATTGCACATTACATGTCTCCCTCCATCCATTCGTTGATGATGTGAAGTTGTCCTGTGCCTTGGCCAGATTTTGGTTTCATCTGACTACAGCACCTCCTTATCATATCCTAAACCAGCCTGATGTCCGTTGGCAAACCTCAGGTGGGACTGCACAGGTTCCTTCTGAAGTAGAGGTACCATGTGTGCACTACAAGATTTTAAACCTCTGTGGCATTAAGTGCTACCCTTAGTTTTCTCAGTGATTTTGGTCCCAGTAGCTTTGATATCATTGCCTAGTTCATCCCGTACAGCTCTAGGGTGATTTCTTTCTGTTCGCATGGTTATCAAATTATGGTTAACATGGTTAACAAAAGGTCAAATTTTGTATAGAACCCCAGACAGGCTGATGGATAGTCATTTCGTATTCCTCACATTTTGGAAGAAATGCATCAATAGCTGGGTCATTAATACCCAGTCTCTTTCTTGCAGCCCATTCAATCTTTGTTCAGGTCTAAAATCTTGTCCCTGATATCATTTGATTGCTCTTTGGTCTTTCCCATGATGGTGAGGTTGGAGTGTGACTGATTCACTCATACTATGGACTGATTCTGCTGATTAAATGTGTATTTTATGCATGTTAGTATGTACAGGTGTCTTTCATTCAGATGACAAGTTGATCGGAAGTGCCCATCTGGTCTGTGGGCCCGGAACTGTAATCAGTTGGCAGGGGATCAAATACTTATTTTGCTCGATGAAATGGAAATAAATTAATATATATTCTCTTAAGTTAATTTCTGGATTTTCTTTTTGATATTCTGTCTCTCCATATTATAATACATATTATCATAACATTTATTGACTGATCATGTCTTTGTTAGTAGGCAAACCAACAAAATCAGCAAGGGATCAAATACTTATTTGACTCACTGTATCTCAGCTTCTGAAGCACATAAAAATATCCACAGAGTTGCATTTAAACGCCAAGACCCTCATATTTCAATAGAATGTGTTCATTCATCTCAAACAAACAGAGACATTTAATAAAGTTGTCTCAAATCTCATGAGCCTGAATGCTGCGTAATGCAGCTCCAGGCGCCAGGGCCAATGTTGCGCAATGCAACATCAGGCATCAATGGGTTAAAAGGTGCAATACAAGAACGAAAACTGTGAAATTAAGGAACATGTCTGCACTTTTAAATCCATTCTTTCCTTTTAATGGCCAAGCTTTCGGTCTAAACACCTTCCTCAGGGCTCCTCAATCTAACAGTGCAAACGTTTCTACAATTCCCCCCTTGGACTTTGAATGTAGACTATAATGACACTCTAGGGATATACAGTAGTCTTGCCTCAGTCAAGTGAAATATTTAGTGAACATAACTTAAATTTACTGAACATAAGTTCAAATAAAGTGAAGTACATCCAGGTTGCACGTTATGTTTTGATGTTTCAAACTAACACCCCTTAGCCCAATTAAATTGAAAGACAGCAGAGCAGTACATTTGCGTAGATTTCATGTCTCCAATGCACACACCTCTCTCCAATTACATCAAAGGAGTAAAGTAAAGCAGTGCATTCAGTTTTGATGTTTCCAACGTACTGTACACACACCTCATGGTCCAATTAAATTGAAGCACAGTAAAGCGGTATATTTATGTGGTTTTGATGTTTCCAACACACACACGTGCACGTGCGCACACACGCGCGCGCACACACACACACACACACACACACATACAACACCTACCTCTTGGTCCTGGCTCTTTCCCCTCTACCATCTGTTTATCGGCACAGGTAACCCCAGAGAGGCCCCAGCGCTCCCAATGCACTGAGGTTGTTAGCGCCTGGAGGAAGCTCAGGGGAGCGGCCATGTTGAGCGTCTCCAGGAGAGGCACACAGCAAGGGCTGTACACTAGCACGTGGGGAGAGGTGCGGTTAAGGTCATGGACTAACTTCACTTGTGGCTTTGCTTGGGCTCAATTGGTAACAATGTGGTCTTTTTGATAAAGGTTGCTGATAATTGCTATTCTCTTTCATCACACTAACATGATGGAGAGGTGTGGTTAAGGTCATGGATTAACTCCACTTGCGGCTTTGCTTGGGCTCAATCCCAAAAAAACTAAAGGTTCGGACACTCCTTTGGATTTTTCTTCTTTAAGTTCTTTTTTTCTTCTTTTTTTAGTCATTCATTGGCAAAGTGTGCAAAACGTTTTTCAAAAAAACATGGACAAATTTCACTCTTCTAACTGGATCATAGAGGACACGCTTATTCGTAAACAATATTCTTCATATTGGTAATAATGTGGTCTTTTAGATAAAGGCTGCTGATATCTGTTATTCTCGTGGGGAAAGGTGCGGTTATGGTGGACCAACTTCACTCTTCTAACTGGATCATTGAGGAGTGAGAGTTGGTAAGCAATATTCAACTTCAGGGGCCTATACTACAAAGCTGGTTCAGGATACGTTCAAGTTAAGGTTAAGTTAAGAGGTAAATCGTCTAATACAAGAGCTTTTTTTAAGAAAGTGAGGATTCAAGGCTCTTCTATTAGATGATTTCCCTCTTAACTTAACCTTAACTTATCCTGAACCGGCTTTGTAGGCCCCAGGTAGAATTTAATATATTTTTGATCAGGCTACTGATGTCTGTTATTCTCTTTCATCATCACTATGAGCTCATATTGGGTAGTTGTAATGTTAGATAGCATTTAATACCAAGCTTTTGGTTGTCACAACAGTGTTTCCCACAGAAATTTTGGAAACTATGGGGGCAGCCGGGGTTTATTTTGTCCGGGGGGGGGGGGGGGGGGGGGGGGGGGGGGGTCTTCTCACACAGGCCTTTTTTTTTGGGGGGGGGGGGGATTCTTGCAGCATAAATGCAAAACGGCAAAACAACAGTATGACATTGGCGCATGGAGAAACTGTAGGCCTGGGCCTATATTTCAGCCATTTATATTTTGAGAAATAAGGCTACATAAGATTTTACCCATGACTTGTATAATAGTAGTACATTGTCATTGTCAAAAAAATGCAGTACAGTGAATAATTTCTGTTTACAACACAGTTTCATTCGTCCTTCATGCAGGGGTCTGGGAAACAATAATAAAACAAAATAGGAGCAGAGATAAGAATTTAACACATAGACAAAAAGGGTCTTAGAGGGTAGGCTATGTCTTTTCCCCCACACACATAGGCGTACACATTCTACATGAGGGGTGCTGGTCACAGGGCCAGTTTTTCAAAATTCAAAAATGTTCTAAAAAAACCAACATATTACACATTTATGTCTATATTCACATTCATTACACATTAATTTCTATATGCAGCCCGATGTCTCCTCTGCTGTGTCAATGAAGGTCTGTCACCAAACTCATTACAACTGTAAAACAAAGCCTAGGGAGTGTTAGTAAACTCATCCCAACTGTCCCTTCTCTGAAGGTTTTTTATATTGCTCCCAAACCCAAGTAAACTACAACAACTTGACTAGGCTTTTGATCCCTGTCTTTCAAGCACTTGTGGTTCTCTCTATAGCAGGGGAGCCCAACCTTTTTTTAACCAAGATCTACTTTTGAAGTTGATGGTCTGCCGTGATCTACCAAGTCAAATTCAAGGATGTCAGTATGAAAATTTAAGACCACCATTTATTAATCACCATTATTATGAACAAAATGTTTTCAGTAGGCTACTATGGCCGTATCTTTTCAGTGTGTTTTTAAAGTGTGTTGAATAGCCTATCTTTACAAAGCAATGCAGCACTGATAGTATGCAGAGATAATTTCAGTCATACACAAGTCATAAACAACTGAAACAATTTCAAAATGATAAACATTTGGTATATAAAAGGCACATAGGCCCTATTTCTAAAATATGATGAAGCATTATCATGCCTTCAGTGGTATAGGCTACAAATTAAAAAGGGCTCAGAAATTCACCATTTGTTATGGGTAAATAGTAGGCTACTATGAGAGAGAGAGAGAGAGAAGAGAGAGAGAGAGAGAGAGAGAGAGAGAGAGAGAGAGAGAGAGAGAGAGAGGAAGAGACAGAGAGAGAGAGAGAGAGAGAGAGAGGAAGAGACAGAGAGAGAGAGAGAGAGAGAGAGATGAGAGAACTCATTGAATTGGTTAACACCCCTGTTAGTGTGACTTCTTCTATGAAGGTTTTTTTCAGCTCTCTGGGACAGTAGGCCTAGCACAGCAAAGGCTTTCTATTGTGAGTTTGGCCAATCGTTTTGTCCACAACTGAAGCAAGAAACAGCACAAATTGAAGTGAATTCCATACATGTCAACAACTAACATTTCCCTTACACGCGGCACGCGATGTAAACGCAGTTAGCGATGATGCATGCGACTAGCGATTTGGACGAAGATCCTCGCATATCGGCGTGTCATAACGCATCGTTGCGCACATGTTCTGTTACTCACCCGATGTTACACGTGTGCACACATGAATCAGCTGTAATACCCTTACGGTCACTTCCTAATGCTTTCCCCTCATTCTGTGTTACCGTGCCTAACCAATACAGAGTCTATAGGATGTATTTACTCCAGGAGGAAAATGCGAAGGAAATTCAAAATCGTAATTCAAATCGTTTTTAACAAAAACGGATATCGTTTAAAAAAAAAAAAAAGTTAATTTTTTTTTTTTTTTTTTACATTTTCGTGAACTATGGCGGCCAAATTTAAACTATGGCGGGCCGCCATAGTTTCCTCAATGTATGGGAAACACTGCACAATAAACATTAATTATCCATTAATTACCCTTGCTGTTGTTTGCCATAAATACAACAGAATACTTTCTTTTAAACTCTTACTGAGAAGCACATTTGATATTCTATTAGCTTGAATAAATGGGATGAAATAGTGTGTTAAAGTAAAACCAAGCCTTTTGGTAACGACTATAAACATTAATTGTCCATTTCTCATCTGTCATCTGTTATGCCCAGTAGTTCTTTGTTCTGGTTAGTCCTTTATTGTTCATTAGAAGGATATCTGGATTGCTGACAGGCGGACAGGCCAGTTGGGGTACTGGTCCATGCAGGGTGCCAGTGTTGCCATGGGGATGATGCTGGCCTCCCCGCAGAGGCCCGTCTCCAGCAGCCCAGGAGGCAGCACCAGTGGCACCTCCGCACCCATCACACCATGCATCTGGTCACATGACTCTAAACCCCCCACAGAGAAGGGAGAACTGAGAAGGGGAGACAGGGAATGAATGAGAGTTGTAAAATTCAATTAGGCATACCATGCATACACATATAAAGAGAAGGTGTGTGTGTGTGTGTGTGGGGGGGGGGGCAACTATGCAGAGAGAGAGAGAGAGAGAGAGAGAGAGAGAGAAGACATCTTTGTAGGACATATAAGTTACTGTGAGTGTTTTGTGAAAGTATTAAGCTGAGGTAAATGTAATAACTTTACAGCTGATAGCTGGCAATGTCCATGACAATGCTTTGATTCTTCAGCAGGATCTTGCTGTTCACATCATCCCTGGGGGCAGACATGAGCATTTACATTTGAATAGATGAAGAAAGTAAATAATACATTTTATTTGGACAGCAAAATAACAACAAAATAACAACAAAATACGTACCCAAATATAACCTGATGAGTCTTTCTATTGTCTTTTACTTCATACCATATTTTCAACTGTTTTTTAAAAAGCAGATGAGATGGAGCAGTTAGATCTTTTCACTAACGCAATGGGAAAGAAAGAATGGGGAAGAAATGTGTGAATAGCCATAGCAGCCTACAACACAGTACAAAAGGCAGTGTACATTCAATTTAGAGTGCTCTGGCACCAAATTCAATCTAGATCTTAAAGCATCTCTCTGTGTTGAATTAACACTACATTTTTTTATTAACCTGGTTCTCACGTGATGGTTGATACCAAGGGCGTAACTTTGACTTTGACATTGGTAGGGACATAAAATTGGTGAGGGTCCGAGAAAATTTAGAAAATACAGTTGTTAAAAGTACAATTTTAACGCAATATGTGAATGTATTAGCCTATGAATGAATGTAGCTCAATGGTTTTAGAGGGGGATGATTTTTAACAATCTTCATTGTGTGTGTGTGTGGGGGGGGGGGGGGGCTGATTATCAATCATAAGTTCATGGCACACAGATGTTATATCAATGAGCAGATGATATGTCAACGAGCGTTCCTTAGTAAGTTGGTCTTTCAATCACACGGTTGCAGGCTTAAATCCCACCCTTAGGCTACCTCTGTTTACACCTCCATCCATGACTGGAGTGAAATTGACCAAAGCAGCTAGTTCTGATACAACATTGCTCCAGAGACTTTTACCAAATAACATATAAGTCGCTTTGTGTTCAAATGTCAGCAAAGTGGTATTGCCTAACATGAAAATGATCACCAGTTCTGCCAATAGGCCTAGCCTACTCACTTTTATTGACATTTAGGCCTATTTTAACAGCAACAAAAATGACACTGAAATTTGCAAACCTTTTCTTTGAAATAAAAAATAAATAAGACGGGGCCTAGAAAAAAAATGTTTTGGTTCGGTGCTGGACTGACCCTTATTATCCTCCAAAATTAGCGATACTGTGTGGACTGTTGTAGCCTACATACAAAACAAACACACTTCTTCATTCTCATAGGCTAACTCCCTATATATCGCTTTCTTCCTGTCTGTAGCTGTGTTTGCATCATAGCAGCCTACAGGCAACACACATGCGCGTGCAAGTGTCTTTGCGCAGCGCGTCTTGACAGAAATCCCAGCGATGTCACCGCATAGTTGCGCACCAACTGTGTCACGTTGTAGGCGAATTTTAATGTTACAACATACCAGTTAGCTTTGTAGCCCTTCTACATGACCGAAAATGCAAATACAACACAATGATTAGGTGTAGGCCCTATCTGCGATTTTTGAATGATGTTGGTTACATACTCGTCATGGAAGAAGGCTTCCATTTCAGTCGCGTTGAATGATCAGCGAGATCAGAACCTAGTCGCAGCAATTAGTCTAGGCTACTCAAGTAGTCCTACAGTTAAATAGACTGTAAAACAAAGCCAGGTTAATTTAATATGAAAGAAGGGAAATGTTTTGCCGAAGTGTATAGGAACTCTTTCATTTACCACATGGGTCGCGTTAACAGAGGTTTGTCCGTCATTGACCGTTTTTTTTTTTTTAAAAAAAGGAAGACTGAAGATTCTGAAGCCTGCCCGTCCTTTCGATGATAGTTTAAATAGGCTACACCCGTATCAGTAGATCAAATGTGCATTTCAATTCGTTATTATCTGCGCTGCGCAGAGACCACATTTCTTCTTAAATAGGCCACTTTATCCTTCACCTTTCTCCGCCTCTCTCTGCTTGTCACGCAACTATTACGCATCTGCAGAGCTCCGTTCCCTGCACCCAAATAGTGAATTAGAAATTGCCGATGATGTCGGCACAATTCGAATTCGAATAGGCTAATTAAGATTCAGAACCGTTTGTAGGCCTATACGTAGGGCTATGCTACTACATTTCCCCACAATCTGATTTAATGGGAGGGCGAAGTTATCCCTCTATCGTCTTTCATAAAAGTTTCATAGGCCAATCATAGAAGGGTTTTTTTCATATCATATCCTCAGGCGTCGCCACAAACTCCTCGCTTGAAACAAAAAGCAGGCGGGCCTATGTACCAGAAATAGTAACGCACGGTGTCTTAAATAACTTTAATCTGACGTTTTGAAATGGTAGTTAGACTACACGTTACTGAAAAAAATAGTGCGACTACGTTACCGGCAACACCGGTCGTGATTACACAGTAGGGGGCTAAATATTGGTGGGGACGTGTCCCTACCGTCCCCACCATAAATTACGCCCATGGTTGATACCAACCCTGAAGTTGAGCGGAATAAATACACTAAGGGTTTGCATGAGAGCAAGGCTAATTTGTTATATATTGAAAAAAAATAAACATAACCATGGATAATGATAATGGAATAATGGATTTTCTAAAGTGAATATGACTTCTGATGGTATCGGTGTTAAATGGCTTCAAGACCTGAGCATGAATTAGACTGATCCTATGAAGAAAGGACTCCATTTGATCCCACTCCTTCTGGCAACCTGATTCAACATTTCTCACCTGCAAAAAGAGAGGCATGGTACGTCATGTTATGTAGGAGTCCAATCATTGGTAGCAATCATGAGCAGGACACATATCATGCAATGTGACCCAGCAACACACTTAAAATAATCCCATGTATTTCTTTGTCCCACGCCACGACAAACTAAGGTTTTATACCTCAAAAGAGAGTATGAAATTCGCTGGCCCTGTAGAAGCTGTAAACCTGGTCAACTCTGCGCTTGCTCTACACTCGCCGTCACCGACTGAGGCAGACACTGGGAGACTTGCAGTCACCTCTGGAATTGAGGTTGAATGAAGCATGTATTTATTTCAAGAAACTATGAATCCTTCTGATTAAGCAAGATGTTGACAGATAATGTAACCCACCTGCATAGACAGCCTCTGTTGTTTGAGGACACCACGCTCCAGCTGCAGCAACTAGAAAAAAACGAAATGTTTGTTACCACCAACAAACTACTACAACAACAATTGACTGAGAAGAATCTGAAATTAAACAACCATACTTGTGCACGTGAGTTTGTCGGATTGATGGGCATCCGTAGACAACTGCACCAGAAGCCCTCCATCCCTTCGATAACTGGATGGCCTGAACTGTTTGCCATCGCGATGAACCAATGTCATCAAAAGCTTTATCACCTAGCATGAGGAAGCAGTGTTGCATTGGGCTACAATAGCGATGTTTTTACACAACCACTACAAACAGGGTTTCACATTAAATAGGTTTCGATATTATGTTTATATAGAACTACGCGATAGTTCTCTGATTTATGTTACCTAATGCATGCGCCAAACCAAAACCTCATTAGCATGGATAGCTTCATCTAAACGGGTTTTATTCACAGCGATGCTAAAGGTTAGATTGGTTGTTCAGTAGGAACAATTGCAAGCACATTCAGACCGTTCCCTATATTGCAATAACAAATGCTAGTTACCTCGTAAATTTCTTTAATCATGTTCAGGAGCTCTTGTCAGCTAACACAGCTTGAAGCTAACCCCACTCAACCTGCTAACAAGTTGCTTGCTGACAATTCTGAAATACCACGTGACCTGATATAGAACGATGCGAGGCATCAAGTCTACAATGAAACATGTAACCATTTTATTGTCACATTTTTGGTTTAATGTTACAGATTATTTTACAATACGTTATGTTACCATGAGGGAACATGGTACAACACACTTGAAGATTGCATTTACATCACCGACAAGTCACTCAAACATTTTCAAAGCTATTTCAGAAACAATCTTAAGCTGTTAAAATTTATTTTTTTTAAAAATTGATGCTGTTATTCATAGAAGACACAGCTTTGATGGGCAGGGCTGGCATGGTGGAGATCTTCCAAAGTAACTACATATGTCTGCAGAAAACAGAGGCAGACACGAGATTATAAGCATTTCTTAACCACAATGATTGGGTCTGCCATAAAATAATTAACTCATTACACATAGGCCATCTCATAATGATTCACCTTATCACTGCGGGGGTCAGGGTAACTACAGACTCCGGCAGGGAAGACCGTGCGGATCATATCTTTTAACTCAGCTGGATAGATGTAAGTTGGCCGGCGGTTCACTGCTGTGCAGCCAACTCTATAAAAAAGCTGAGCAAAATGACCCGGTTAGTCATTAATTAAATCCAACTGCTCTGCACCAAACGCATCATTTCCCAAAATAATTGCTACTAACCAAATGACGCTGTATGGATTTGTAGGCACATTTTCGTCTGGTATGGTCATTCTTCAGCCTGGCTGCTGCCTTCAGCAATGGCGCTAGCCACAGGGGCATACTGGACGGTTACAATGTAATGTCACCACATTAAAAGGCAATATGAAACACAGTACTACATGTATCGGCTGATGTACAGACAGCAGGTAACCATGATGATAAAAGTGTAACACAAACAACCATTTGGCCTACCGCAAATCCCGGCAAAGATCCAAGTACCTGTCCATTGTTTATACCTCAAGAGAGTTGATGTGTTGTGGAATAGATTAAAGGCCTATTTGGAGCGAGTTGCAAGAAAAGTAATGACGTAGGCTACATTACACAGTGAAAATGAACATGATCTTGAGTTCTAAAGAAGAGGAGGAAGTCAACTTTACACCACAAAAATCAAACTTTATTGAGCAGCCATGAGTCATGAGTTTAAGCAGCTGTACAATGGCAAAACGTTTTTTTCTATTATTTTATCATTATTTTTTACATATTATTTTCTACAGTGAACATGGAATTAATTTATTTTCCTTCCTTCTCGCTCCATTCCTTGTATCCTCCCTTGTAGTTGCGGGCCCTGCAATGAGAAAACACAAGCATGTGCCATATAAAAGCTTTGTAATATGAAATGCTATTCATTAATCATTAATCTGATTTAAAATGAGTTCACAACATAAAAAAACCATGTATATCTGCAATCGCAATGGACGAATTTAGTTTGAATGTAATTACCCGGTAACTATACTGTAATACACAAGTAACTACAAACAGTAGCATACTTTTCACACAGATACCAAGGCTGACAGTGTTTGCAATCAGGGGTGTCGTTCAGGGGGGTAAAGTGTGACTGAGTCAACAGGGCCCCATGTATATAGCGCGCCCACAAACAGTCCAATTTATGAAGATATATAATATGAATGGGGGTCCATTGGCGCTGATTGTACATAGGGCCCAATATTTGCTGCAACACGCCTGCTTGGAATGGTGTGTGTGTGTGTGTGTGTACAAGAAGGTGCATTGAAAAGGATAAGAATTTATTTAGTTGATTAGTATTTTCTCCATTATGTTGTCCTCATTTCTATTTGCTTAAGATTTAAAATATGAAAGAAACACTAATGTCAAAAAAGTGTTATTGGATTTCTTGGATGAATTGAGCCATTAATGCAAGCAGCACCACCAGTTACTGCACATTTCTAGTGCGGATGTGAGTCTACTACCAAGAGGTAATATAAGAATCAATCTCAACGGAGATATATAATTCCCATTTTGCCCCAGGCTTTTCATTTTGCCAAAATTATCTAGTCTGAGAAAGTCATTGATAGGCTAGTAGTCAGAGACAGGACTACAGGAAAGTAATTACATGAACTGTGTATTTTTGGGTGCTGTGGTGCATTGTGCTGGTGTACTACAACATGCATGGGCAGGCAAACTGGTCCATGGGGACCCAGGTTTGGGTCTGGCCGGCCTGGGTGATCTCCCAAACCTTCCCCATATGTCTCTCAAGTCTCTTTCTCGTCATTCTTCACGGCCCCATCAATTATCAGCTATGCAGCTGGGCCTAATGGTGTGGCAGGTGGTCTTAAGCTCAGAGGGTTGCAAGTTCATATCCCACCCTTACCTCTCCTTAAACATCATTTCATGGCTGAAGTGACTTTGAGCAATTAAGGCACCTAACCCCCCACACACATTGCACCACCAGGGACTGTAACCAATACCCTGCAAATAACCTGTCGCTTTGGATAAAAGTGTCAGCTAAGTGTAATGTACAGTGGTGCTAACGATAGGGCACTCATCTACTATGTGGCCGAACCGGGTTCAATTCCAACCCGGGCCCTTTGCCGCCCCTTCCCCGTCTCTCTCTCTCAAGTCCACTTTCACTGTCCTATCTCGTATAAACATAAAAACAAATGCTTGAACCCCCCCCCACACTTCCAAAAAAAGTGTAATGTATTGTACTTAATGAATATAGGCAAAATATAAAGTGAATACTTTTGGAATCCGAGGCCTCTAGCCTTCTCTGTGGCGGCTGCCCCTCTGCGGCCCATCTGGCAGTGGAAGACGAGGTCAGGGGTGTCCTGTGGGGGCTTCGGGACACCGAACTTCTGCTGGAACGCGGCTGGGTCCAGAGACATGTCACTCTCTACCTGGTCCACTGCTTGTGAGAGAACAAAGTAGAGAAAAGAGATTCCATAAGGATTTCATTTCATTGAGATATCCTCATTTTAAAACAACTTCACTGTTTAACTACAAAGGTATGGATATAATTGAAGGGATGTGAATACAGTACATAAATGGAGGAAAATCTTTGTAACTTAACTTACTATTTGTAAAGGCACGTAAACACGCCAAAGTAAAGGGATAGGCTACTAACCTGGAATGTGAATGGACCCTGGAATGCGTCCTCGATCCACCTCCTCTTTGGAACGCACGTCAACCAGCAGAAGTCCTCCCTTCTCCATTAGAGCTTTCAGCTCTTCGTATGAGATATCTGAAAACACATCAGTGGTTTTAGGTAGACCCAGAGCCGTCTAATAAGAGTTGCGCAAACCGGGGACCAGGAAGTCGGTTGGTGATGTGATTGGCGTAGATTAAAATGTTTCTTAACAGTAAACTTCTGTTCGTTGGAAACTAACACAGAACCATCACATACCAAACAAAGATTAAGTACAAACAAATTACATTACCTTTACCACATTTTCTGTGTTCTACGGCCACCTCCTAGAACTAAGTAACTTCTAATAGAACTAAAGTCAATGGGGATTTCCATGTTAACGCTCCGTGAGGCTCCATGAGAGCCGCCATTGCTGTGGAAAGATTGGTCCATAGAGGTCTATGGGAGTGACGTGACTCTGTTATTAGATGGCTCTGGGTAGACCTAGACAGTAGCCTAGAGGATAACACAATATAATGAATTGAACTACCGGTAATTAACCCCTTAAGACACGGCGTTATAAATTTGCTGTTACCAGAATGGCAATGACCAAGTCGTAGTGCATTACTAAAGGCCCTGTGTCATGTCATACAGGCCCGTAGCCAGGGGGGGTTCGAGGGGTTCGTTCAACACTATAGATTCAGAAAGCAACGGAAAATAATGTAATTTATGCAAAAGACACATACAATAGGCCTACAGTATAATCCAACTGCAACTCCAAGTTGAAGTTGAAAAGAAAAATGCTGAATGATTGCTAATGTTGAGTGCTATCCACTAATACATTTGGATTAAGGACAGCTAGTCAGCTATTCACTGGCTCATATGGGGACATCACAGCCTTGCAAAAGATAGGGCGACTATGCGCAGTCACATTTAACTCATAAAAATAACGTCTTGTGAATGGAAGTGCGTTTCATTTAGGCAACATGTGCTGTTTCATAAGGACTGTCAAATTTCCACCCTATTTCTCTTTGAAATGGCAAATGCATGCCACTGGTGTCTTCCACTTTCAACAAGTGTGCTTTCAAAACAAACTTTGTCAAATGAAAGCCAATGTTAGGAGAGCCATACTAGTCAATCAGAGGCGAATAAAGGCCAGCCAGTCCTTACTCAATAAAGGTGACTGGCGCATATCGTCCTGTGTTTCGCAATATTGCACATAGCGACACTACCGACACAAAGGATATGAAAGAAATGTCAATCACACTTTAATCACATATGAATTAAAATGAATTGTCAACCAACGGTGCATAGCTTAATATTTCGCTGATATGTAAACCTTTTAGAATATCTTAGTTTGGGAGTGTGGGGTTTTTAAACCAATGTATGACAAAGCACTTAAACGGTGGAGTGTGCCAACTTGCCCCAGTCTCCCCTACTAGCCCAGGGACTGTCTGTTTTTAGTACAGTACAGGCCCAGGGACCCAGCCAGAGCTCAGCCAGCACTCAGCAATCAAATACATGTATCTGGGCCAGCACTGGGTCAACTGAAAATTTTGTCATTTTACAGTGTCTGGGCCAGACTGGCCCAACACGGATAATAACTGGGCCGATAGCAGTCAGATAGCAGTAACTGAGCCAACACTGGGCCAACACTATGTGGGGAGACAGCTCAATTGAATCAATTCATGTCCATTATCTTAAGAATGGGGAACAACAAACAATTAAGGACAACAACAGACTCACAGCAAACTCATAATGAATAAAATATGTCTAAATTAAAATATTTGAAGTGTGCTCGTGTATTTGGGGGACACTGAAGTAGGGAGCCAAATGAAGTCCACTTTCGGGGGGCAAAGAACCCCCCCCTACCACAATGCTGGCTACGGGCCTGCAGTCATAGTATTGCAGTATCCTACCGTGGTAATTAACTTTCAATAACTATTACAGCGTGCCACTGACTGAAGGTAAGGCGTGCATTAAGGGGCTACAGTGTTAATTAAGCACATCGCTTTACTCTTTTGTTCTCCGTGCCTTTTCTAGTTAAACGTCAACAGTGTTGTTTCACTGAATGATAACATCTACTTTGAAAAATTCCAACTGCTGCCAAATCAGTTCGACACTGGTCTCGTTGACAACAGCCTGACTGTCAGTGCCAAGCTGTGGCGAGTAGCTTTGTTGCGCAAATCGCACAAACCATTTACATGAAACAACATGACTTTGAAAGGATTTTGGATTCTTACCTGCGCTTGCCATGTTTCCAGCTGCTTATTCCACTTTGGGGACTTCGTGAATGAAGAGTAGTTGAAGCGAGGACGAGGTAACAGACAAAATGCACACTTCCTCCTTCGTCCGTGCTTTGTCTACGCGCTACCATTGGTGAGCATAACGATAACGTCACCAGGCAACAGCCAATAGAAAGTCTAGCTGCAGACTTCCTGTCAGTTTGTTTTCGTCTCCATTTTTGCTCCACACACGTGGGAATCCTCTGAGCTCATTGAAGAGAAATTCGTTGCGTACATAGCAAGAACAATTTTAGCTCATCACTTTGATGTGCCAAGAAGATTGGAACAATGCAACTTTGCAGTGTTTGTAGCGACAGCGTGCCGAAGTATCGTTGTCCAGCATGCCTCATCAGATAGTGAGTATGACGAGCTAAACCCATGCTTTCACTGATTTGGGAAAACGGGGATTAATGCTGATCTACATATTGTTTGTAAATGGCTAAGAGGGCAGTTATAACATATATTGCGATCTATTACCGTTTTAGGGAAGGGCCTCCCCTTTATAACCTTATAATAGTACTCTACCTCCTCGTTCTCTGTGAGCATCCATGGTAACTGTTCATAACAGGAGGTTTGGCCACTAAGAGAATAGAAGACCATTATTATATTATTCATGGACAACTTACAAGTATGAAAGGTTGGTTTATCGTGATGATTCAAGCTGTCACTTTTCATTCTGTTCCACCCAGTTGTTCCCTCAATTGCTTCAAGACACATAAAGGTGAGTGCCTGAAAGATCATAAATAGCAGACCCTACAGTGGCCTGAGGCTGTCACACTGCCATAGAACCATTCAGTGCCAAGCTTCTTTCAGGGCAGTTATCGGCAGCTCTGAAATATGACTTTTGCCACTCTCAAGTATCTGTTAATTTACTGTTGTCATTTTGTTTTGTAGAGAGCTGTGAGCCTGTGCCTAAACGGGTATCCACGACAGAGCATCAGGGTCCTTCACATGCCGCAGGTAACCACAAGGCAGGGCCGTGGCCAGTGGCACAGTAGCCTGATTATCATCGACTTTCAAATATCGAGACTTGGTCTGGCCAAGAGCATAACAATTGACGTTTCCCAAACGGCATGGTTGACCCGCCTCCCTAGGTTTGCTACTGGTTGACTGGTGTCCGACAAAGTGGGTGGAGTTCCTGATTTTTCAAGAGATCAGAAACGATAGTTACATTGCTCTTCGCCTGACTAGAAGCAACGCTGAAGGTCTTGTGTCATTAGGAGGGTGTCGCCTGGCTAGTGGCCCAGGGGCATCAACCATTTACAGCTAGTTAGGGGGCACCACATGACACAAACTTAACAAATATTGTCCATAAAGGGGGCACCTGCAATGTATAGTGCCTGGGGGCACTGCAGTTTCTTAATACGGTCCTGCCTCAAGGACATTCAATAAATGACGACCAATTTGACCATTCTGATACCAAACATTGTACAACTTTAAACCATTTCTGTTTATGCTGTATATTACTGGCCCTACCGTGGCCTAAAGGGTGGTTTATGCCTCCAGTCCAGCATCCCTGCGTCGTAATGCAGTGAGCCGCGCAGTTAATGGAGTGAAGCCCCCCCCATCACGCAGGTACTCTGGGGCACCTCCCCAAAATTGTGTCTCGACGCAGGGAGCGACGGCGTGAATGGGCGAAAATAGGTATCTGATTGGTCCTCTCGACCAGCCTGCTCTGTCCTCGAGTCAAGAACAAGCGCTACTTCATTGTTCTAACCTTCGTCGGTCTACAGACTGTGAGCTCTTCATTAAATAAGTTGCCCGTGCTTTGTTGTTTGATTTATTTACACGAACCAAAGACAACATGTGCGCTTGCAAGTTACCACGCTGAAGTTATTTGGACAGTTGAACAGTGTTCCGAGGACGAGGAAACATTCCGCTTCGTCCTCGACAAATGAGCCACTTCTTTGTTCCAAACTACCACGGTGGCTGCCAGTGCGATCAAACATGCACGTGATATAAAGATGTAAGGTTTCATTTTCATTGTCGTCGAGTCTGTGAAGCTACAAAAACAACCGACACGTCTATTTTACTCTTTGTATTGAAGGCAGTTTGAGCGTGGAATGCCATCGCGCAGACCGTGCTTCAAAACAGGGCATAAACCAAAATTAACTGCATCATGGCTGCGTCAAGCTCACTCTGTGGCACAAGTAGGAAGCATAACCCGCCCTTTACAGTAGGGCACTCGTCTATTATGCGGCTGACCCGGGTTCGATTCCCAGCCTGGGTCCTCGGCCGGCCCTTCCCCGTCTCTCTCTCCCCACTCGCTTCCTGTCACCATCTTCACTGTACTATCATAAACAAAGTCAAAAAGACCAAAAACATATCTTAAACTGTATATTACTAATGTATGTGTCTCTTTTATTGCAGGGACAGAAGCATGGACTCCTGCTGAGCTCCTGGATGAGGAGGACCAGGGGGATGCGGTTCCTGCCGACATACTAAAGAAACTTGGTAATGGATGCTACAGATATCCAGTTCAAGCTTTGTGTCAAACAGATGATTATGATCAGGGTGCGATTTGTAGGGGCATGGGAGGGGGATTGTCCCCCATTCTTCTGGTTTTGATATTGCCACTTTTTCTACATGATTTTAATCCCAGTTCAATGTAATTCCATTGATCTTAAAATCTGAAACGTATCCCCCCTTCTGGTTTCCCACCAATCCCACCCTGATGATGAGGATGAGGATAATGATGAAAGTCAAAGTGTAGGCCTAAGGGTCCACAATGTGTAGGCTACTTTATTGTCAAAAATCCATGTCACAAGGGTTGGCAGGGCACAGAAGATTGAAATTGCGTTTGACCAGTCTCCAATGTGCAGTTAAACTAAATGTATAGATAAGACCTTGACAATAACAGTCCCTCCAGGAAATCGCGATGTTGCGATCGCGTCGTTTTTCGCAACTTCAACGAATTCCCGCAAATTCTGCGCGAGAGCGCAACTTTAACCAATCACCGCGATTTCCCGCAACTTTGAACACTTTGAACCAATCCATGTTGCGCTGACTTCACTGACGTCGACAAACTTCCTTTCAAAAAGGATAATACAATAAAAAAGTTACCTAGCAATCAGTCCCAGAACTTTACTATGCATGTACAAAGTTGTCGGTGAGGGGGAAAAAACTAATAAATACGAATGTAGGAAACGTCATGTACTCATTGCGCGTCTGCTCGCATGGTCACAGGAGGGAAAATGTATGACTAGTCTGGCATAATAGGCCTACATTTTTAAAATGTGCTAGGCCTACATAAATATATAATTAACACTTAATGACAGTCATCTACATTACGCCAAGTATAGGGCTCCTAAAACAAGATGTGTTTTTTTTTTTCTAAAGCTGCTTTTTCTTCCTGCTGGACCACTTTGGTGTTTGACTTGTGCGCATACAGAAGGCAACATTTTCCCTCCGTCCGAATTGAGATGCGCAAATGCCTTGTCCACAACAAAGGAGTAATTTCCATCCTTCATTGTGAATGCTTTGTGCGTGCCTGGCCGACATAGTAGCCTAATATCTTTCGTGCAAATTGGGATATGGCTGGATACCAGCACTTGGTGACCGTGGTGACCGTGTCGTCAAATCACTTTCGTTTAACCTGGCGCGGTCAAACGGGCAAGGAACACTGAAAATGAATAAAACCAGAGCAGACACGTTGGAAAGCTGTGGGAGTAAGTTGGAAAACTACTTTCTGTCTCTCCCTCTCCTTCTCTCTTCCTTGCGCGATTGACGGTATTGATTGACAGCTGAGACCTCAGTTCTGCAGGCGACGTGGTGTTTTATAGATAACAATCTCGTCGTCTTTTATATTCACAAGAGCACCTAAATTAATATAATTTCTGAGCATTATTCAGCAAGCACCCTTCACAACAGGAAATCTGTGAACTCCATCCTCGTTACATTGAATGATGATCATCAGCCGTTAATTTAAAGCCGGCTGACGGCGCGGGAGAACAAAAAAAAAACCTAGGCTTATGCCTCCTTTCGAAAGCGACCCCTCCCTCTGCTTTTATTTGTGTTGCTTTTGACAAGCTTGAAAATTAAACGCCGACACAGGCAGGCTATGTGTAGCAGACGACTCACATTAACCAGGATTTCAGTCACAAGAGGTCCTGTCACGCACCCTCTTCAACTGGGTGGACATGCCCAATTCCGCCCGCCTACTTACTTACTTAGGCCTTTACATTCCTTTCGGAACATAGGCCATTGATGAAGAGCTTCCACCCTCGTCTGTCTTGGGCCATTTTTTCCAGCTGTTTCCACGACAGTCCCCTCTTCTTTACATCCTGCTCTGTGCTTCTTCTCCAGTTGTTCTTGGGTCTCCCTCTGCTTCTCTTGCCTTGTGGGTTCCATGTTAGCGCCTGTTTAGTTATAGCTGTGTTGTTCTTCCTCAGGGTATGTCCAATCCAGCTCCACTTCCTCCTCATGAGCTGTGTCTCAATTGGTTCTTGATTGGTACGTTCCCACAGGCTGGTGTTACTGATGCGGTTGGGCCAGAAGATCTTGAGGATACGTCTTAGGCAGTGGTTGGTGAAGGTCTGCAGTTTATTTGTGATGTGTTTGGTGGTCCTCCAGGTTTCTGATCCATATAGCAGTACTGTTTTGACGTTGGAGTTGAAGATTCTGAGTTTGGTGTTGAGTGAAATGTTTTTGGTTTTCCAGATTTTGTTTAATATGTTGAATGCTGTCCTTGCCTTCCCTATTCTTGCTTTCACATCTTCCTCTGTTCCTCCATCCACTGCGATAACACTTCCTAGGTATGTGAATTGGTCTACCTCTTCTAGTGGACTGCCTCTTATGTTTATAGGACTGGTGTTTTTGTTGTTGATTCGCATTATTTTGGTTTTTCCTACATTTATTTTGAGCCCCAGTCCTGCTGCTGTTTTTTCAAGAAGTTGAGTTTTCTCCTGCATCTGTTGGTGGGTATGTGAGAGTAGAGCAATGTCATCGGCAAAGTCCAGGTCTTCTAGTTGTTTTGTCAGACTCCATTGGATGCCTGTCTTTTTATTGTGGGTAGTTTGAGTCATGATCCAGTCAATGCATAGGAGGAACAGGAAAGGGGAAAGTAAGCATCCCTGTTTCACTCCAGTGAGCACAGTGAACGTGTTCTGTGTTTGTGTCTGATGGAGCACTTGGCACTTCATGTCCTGATAGGAGCTCTTGATGATGTTAATGTATTTAGGTGGTATTCCATAGTGTGCCATTAAACTCCACAACAGTTTACGGTCTACACTGTCAAATGCCTTTTCAAAGTCGATGAAATTTATGTATGCAGGGGTGTTCCACTCTATTGATTGTTCTATGACGATCCTGAGGGTTAGCAATTTGGTCATTGCAAGATCTTCCATTTCTGAAACCAGCTTGATTTTCTCTCAGCTCGTCGTCGACCCCCTTGTCGCACTCTCTCTAGGATAATCTGGTTTAGAACTTTGCCTGGTTTTGATAGCAGCATGATCTCTCTGTAGTTGTTGCAGTCTCTAAGGTCTCCTTTTTTGGGGATGATAGCAACGGGCCCATCTTTCCAGTCTGCAGGTATGTTCTCTTCCTCCTCCCAAATTTTCCTGATTAGCATATGGAGCATGGTAGTTGCAGTTTCAACATCTGCCTGTAGGGCCTCTGCTGGGACCTCATCTGGCCCTGCTGCTTTGCCACGTCGTAGCATCTTGATTGCCATCCTTACCTCTGATCTTGTTGGAGGGGCACAGTTGATTTTGAGTAGGTGTGCTGCTGGTGGAATATCGATGACTTGGTCGGGCGGTGGTCTATTCAACAGCTCGCTGAGATGTTCTGTCCACCTTTGGTGTTGTTCCTCCTTGGTGGTAAGGAGTCGCCCCTCTTTGTCCCGGATCTGAGTGTTGCCCTGCCTGAACTTCCCTGCTAATTTCCTGGTGGTCATGTAGAGTTCCTTGAGGTTGTTTTGCGCTGCTGCTTCCTGCGCTTCTTTTGCTAAGGCCTCAATGTAGTTTTTCTTATCCCGTTTAGCGCTTTTCCTCACTTCCTTATTTGCTTCCTCATATTCTTTTTGGGCTGTAGCCTTTCTTGCTCGTGTTTTGCATTTGTAGAGTGTGCCCTTTTTGGCCCTCCTTTCTTCTACTCTTTTCAGGGTTTCTGTTGACAGCCAAGGTTTGTGGTTTGTTGTCTTCTTTCCTATAACTCCAGGCAGGTCTCTTTCCAAATGCTTTTCATGCTGTTCCAGTACTCGTCCACTGGTTGTTGTTCTTGCAGGGCTTGAAACCTGTTCTGAAGGGTGGCTTTGTACAGTTCTGATGTTCCAATGTCCTGGAAGAGCTGGATGTTAAACTTTGTTCTGGTACCAGAAGGGGTATTGCAGCGCTTAAGCTAAGCTGAGTTGGAGTTTTGCAGCAAGTAGGTGTGGTCTGACCCCGCGTCTGCCCCCCTCTTCACTCTTACATCCAGGAGAGACCGTCTGAACTTCCTGTTGATACATATGTGGGTCAATCTGGTTTTCAGTGGTGTGGTCGGGAGATATCCAGGTGCTTTATGAATGGGTTTATGGGGGAATACGGTGCCTCCTATGACCAGGTTTGTTGTCAGCACATGTGTCTGCGAATCTTTCACCGTTCTCATTCATGGTGCCAAGTCCGTTGTCTTCCCATGGCCAGCTCGTATCCGTTGTTGTTGTTTCCCACCTTGGCATTCATGTCGCCCATGAGTAAGGTTAGGTTTTTTTTCCTTCCTGGACTGGAGTAGATGTTGTAGTTGGTTGTAGTAATTGTCCTTTATTTCCTCATCAGTATTGCATAGCATTGTATGATTTGAAGGTTAATTCTTTTATAACTGGTTTGAAATCTTGCTGTGATGAGTCTTGAGCTGATCGGCTCCCTCTGCGCTTCTTTGGAGAGCATGAGTGCCACTCCCTCTGTGTGTGGTGCTGCTTCCTCCGCATGTCCAGAGTAGAGTATGGACTCACCCACTGGCCAGTTTGGACTTCGCCTGTTTGGATCCATCTGGTTTCGCACAGGCCAAGAATGGAAACCTTGTATCTGCTCATCTCTTTAGCAATGACTGTTGTTTTTCCTGCTGTGAACATGGTCCTGATGTTCCAGGTTGCGATGTTGGTCGGTTTCCTAGGGGATAGAAGATTCCGCCGCACCCTCTCCGGATGGTTTTCGGTGTGCAACTTCATATACTCTTCAGCTTGTATGCTTGAAGAGTCTTCATCTCCTAGGTTGTGGGGTTTCTTGTTCTTCATCAATGTTTCTGTAATCGTGTTAATCCACTGCACGGGTGATTGGCCCATGAGTTTCACCATTGCCCTATTGGCCAGCTTTACCTGTTTCCACCTCTCACGACGGGGACGTTAGGGTTGGGTTTTGAGAGGTCATTTTTCCGCCCGCCTACTTATAGTTAATTACCACTGTTTAAATCAGGAATGAATATAGACATCAGAGGCGATTCCTCTTTGAGTACAAGGGAGGCGCCGCCTCCTGTCCAAAATCACGGAGAATAGTATGTAAACTAATGCTTTACACAACTTAATAACATTGCTATTTCAGACCCAGCTCCATAGAAAATGCATGTGCTCAACTTAGAGATGAAACCAATCTGTTATAAGATCCCGAGGCTCGCACGAGTTTTTTTTCCCGCTCATGACAACGCAAGCGAGTCGAGTCTCAATGGACTTCAATGGCATGTGGGATTGTACGATTTTTCAATGGCAAAATGCTAAACGGTCATTGGCTATTGCCGTGAAATTTTTTTGATTTTGAGACTGAGCCTCACTGGGAGTGAATGGAGAAGAGAGAGGAGGGGGGAGGGACCGGAGACTGGAGCTCCGACTTGTGATTGGGTGAACCCCGTGTCAGTAGGCTACAGTAGTTGATTTCATTTCGAAATGCGGATATGTTATTAATTTGACTGAGAAGTTTCGTCGTGGTAACCAGTGGGGAAGCTATTCATTGCGGTGTACTCCAGTTTTGTGTACATATTCTTGTACACCTAGTGACACTAGTGTTGCGAATAAAGTCTTAATAGTGGCATGTCCTTATCCTTTTTAATCTACCAATTCAAAAGTTGAAGTTGCCTACTTTTCGTTAGGGCTAGCTTGCAAGAAAGCTAGAGCTATGCAAAATGCCAAGCATTGTGGATTAAATTCTGGCGAATTCCAGTCGTCCTTATGAGGAGAAAATGAATATCAAGGAGCAGAGCAGAGCACTGCCTAATATTGACTTGGTGAAAAAGGTAGGGAAGAACAACCGTTTCTTTTGAGCTTTCGTGGTGTCTTATCAACTGGTTAACTGCCAAGTCCCGTGAGTGGCGAGTCCTTGTTTCCTACTGTGTTGGCAATGTCTGGTAAATAATTAAAGATTTTGCGACCTCTAGTGGTAAATTAAGCCGTGCACCCAGTGATGAACAAAGACAACGAAGGCAAACTAAATCACATCATTATGTGGCGGAGGTAGGCCTAATGATAATAATAATAATAATAATAATAAAAACATTTCCCTATGAATAGGCTACAAGGGGGATAATGATTAATGATTAACAAATTTGTTTCAACAAGAGTCCTTTAGTGTGTGAGGCCATATGTGGCTCAGGACCAATGTAAGATGTGTGTCAAAATCCCCCCCCCACCTTTATTTTTGCGTTCTGGACATATTGTAATTGAACAGCCTCCCCTGTTTGACAGACTACCAGCCGCCACTGATCGACATGATACGAAGTTTGTATGCTTACAATTTGAAACGGTGATGACATTTAAAACAGAGTCAAACGGCCATAAACAGCATTGTAATGAAGGGTGTCGTAATGGCAGCATGAAAGAGATGGAACTTTTCACGACGACATTCTGGCTAAAAACTCGCCCTGGCCGCTTCCCTGCTTTGCTTAAGGACCAAAATTATAATATAAAAATGGAAATAATATAAAGAGGACTGGAATGTGGCAGTGTCCTTTACTTTCAAGCGTGGGGAAACACATTAAAAATCGCAACAAAAATCGCACCTTTCACTTCATGCCGCAACAAAATCGCAACAACACAGTAAGAAGCTCCGCAACTTTTATCGCGATTTTCTGGAAATCCTCGTGCACCATCTGGCAATTCCGACCGCGATTTTTTGAGGAAATGCCCGCGATTTCCTGGTGGGACTGACGATAATCACACACACACACACACACATACGCACGCTCACTCAGTGTGTAGTAAGAAGAATGATGATGATAATAATAATAATTATTATTACTATTATTATTATTATTACTATTATTATTAATAATAGTACACTTCACGTCATAGTCAGGGTTTGACTTGGTTGCATTGACGTCTGTAGGATACTGACGTCTTTGAAAATGAATGGAGAATAGTTCATATGCTACGACATGGTTATTTCTGCACAATGAGCAGTTCAGGCGAGCCTCCCATTTTTACAGCCAAATATGAAATGTTATGTCCCTGCTAATGTCCTTGCCACGCAAGTGTCTGACATTCTTGTTTAATAAGTGTATCTAGACTGTAACCATGTCTAAATAGAGGTATTGTGTGTTTGTCTTTGGAAAAGGTGAATCCGAGGCCCTTAAAGACCTGTTACGGAATCCCCACCTCAGGCGACTGTTGGTTACCGTGGATACAGCAGAGAACAAAGTTGCCATCATGAAGACTGCGATGCAGGAGCCGTTGTTTGTGGAGCTTGCCGACCAGTGCTTGAAGATAGTCGAACCCACTGACGCAGAAGACGACGATTGACGCTCAAAATTGGATTTGGATTTTACATAAAAGACTCATTTCTAGTAACATCCTTTGGAAGACTGTATGATTGATAAACAAACTGAACTGTTACTACAGGCCTCACCCCGGCCAAGTCAGTGTGTGGCGAGTATGTCGGACAGCTTTGAAATGTGTCAGCTACTCGCTTGTGCTCTGAAATGGAAGCAACAATATGCTGTGAACAACTGGCCTGGCAGTGGTATGCATGACCTACGCTGGCACCATTTGACCTAGAATATCTTCACAACCAGAGTAGAATCCGCATTCCTAGTGCCAGTAGCAACGGTTGATATGCCCCACTGACTCTGTGTCGTTTGAAGTATTCCATTAGACTTACAGTATGTACTGTATCCAGATATTGTTCTATATATATGTTTTATTAAGCGTTCCATTCACTGTTAGAGTGAATGTAGCCTGCTCATAAGAAATGTGCAGTGGCGTACTTGAGCTGCATCGGTAAGCAGTGGAGGAGAGGTGTTGCATGTAATTAAGAGAACTTATGATTCAGTACCCCCCCACTGCCCCAGGACAGCCCTCCTTTGTTTTAACACGGCTTGATAGATCGTCCCTGTCCTGGCACGTAGGCACTGGAAGACAGACTGCGTTATTTGAATACGTCTCAGTTATTCAAATGTAATGTTATTTTTATGCGTATGTTTTTGACCTTTTTCATAATACCTCATTTGTCAAATGAAATAATAAAGTTATAAGCAGTGTAACTGCATTCCACTTACCTTTCAGCTTCTTTTCTATGTATAGGCCCAGTTCAAAGTGTTTACTTTCAATTTTAATCGTGCTGCTGCATACAATATTTACCACTGGCTCACATTTTCAAAAATGGGCTATAAAGACAAATTTAACAGGTCTTGAAAATAGCAAGAATGTAACCCAAAGCTCTTTTTATCACGTGAATGGTGGCTAGTGACAAAAGGACCTGCTTGAGTGATTATAACTTGTGTTCTCTCAATTTCTTGCCTAAAAACGGGAATAATTACACAAGAAGAACACGACAGACCAAAGAAGCATGAAGTAAACAATTACTTTTTATTGATAAGGTCTCAGAAGAGTCTCGAGTAAGTAAGAACTGTCCTTCAATACTGATTTGGTAGTACATCTTGACATCCATATAGAGCCTCTTCACAGTGGATAGAATCCATGTCTACGGTTTTGGGATCTACTGTAGAACAGCAACATTTTTTTTCTGCGTTAATAAGAAAGAAAACTCAAAAAGTAAAACTCGAAAAAATAAAAACATCAAACTTGGGGTTGATATTGTAGCTCAGGGAGATCGGCGTCTCACAAAAGTCTAGAGTAGTAATACCAGCTATAGGTTTGCACACAACAAGCCACTTCCCTTCAGAAATATAAAACTTGATATTATGAACATTACTCTACTGTGCTGCTGCAGAAAGGTAACTCTATACACTGTACATACAGATCTATTTTCGAAAAAACAAGTTTCACAGTTTTAAACTTTATTCGAAGTATAAACCATTTTAAAACACTTTACATAAATTACTTTTTGTCTGTGACTAATTTGCTTATGAGCAAATCAAACTTAATATAAAAACATAATGAACATTTCTTACATATATTACAAAATAAAATAAAATAATTCATTGATGTTTACGGATTTGCAATAAAAGTGGTGACTCTTTTGTGATTGTCATAGAGTACTAAGAACAATAAATAAATTAATAAAAATAAAATAAAAATAAATAGTATCTGGTAATTGTAATTTATATCTGGATAAATTGCTAGTGTATTTTATGTGAGTTTATTTTCCAAGTTCTCTGTACAGAAGTGCTCTGGTGAAGGTCTCACGATTCTACTGCGACAGACGAACACACTATCGCTTATAGAGGACACCCTGAACTTTAGTGCTAGCTGACACAATGTTATAACTGTTTATTTTTCTCCCTAGCGTAAAAATTAACAGACGTCTGACATAATGTACTGCAAATATAGCCATCGAGTTTTATGTATTATTTCATACTAAAAAGTTCTTTCTGTATCCCTTGTCTGTTTTTTTTATTATTATTTTTAGATTTTTATTCCTAAAGGAAAAACAACAACAACCAAACAAACAAAAACGTTTTGTTCTTGGTGGGCCGCAGCAGTTGACAGTTCTGTTGTGGTAAAAGTCAGGCCTGAGTCTGATGTTCCATCTTGTCCGTTGTTTTTATTCCTTTTTCTTGAATTCCTTTTGTTGCTGACATTCTCTCTCGTTCGCAGAGCGGTACATACAGACTGGCTTCTAGGAGCAGTTCTGGAGTACTCCTTTGAACTAGCTTGTGGGAGTCAAGGGCCACCTCAAAAACTCACCACAGTCACCAACATCCTCTTGGTAAACCCAAAAAATATGGGCAAAAATATTAATTCTTTTTTAAAAAGGGGATTCTTCATTTTAAGCAACAGCTACGTCTGTTCTTCCAACGCTCAGCAGTGTTTTTTTCTCTCGCTCGCTCTTTCATTCAAGTCCATTTTGTTGAAAAAAGAAAACAAGTCTTTAAGTTTCCATGATCTCAACAATTGTTTTTTTTGCCAGTGGCAGTAATCATAATTGTTCATTTAAGAGTTCTTCTTCTTAAAAGTCCCTGCAGCGTTCAGAATGAAACCCCATTTGTTTGTTCGGTCTCCGTGGGAGAGGCGGGGCAATTGGTGAGGACAGGACAGATAAAGAGGACAGAGGTGGAAACGGAAAGGAAGTAAGAATGGAATGCAAAGAGAGACGGAGAGGGAGAAAGAGACAAAGACAGAGAGAGAGAGAAAGAGAGTGAGAGTGAGAGAAAAGAGTAAAGTAAAAGAGGATTACGGTCGAAATTGCTGAACTGAAAGTAATGGGGGGAGCGTTTGCATTTTTTGCAGTCTTTTGCAGTCTTTTGCAATTGGGCTGTTACCTCTTCCCCATCTCGTTCTGTCTCAAGAACTGGATGTTGGTGCTACTGTCTGCCAGCTCCGGGTACTGCTCCACGGGCAGCACGTAGTACCCGTCGTACCCCTGCACCTTGCCCGCGGGCGACAGCAGCTGCTGCTTCTCGCCCTCTGTCCACAGCCGGCTGCCTTCTTTCCCGTCGCGCGCCCGCTGCTGCTCGCGTGCCCACGCCCCTGCCAGCGCCCGTTGCCGTGCCAGCTCCAGCAGCCTGGCCCGCTCCTCGTCCACCACGTCTGCCGCCAGCCCGTAGCGCACGCTCAGCGACAGCGAGGGCACGCGGAAGTCCACGGTGACCCCGCGCCGCGAGCGCCCGCTCACGGTGACGTTCACGCCGCTCTCCAGCGCCTTGCGCCCATTGGTCAGGCCCAGCGCCAGGAGGTCGCTGTCGGGCGAGCCCACCTTCACGAAGAAGTGGCAGTCGCGGCCGTCCTGCGTGTAGTGCGTGCCGTCCAGGTAGATGGCGTTGTTGAGCACCAGCGCCACTTTGCGGCTGTCCTCGCTCGCCATGGCCGAGGTGCTGGCCACCACGTGGCCCTCCTTCACCGCCAGCATCATGCCGCGGCCCACGATGGGCGTGCTGGTGCCGAACCAGTGGCCCGGCCGGTCGCTGCAGTGGCCCCGCCGCTCCTTGTTCAGCTGCTTGCCCTCCAAGGCCATGAAGGCCTGGTTGTGGCGCTCCGCCGTCTGCTGCACCCCGGTTATCACCTGTGGGTGGAGATTAGATTAGATTAGAGATTCCCTAACTATGGTGGGCCCTGAAGTTATTCCAAGTGGGCCTTGAAATCGTTTTCCAAAAATAATGATCATATTTTGGTGTGTGTTGCAGTTGATTTATTTGAGTTTTATTCTTAATTGGGTCAGAGGTGGGCCCCGAACATATTTGATAATTTTGAGTGGGCCCCAAGTTGAAAAAGGTTGGGAACTCCTGGATTAGATAACTTTATTAGTACCCAAAGGTAGATTTGGTTTGCAGACAAGTGATGTCCACACATACAAGACAAAACATCTTAAATATTTAGGACACACAAGCATTCCACACTGGACACTTAGTCAATACCAAAAAGTTGTGCAGCCTATTGAAGGGACATGGAGTCACATAGTGACAAAAATAGTATCTTATCTATAGGACCTTTATACATCAAATGAGAAAAATATATAAGAAAATATAAATATGGTAAAACAATAAAAACATGATAAAATAAAATAAAAATGTTCCATCACTGTCTATGTTTAGAGGCTATATTGTTTATTTCTCTGGGAGGTAGAAGAAGTAGAGTAGAGTGATCAAAGCAGAGTCCAGGTGCTGGTGATGTGCAGTAAAAGCAATCAAAGTAAAGGGAGGATAAATCACAGCACACTGGTCTTCTTTGCTGGTAGTTTAATTGGTAAACAAGGCGTTTCGCTGTTGCTTCAGAGTGAACCTGATGAAGCAACAGCGAAACGCATTGTTCACCAATTAAACTACCAGCAAAGAAGACCAATGTGATGTGATTTATCCTCCCTTTACTTAGAGTGACTTAATTCATCTCAGAGGGAAGGTAAGGTGTCTAGCAGCACACGTAATACACACGGCTCTAATCCATATCACTCATTGTCAGGGCTGACCCGGGAAAGAAATAGGGCCCGAGCACTTTTGGCTTAAAGGGGCCCCTCATAATTAGCAGCGCAAATCTGACTCACCGATGGGCCCTGCGAAAAACAATGTTTTTGTTTATTTACATTTCTGAATATAGGAGCCCACAAGGGTGCGGGGCCCACCAGGAAATGCCCGCTATGCCAGATGGCCACTCCAGCCCTGCTCATTGACACGTGTCTGCATACATACGGTACCTACATATTGTAAATGCATACATACCGTACATACACACTGTAGTACAGACCCATACCCATACCCATACCACACAAAGTGTCTTTGTGGATTATGGGTAAATGTCTTTGATTACTCTGATCCATTTGAGTCATGCTATCTAAAGATATTAGTTGCATTTACTTGAGACGAAAAAGGAAGAACAACTAAATTACATAGTTATACACTGTAGTTCTATTGCTTACAACTGAATTATTTGGAATGACATTAAGGTAGGACAAGTGAATAATAAGATTAGATTGAAGTAGACTGTGATTCAGTTACTGAATGATTGACTGCTTAACTGAATATTTAGCATTACATGATTCATTTCTGCACTAATTGATTGATTGGGTGGCTTGGTGATTTAATTGATGGATCTTTACCACTAATGTCATGTAATAGTCATTTGATGATTGATTGACAGAATGACTGGTTGATTAATTAACTCATAATGATAAATGTAGGATATCACAATGTGTTCTGATGCAGACGTTACTGAAACCTACTTGTCCATTCTCAGCATCATGGCTGGACAGCAGTTCGTATGGTGGATCTACAAAATACTGAGTGTGTTTGGGGAAACCAGCAATGATGTTACTGAGCTGGAAGCCAAACATCACCAACCAGCTCTTCACATCTGTGGACGATAAGAAAACAGTATTCATTAGGTGAGCTTGTTACAAATGTGAAATGTAAATTTACAGAGATCAACCACAAAGCGATGCAAGTGAACGTATGCCTCTTTTCCACTGCAGGTTTTCTGGTAGGCCTACATCTTGGCAAAATGTGACTCGGCCGCCACTTTTTGCTTTTCGAATAGGCATGACAGAGCTGAATCGGAATGCAAAAAGTGGCGGCTGAGTTGTGCTATGTCGAGCTGTAGGCTGACCAGAAAACTGGCAGTGGAAAAGAGGCATTAGACTGTGAATGCAAATGAAAATAAACGCAAATGAAAGGCCAGTTAATTACCTGTGACATAATTCTTGATGTCGATTATGTCACTGAGGGGGTTGTTGTTCTTGAACATGTAAAGGTTAAACGGTGCCAGCTCCTTGCCAATCTTTTGCCACAGGCCGTAGTCGGGTGAGGTCCAGCGGGCAGCGAGGACATCGTAGTCCCTCTGCGTGAAGTGTACCAGCTTGGTCAACGGGTCATAAAGGCCGCCATGGAAACCAACGACCAATTGGAACTCGGGGTTGGAGTCGAGGTACACCTCTCCATAGGCTGTATACTGAACCTGAAGTAAACATATAATATAGGCAACAGACAATTCAGGTTTGAGCACTGCAGATTTCAATAACGGCTAGAGAGCTGTTAGAACAGAACTTCATAGTTCCATTCAACCAATTCTGGAGTCAAACAGGGCATACATGTCTTTATATACATTGCGTTCCTACCCCCACACAGAGGGGTGAGGTGACACTTTCCTTAGTGTTTGTTTACCAGCAGGGGTCATTAAAGGGACACTCCACCCATGTGCATTAGGCTTTCAATTGCTAAACACCCAGTCATACTTTTGAATGGTCGTGCAACACTCTCTCAATTCTCCCTGAGACAGGACAAATCCGTATTCACCTCTTAACACTTCCTCCTACAATGATGTAAAAATCGTCATTCTGCATCAGTGTAGGAGGAAGTGTAAGAGAGGTGGATTTCTGTTGAGACTACAAGCCTTTTCCCCACCCTTTCAACCCCGCCCATAGGGGGTTGGACCTAATGCGCTAACAGACCTATCCCAAATCAGTGTGCCCGTGCTTTTGAAATCACTGGCATTGATGCTCCAGTAAGGCACTGGCAGAGCTGGCTGGGTGTGACCTGTGGAACTTCAGCATTGCAATGCATTATGGGTATTGTTGTCACAAATCCACAAGCACCAAAAAGTCATTTCCTGCCTTTTCTCGGCCAACAAGGCACCAAATTAGAAATGTATGCTACTACAGTATTCTACTACATATATGACACACTTTCCATACATATTCATGTCTCCACCTGTGGAATGCCCCTTTAAGTGCGTCTTACGGTTAAGCATCTGGGGCCTATACTACAAAGCTGGTTCAGGATAAGTTAAGGTTAAGTTAAGAGGTAAATCATCTAATACAAGAGCTTTTCTTAAGAAAATGAGGACTCCAGGCTCTTCAATTATATGATTTACCTCTTAACTTAACCTTAACTTATCCTGAACCAGCTTTGTAGTAAAGACCCCTGGTCAATACATAAGGTTTGGGAATGTTTATTTCCCAGCTGAAGGTATTTATGACCACCTCTACACTCTGGGTCTTCCTGTGAATGTTTGACTTCTATTTCATACACTAATACTCTAGAACAGTGGTTCCCAACCAGATGTAAGTGTACCACCAGGGGTACGTGATCACACCTCAGGGGGTATGTGGAATAATGTAGTAATAACAAATATATGGAGTCTAGTAGTCACACTGAGATAGAGGAACAGATACAGAGCATGAGTGAGGGGGTACTCATATGGCAAAATGGCTTAGAGGGTACGCAGGATAAAAAATGTTGGGAAACGCTGCTCTAGAAGTCTAACAAATACAGTGAGAAGTCTACTTCTATAATGTTATAGTCAAATGAATCACTACACACCTGTTTGATCATCTGGCCATTGCTGCTGAAGACCGCCAGAGGGGTGCCGGTGTTATCTGAGGCGATGTAGTACTCCTCTCCGCTGCTGACCTCCATGGCAAACAGGTGGCCCTGCAGGTCGTAGTAAAGCGACGAGATCTCAGAGCTGGAGTGGTTGAAGACGTGAGTCACGCGGGCCGGATAAGTCAAATCGGCGTAGAAGAACTGCAAGTGCTGGCCCAGGCTGTTCTTGGAGGAGACCCGCCGACCGAGGCCGTCGTAGCGATACTGGACGCTCCAGCTCCCGCCGCCGTTGGTGCCTCGACTGTACGCTCGCGACAGCTGACCCTTGGAGTTGTACTCAAAGACGTCCAGCCCCCTCTGGCTAAGGAAGCCGTCCTCGTCCAGTCGGTACTGGACATCGCCCAGTCGAGTGATGCGGTCGCGGAGGTCATAGCGCAGCGGCGTGAGACGGTTGCTGTTGCCTGGGTTGAGGAGGTGGAGGTTGCCATTGAGGTCGTAGCTGTAGCGCCAGGTGGACCAATCGTTGACCTTGACCCCGCTGAGCTGGCCGTCTCCATCGTATTCGTAACGGTATTGAGTCGTGTTGGCGTAAGGCCCGATCTTCAGCTCGCGCTTGACCACGCGGCCCATGCTGTCGTACTGCACTGTCATCCAGTACATGAGCGAGCGGAAGATCTCGTACTGCACCTCCTTGATGCGGCCGTGCGTGTCGAAGTGCTTGCTCAGCGTCATCACCGCCGTGGTGATGATCTGGTTGATGTCGTAGTAGATGACGCCAAACTTGCCGAAGTGCTCGATCTTGCCGGAAAGTTCGTCATACCGGTAAAGGTCCACGGGCAGCGGTGTCTCGCTAATCACAGGTTTCATGCTGGCAATGCGAAAGCTGTTGTCGTGGTAGGTGTAGTCGAACCGCGCGTTCACCATCCCCTCCTCGGAGAAGCGGTAGATCTGTTTGTCCACCAGGGGGCCCACTTTGCGGTAACGTATGGTGCACGAGAACCCTCCGCTCTGCAGGTTGACCATCTTGAGCACCCCGGTCGTCTCGTCATAGCCGAACGTGACCGCCGTGCTGTCGTAGAGCAACTCGGAGAGCTTCGCCAGCTTGCCGTACTTGTAGAGCACACGCCGGCCTGTGCCCAGGAAGTGGACGGCCTGCGGCCGGCCGTCCTCGCTGAAGTCGTGGATGACGGAGGCGTTGCTCTCGGGAGGCACGTAGGTGTTGCGGATGTAGCCCACCGAGACGTGCGTGAACATGGTGTGGCGCGCCACGCTCGGCATGGTGACGGCCGTCACGCGGCCCGTCGCGTCGAACTCGAAGATGTACTGCCGCTGGCTCTGGAGCAGCAGCACCATCGACTGTGGAGAGGAAGAGGATTAGGAATGAGTGGGAGAATAAGTGGGAAAAGGAGCTGTTGTCTGTGTAATCGTTTTATGGTATATGTGTATTAGTGCGCTAGTGGTTCTTAAAGGGACACTGTGTGAGAATTGTAGTTGTTTATTTCCAGAATTCATGCTGCCCGTTCACTAATGTTACCTTTTTCATGAATATTTACCACCACCATCAAATTCTAAGTATTCTTTATGACTGGAAAAAATACACTTTTCAAACATAAAAAGGGGGATCTTCTCCATGGTCCTCCATTTTGAATTTCCAAAAATAGCCGTTTTTAGCTGCAAAAATGACTGTACTTGGACCATACTAGAGAATATTTGTTTATTACTGAGTAAACTTTCATGTAAAGATCAAATGTGGCAATAGGCAGCCCAGTTCCAATGAGCAGCATAGTTGCAGTACCTTTTTTGACCATTTCCTGCACAGTGTCCCTTTAAACCATCCCAGGTTAAGAACCACTGCGCTACACCACAACACCCCGCATCCAGAGTTGTATAAAGTAGAAGTAGAGTACTCTTACAGCTGTAATTACAAGAGCCCCAATCCACAGTTGTATAACGATATTACATGGTTTCAACCACAGTATGTAATGCCATACTACTAGTGTTGAAATCTGTAAGAATACGTCTACTTCTATGTTATACGACTCTGCCCACGCATTGTAAACATTTCTGTATGTCATAATCAGGCATCAAAACCAGCTCATGCTAAGAAGAAGCACCATCGACTGTGGAGGAAGTGGTGGAGGAGGAGTAGAGTTACTTTATTGATCCCCAGGGGGAAATTAAGGTGCCAGGTAGCTTACACACATGATACACTTTGTACATTACACTTACACTTAGCTGACGCTTTTTCTCCAAAGTGAGCTACAGATATTTACAGGGTATTGGTTACAGTTCCCAGAGCAATGTGGGGTTAGATGCCTTACTCAAGAGCACTTCAGCCATGGATATGGCGGTCCACCTCCCTAACCATTAGGCCATGGCTTCCCTACACATAATGAATATTGCAAGACACACACTCTTTCTGGGGCATTTGCTGGCTAGATAGGGCAGTGAATACATAGGTTTTTGTTTGCAAAAATTCGCGATGTGAGGAGGGGCAAGATGCTAAGCAGCCAACCACGTGAGAGCATTTCTTTGAGTGACAGCAGCTTCCAACAATCAGAGGTTGAAGAGTGCACAAACAGGGGTGCGCAGAGCGGGTTGTTTACAAACGGGAAGACCATAAACAAATACCATAAACAAATGTTTAGGGTACATGTGTATCCGTGCACTACACAGTCTCACCCCAAGTAGTCAATTTTTGACTACTCAATTTTTGACACCCCAAGACTGCAATTTTTGACGTCTTGGGTATTCCTTCCACGTCACATTTTGACTATGTCCTCAAACGCGCCCCCTTGTGGCAGCATAACGTCATTGAGGTTAGGTTTAGGAATGGTTTTAGGGTTAGGCCACATAGTCAAAATGTGACGTGGAAGGAATACCCAAGACGTCAAAAATTGCCATCTGGTCCAAGGTAGTCAGAAATTGACTACTTGGGGTGAGACTGCGTTGCCGTGCAAGGTTGAAGATGTGCTGCCTCTGGTTGTGGAGAAGCAGCACCATCGACTTGTGGAGGAAGTGAGAAGAGGAGGAGGAGTAGGAAGAGGAAATGAATGAATGAGACATCATGACCATTTGCTTTTCTTTAGGCATTTGCTGGGTGTTTGCCTTTATTCCAATAGGGCAATTAATAAAGACAAACGTACTGTTGTATATGGTGCAAGTGCATTATTACACTGCACCTCAGCACACCCCCATTGTAAACATTTCTGTACGTCACAATCATAATCAACTCAGGCTAAGGTTAAGCCTTTTTCGCCTACTGAACCAAGACAATAATTTGGGCAATCAGTACTGACATTAATTACGATAATATTTCCCAGAGTGTCCGACAGCGAGGGGTTGTTTTTGTTTTTTTTATAATGATTGTCTGCACTGAATAGCACATCTGTAGCGATATTCATGGCATAACTCGATGTAAGCCGAATCTCTTCCTTCCCCGCACCACAATTAGTTTTGATTTATTGTGACAGGTGGTGGGGGGTAGGCACAAAACCGCTCTTGACGAACGATGTTTATCTCCTAATTGTTTGTCACGGCAGTCAGCAAATAGCCTGCGCTGTTCCCTTTTTAATTACCACCCTGCTGGAGTGGCGCATTCATAATCCAGACAAAACAGAAGCGCCATCAACCCCCCCCCTTTTGCATACTTTAAAGGCCCCGGGCGCTCCTGTTATGGGATTTTTTTTTCTATCTCTCATTTTCTGTCCCATGCCCTACCATTACTCAAGGCACTGTCTGCAATTTTGGCCAGAAGGTTGTTGATTTTCTTTTTTTGGAGGAGGGGGTGGGGGTGGGCTTAGCAGCCAATCAAATTACATCTCTTCTGTGCTTTGGAACGCAAATGAGTTGATTGGCCTGCACCGTGTAATGGCGGTGCGGGCCCTCGGCCACCTTGTTTGGTTTCCTGCTTACAGAGCAAGGAGTGTGCAGAATCACTGAAGCAAACAGTGACGCGCCCACACACACACACACACACGCACACGCACACGCACACACACACACACACACACACACACACACACACACACACACACACACACGCACACACGCACATACACACACACACACTAACCAAAACAGACAGCTTAAGCACCATAAGGCAACACGGCCTGCTTGTTGAGAGTTTCGGATTGAAATTTGAGGAGGACCACACAATTACAATATATTTCCACCTCATGAACCACTCTGTGCCCTTGCCCCCCACCACCTTTAATTACCGGCAGCAACCGCTAACCTCAGTCCTAACCCCGACCCTGATCTGTCTTCTGTATACCCTTTACCATTTGTGGCATTTTAGCATGCACTTTGATATGCACGTATGCACTGCCACGTCGCATGTTGACTAGGTGGCCTAAACCTAGAGCTTTCCAGAACCCTAACCGTCAGAGAAGTTATGCACATGTACCACAAGTTATGCCTTTGAGGAGCATGTCCTCATTTTGACTCCAAGGGAAGTCTGATCAAAGGTAGTCAGAAACTGATGAGTTGGGAATATGACCCCCACCTCTTCCCATCTTCACGTTCAATTACCAGGGTTGCCAGAAGAGACTCCAGCCCAAAAAAAGCTCAAAACCCGCCTGGAGGCACTAAATTCCACCCATTTCGAACTAAATTCTATTGATTTCTGTAGCCATAAATCTGCAGAAGACATAGACTGTCATCCTGAGCGGTCCAATTGAGCGGGAAACCAATCTGTCAATTACCACTAGATGACACACAGCCCCACGCCCTCCACCCCATCTCTGTCCCAATTGGTTTTAAGAGTATTTTGAGAGACTCCACTCTTCCGGGTGGTACTGCACTCTAGGGGCGCCGCCAACGGAGGAGTGCAGACTCCATTCAGAATGAATGAGCTATGCTCTCTCTCTTCACGTTCAATTACCGTTATCCCCATCTCAGTCCCCAACCTCAATCTCAATCTCGATCCCCGATCCGTCCTCTCACCTTATCCAGGTAGCTGTAGCTCCAGACCTTGCCGTCCACGAAGGAGCGGGAGAGGATGCGTCCCAGGTGGTCGTACTCGGTGCGCTCGCTCATGCTGCCGCGCTGCAGCCCCACCAGCTGGCCGGAGGGCGAGTAGCTGACGTTGACCACGGCCAGGCTGCTGCTGGGCTGCCAGATGGCGGGCCGGCCCTGCGCGTCGTAGGTGATGCGCAGCGTGAACTTGCGGTGGTCGTCGTAGATCTTCTCTGTGCGCGTGTTGCGGTCGAAGTCGATGCTGAGCAGGTTGCGGCCGTGCGCCTGATTGGGTGATGATGATGGGGAGGGGGGGAGGAGGGAGGCAGGAGGTGGAGGTGGAGGGGCGGGGCAGATGGGGAGAGAGGGAGAGAGAGAGAGAGAGAGAGAGAGAGAGAGGGGAAGAAAGGAAAATATGGAGGAAGAGAGACAAAGGGGCAGGTGGAGAGACAAGGATGGATGAGAGAGAGACAGTATGGTGATAAGAGGGAAAGATGGAGAGACAGGGGTGGGAAGAGAGGAAGAAGAGAGACAGAGGCAGTGATGGATGAAGAGAGTGGGGGAGAGAGGGAGAGAGAGAGACAGACAATGGAGAGTTAAAGGGAAGAGATGGGTTAAAGAGAGAATGAGAGAGAACGATAGAGAGACATGGAGAGACAGACAGAGGGAGAGAAGAATATGGAGAGAGAGAAGGGGGCGTTAAGGTCAGCTGCAAGTGCTATGGAGTAATAGCGTCAACGTGCTGAATTTGATGGCCTCCTGGTATGGGGGATGGTGATAGACATAGTGTAGTGTAGACCAATTCATCTAACTCATGTAGTTAAAGGGGTATGCCACTATTTTGGGGCTTAATACAGTTAAAATCGTTGACCGGTGGTAAAGTGTCTTATTTTGCATGTTAAGCGTTGTCTTGCTTTAAGACAAGTTAAAAGAGGGAGTGTATAGCTAAAGTGAAAGTCAATGGATCATTGGCATGTGTGATCCATTGACTCTCACTAGCTTAGATACTTACTCCCTCCTTCAAACAAGACAACCCTTAACATGAAAAATAAGACACTTTACCACCTTTATAAACCCAGGGCAATGATTTTAACTGTATTCAGCCCCAAAATAGGGTCATACCCCTTTAAGGGTGTGTTCTGGAATAGACCAATTGAACTTGTATGGTAAAGGGTGTGTCATCTAAATTTTGTTAAGATTATTAACATATCAATGCTCCTTACATATGAGACCGATACAAATAATAGGCTTACAACTCTAAATTCATTTTGTATGTCGACTATAGAATTAAGAAAGCAGGGTAACATCACAGATCTTTCAATGAGGTACGCTTTTGTTTTAACTGTACCTAAACAGCACTGTGTAATACATTGTTAACAGAATCCACTCTCAGTATTTGATGACATACTGTAGAAGGACGGCATTGATTAGTTAATTTCAAGGACATCCATTAGTTAAGTGGGGACATGCACTCGCAGAAGCTCAGGCGTACCACATGAGGCGAGTATCCCACATCGATAATTCATTTCCGGCTGACTTCTGTCTAAAGTCAAACGGTAACACTACAATAACTTCATATTCACAGCTTTATAAACACTTTATAAATAATGAACTAATTATCAACAAAATGTTTACAAATGTTTTTAAATGGGCAAGAAATACTATGCTAACACAGCAGACATAGCGCATTCGCAGTGGTCCTGGAAGTTTCTCCTCCAAAGACCAGAGGGCATGAAACCACATAAAACTCACACCATATAAGTTGATTCCCACTCCACTGTGCATTCATAGTTTGGTTATTACTCATTTACAAACATTTGTAAATGATTTGTTAAATGTTAATTGTTATTAAATGTTAATGAAGTGTTTATAAAGCTGTGAATGGGACGTTATTGTAAAGTGTTACCAGTCAAACTCTACAGGTACATCACTTAACCCCTAGTTTTCTACCAGTGTCCTATGCTAGGATAGACTTGTCTCAGTCTTACTACAATGCCCTACACAGGCAAAGTGCAGTAACTACGCCAACAACAAGCAAAGTGCAGTAACTAGACCAAGAACAGGCAAACTTACAAAAATGCCTTCAAAGCCTTGGTGTTAGGTTGGATATTGTAAAGTTACTGTAAAATTGTCATGGCAATATCTCTAAAACGGAACACATTTGAACCATAAAGCTAAAGGTAAGGAAGACCATTTTCAGTCTTAACTCAATTGTGACAAAATGTGTAGTTAGTTACTGCACTTTACCTTTGTAGGCCAGTATACTGTCATACCAGAGATTCTTTAAGTATATATCTCTCTACTCTCTCTGGTCATACTAAATGATGGGAAATGATCATTAAGTGGAAGCCTACAGGGGGCTAAGTTCAGGTTGGCCCTAGGATAATAATTCACTATACATCTGGTGACTGGCTACTATGACCAATCTTTACATCATCACCCTAAGCCGCAGTTTCCCACCAATGTCCCACAATAAAGTCAATGATTAATGTAAGTGAATAAAGTTTGGTGATTGCTGGTGTGACTAATACGTCAAGTTCAAGTTCAACAAGTTTATTGTCATTGTCATTGAAGGCAACGAAATTGTGGGTGGAACAAAAACACTGTGTAGTTTCAAGAATAGGCTAGTAATAAAAGTAGTAGTCAAAAGTGCTTGAACCCCCCCTCTCCCCCTCCCCCATATAAATTCATAAAGTATAATAATACATCCATATTAATAATAAGTAGAAAAAAAAAGTAGTAAAATGAGTTATAATAAATTCATGAAGTAAATTAATCAATAAATGAGATCCCCCTCTCTCACAAGTCAAGGTTAACCCCAGTGCTGATATTTTTAAAATATAAAAATTAATCTGTTGTTTATGCCCCCATTCAGGACAATAGAGAGGCCGGCAGGAAACAGGTGGGAGAGAAACAGGGGACGGATCGGGAAGCAACCTAGAGCTGGCCTGGTTATTGTATCACCAGACCTAATCACAAGTGAGATAAGGTCTGGAGACCTACTGCCTACTGTATACTGCCTACTGCCTACTGTAAATCCTGTAGAGGGCGAGTGGTTTACGATTGACGACGGCTGTTTATTGGGCGATAAGAATGTGTAGGCCTATCTTTTGGCATACATAGACAATAGCCAATGGTGTCAGTTGTATCTATTCAAATAAACCGCAGTCATCGCCTTTCCACACCTCCCTGCTCTCTGATTGCAAAGAGACAGGGACCATGCTGTCGTTCAGATTGGAATGATTGTGCAAAGCAGCATGGGATTTCCCAGCTTAACCCAGAGCTGGTCTAGAACCCGAGTCCCTGGGTATACGGTACAGCACCTTAGCCAAGTGAGTGACCACGTCTCCAAACTATACAATACAATATAACATGTACTGTTTTTATATAGCGCAGTATTACAACAATGAAGTTGTCTCAAAGCGCTTTCCAAATACACATAGGCCTACTACACACATACACATTCCCACATTCCCACACCAGCTCTGGAGGCTGCCGTACGTCCACTGTTCACGTGAGTAAATTCACACGTACACAACAGTACTACTAGTCCGAAAAAGATTATTCTGGAAGCCACTGTAACACAGCCAAATTTCATAACATCAAGAGACCTATCCTATCAGCGCTACTTACAGTGCCCTCCATAATTATTGGCACCCCTGGTTGAGATGTGTTAAAAGCCTTAAAATAAATTCAGTGTTTATTGCAGAAGAATACTATCACACTGAAAATTGTAGGAAAATGTAGCCTTCAACTCAAATGAATTGTAAGAAAATGAAAAAAACTAAAACTAAACTAAAAAATAATTATTTTTCATTAAATCATCTGTTCCACAATTATTGGCACCCTTAACACTTCCCAGGAAATAAATATAATTGAAGCATTTCTGTCATTTCTACAGTAGTTTACAAAGTTTACCAGAGTATGTAGGAACATTTAATTAGTAATTCATCACTTCCTGTTTCCCTGGGGTATAAATATGACGTGACACCGAGGCCATTTCTCTTATCCACTCTTAAACATGGGAAAGACAAAGGAACACAGCATACAAGTGAGGCAGATGTGCGTCGACCTTCACAGGTCAGGCAGAGGCTACAAGAAGATTGCCACTCAACTGCAGCTGCCCATATCCACTGTGAGAGGAATAATTAAGAAGTTCAAAACAACTGGAACAGTGGTAAACAAGCCTGGACGAGGACCCAAGTTTATTTTGCCACCACGCACAGTGAGGAGGATGGTAAGAGAAATCAAAAGATCTCCAAAGCTCACTGTTACAGAATTACAACAAATGGTAGCATCCTGGGGTCACAAAGTCTCCAAATCAACCATCAGGCGCTGTCTACACGCCAACAAGCTGTTTGGGAGGCATGCACGGAGAAAACCTTTCCTCACTCACAATCATAAACGCAAGCGTCTGGAGTTCGCCAAGCGGTATTGGGGCTTCAACTGGGACCGTGTGCTTTGGTCAGATGAGACCAAGATTGAGCTTTTTGGCAACAAACACTCTAAGTGGGTCTGGCGTACCACGAAAGATGCGCATGCTGAAAAGCACCTCATACCCACTGTGAAGTATGGGGGTGGGTCAGTGATGCTGTGGGGCTGTTTCGCTTCCAAAGGCCCTGGGAACCTTGTTAGGGTGCATGGCATCATGAATGCTTTGAAATACCAGGACATTTTAAATCAAAATCTGTTGCCCTCTGCCCGAAAGCTGAAGCTGGGTCTTCACTGGGTCTTTCAGCAAGACAATGACCCTAAACATATGGCCAAATCTACACAGAAATGGTTCACCAAACACAAAATCAAGCTCCTCCCATGGCCATCTCAGTCCCCTGACCTCAACCCCATTGAGAACCTGTGGGGTGAGCTGAAGAGGAGAGTACAGAGGAGAGGACCCAGGTCTCTGGATGATTTAGAGAGATTCTGCAAAGAGGAATGGCTGAAGATCCCTCTTTCTGTCTTTTCCCATCTTGTGAAACATTATAGGAGAAGATTAGGTGCTGTTTTGTTGGCAAAAGGGGGTTGTACAAAATATTAACACCAGGGGTGCTAATAATTGTGACACACATTATTTGATGTCAAATAATTATTTCTTTATGTGGGATTTTTTCCCCACTGAATAAATGCACTTGTATTGAAGGTTGGATTTTTCTCTTTTTTTCCATTAAGGTCCCATATTATTTAGAAAAAAAAAAAAAATAATTGGAAGCTAAAAAACACATCTCAACCAGGGGTGCCAATAATTATGGAGGGCACTGTATCTGAAAGGCGTTATCAACATTTAAAAAAAAAAAAACTATGACTCATCACTACTGTACGTCTGTGCCCTGTCTGTCTTACCCTCAGCTTCCTGC
>NC_085879.1:28943273-28953273 GCF_034702125.1 Engraulis encrasicolus | reverse complement strand
AAGAGAGGAACTGGAGTTTTACCTACCATTAATAAGCTAACCCATACAGCGTTATCAATAACTGCAAAGGAAATAGACAGAAGAAGAAGCTGATGAAGAAGTAGCCCTATCTTATAATTTCTTAACTCAGGAATGAGTCCTTCTAGCTCTGAGAAATTGCTTTTGCAAATAACTTGGACATGTCAGATCATGAAAGAATTTTTAGGCTAAGTCTTGTGACAAGGTGTAACAAAACTTGTACCTCCCTAAATGATGGATTTGGTGGTGCTACTAGGCTTACTCCTGTGTTAGGTTACTTTCATACCTGGCTTCATACGCGGGATTTTTTCCCCAACTCCACCGCGAACGTGCATTTGCGTTTCTATCGGCATTGCCGTCCGTAGAACCGGCGGGCAGATGCGCTTTCGCTTGTAAACATGGGGCGCACTGGCTTGTCCCCACTTCGGTGCGAAGTGGCTAGATTTGATGAGAAGGGCGTGACTAATTTTCGAACGGTAGAGAGAAACCTGGAGTGCATGAAAATGATTCCTACTAAAGCGTTAAGTATGCTCAACAATAATTTTTAAATGACACCAAATTTATTTTGGATTATTCCAACGGCAGATCACAAGGCGCAGGGAACTTAAACGTGCGTAATTGCCATTAAGAGCTGCGTAAACGCTATTTAGAGGTGGGTAAACGCTATTTAGAGGTGGGTAAACGCTATTTCCTAAATTCCAGAGGTGCGTAAACGGCGTTTACGTGCGTTTACCCTCCACTACAGCCCTGCGTGTATGTATCTCTCATTGCCATACCTGGGGAAGTGGAAGAGGAGCGGGAGAGAAGAAGGGGGGAACAGTGACAGGTGCACCCCTATTTGTCACTTGGGACCAGGTTGTAATCTCTGATTGAAAATTAGCCCCAAGTTACTGTAACAAGCGCAGTCAATCACCGATTGTGGGTCTGACTGTGCAATCTGGGCTATGATTGGACACCAAAACACTTGGTTGAGTTGAGCCGATAACCGCCTGACTAGGAAACGTAAACTGTATGAGACGTTATGCTGGCAATAGCCTCATTTGACCTCAGCTATTTGCATTCCCAACACAGAACCCAACTGGCTTGAACCGTTCAGCGGAACCAACTTAACATTTGGCTTGTGTTTATAAAGCAACTGCAAATAACGTGCTCTATCTTCAATGCCAAAGTCGTGATATGGGCCTCAGAGATAAATTAAGCACGGTCTTCTGACATCACACAAGTTTTAGAGGAGAATAATTAGAAAAGACATTTCTGGAAAACGATTGATGTCCCGTCGTAATTATGTTGCAGTAAGCTGGTGAAGATGGGCATACAACACAGAGATGGAGACACACACACACACACACACACACACACACACACACACACACACACACACACACACACACACACACACACACACACACACACACACACACACACACACACACACACACACACACACACACACACACATGCAGGATTAGCTGAGCAGACTGGCGTTTGCTTTTGGACTCGGAACCGCAGCGAGTCAGCCAGCCAGGCCCGCTGAGATCCCATGACAAGCATACGTCTCCCTGGGAGTATATCTCTCTCTTCCATATCAGGGTGGCAGGGGAGCAGAGTCTCTGAAGGCCTGTCCCTCTCTCTCTCTCTCTCTCTCTCTCTCTCTCTCTCTCTCTCTGTCCAGCCACCTTTCTCTCTCTCTCACTCTCTCTCTCTCTTGCTCGCTCTCTCTGTGTCCAGCCACCTTTCTTTCTCTCTCTCTCTCTCTCTCTCTCTCTCTCTCTCTCTCTCTCTCTCTCTCTCTCTCTCTCTCTCTCTCTCTCTCTCTCTCTCTCTCTCTCTCTCTCTCTCTCTCTCTCTCTGGCTTTTTCCCTCCTGTCATCATTCTCTCTTTCTCGCTCTCTGTCTTTCTCTCTGTCTTGCCATCTTTCTCTCCAGGGAGCGCTGGCTGTGTCTGTTGTGGAGACTCTGTCATCCTGTCAGTCTGGGGATCTGTCACCACCAGCTGAAGGCTCTCTCCGAGGGGCGGCTGAGTGCTGGGAATAGCCCTTTTACTGCAGCGGGAGATCATTGGCACCAGCCAGCTACACACATTGCCAACAATGGAAGAGAGAGGATCTCGCAGTTTCACAGACTGGCACTAGAGGGCAGTGGCGCAACACCAATTACTTCAACGCCTCCCCGCATACATACACGCGCTCGCCAGACAACTGAACTTCAAAAAGCCCTGATTTAGATTCCTTTGGCAGAAATGTGGAAGATTTTGATGAGGGAAAAACAGTCACTATTAAATATATATGAAAGATCAAAAGGAGCACTGTTAATTTTATGTGACCTCCTGGGTTGGCTCCCCTTTTCTTGTCCTGGTTTCACCCTCTCTCTCATTCCGTTTCCTTTCATTATTTTCCTTTTCCTGTCTTGATCTCCCACTCGCCCTCCTTAGTGCAACAAATTCTCTCCTTCACCTTTCTCTCACCTCTTCCTTTGCCCCCCTTTCTTCTCTGTCTCATTCATTTCCTCTGTCTGAGGTTGTCTTTTGTGTCAATCTCATTTTAACTTGCTGTGTGTTCTGTTATTTTGCGGAGGAGGAGGAGGAGAGAAGAGAAGAGAAGAGAAGAGAAGAGAAGAGAAGAGAAGAGAAGAGAGGGATGTTTGCTCAGAATAGGAAGCCAGGTGAGCACATTTCACCCCATTTCCCTACGAGGCTAGAGACAGACAGGAAGTCGGATTTAACACTCATAGGGTGGGTGCAACTGTCTGAGAGTTGAATTAGCACTGCAAAGTCTACTGTGCAGGTGTGCATCTGTTCATGTCCTGGGAGACTAGAGACAGGAAGTGGGTGTCAGTGGAGAGGAAGTCATAACGAGTGGGAGAAAAATACTGCACGGGCATTTTTGAGGAATACCAGCCCCTCTCACAGCAAATCTGCTTTTCTACCACACACACACACACACACACACACACACACACACACACACACACACAGAAACACACACACACAACAGATTGACACCCAGACAACCAACTCACTCGTAAAAGGTGGTCCATCCCGTCTCGTCCGCCTTGATAGCCAGCAGCCCCGCGTTGCCCGCCGTGTATCCCAGCTGCACGATCTCCCTGTTGAACGCTGACACAGACCTCAGCCAGCCCGCCGGGTCCAGCCCCAGCGTCACTACCTGATTCTCGGGCATCAGCACCAGCCGCAGAAGCCCTGTCCCTGCCCCTGCCCCTGCCCCTGCTCCTGCCCCTGCGGACGCCGTGCCCGCCAATCCCTGGGCGACCGCCGCTGCCACAGGCCCGGCACCGCCACCGCCGCCGCCGCCGTCCCTGCGCACCCGCAGCGTGTTGTTGGAGCTGTCGGTGATGGCCGCCAGGAGCCCGTCGGCGGCCCCGTACGTGAAGTTGAAGAGCGGCTCGCCCGTGATGAGGGAGATGGTCTGCAGGTGCAGGCCCTCGTCGCTGAAGACGTACAGCTCCTGGTCCTGGGGGGAGGCCACCTCGAAGCGGCCCACGGGGGTGGGCGTGGGCCGGTTGGGCCGCACGGCCCGGATGCGGATGTTGTTGAGGTCGGCCACGTAGAGCGTGCCGTCGGGCGAGACGGCCAGCGAGGCGGGCGAGTTGAGGTTGGCGTCCGGCGCGTAGCCCTCGTCGCCGGCGAAGCAGTTGCAGTTCACGTCGTTCTTGCAGTCGCACTCGGAGGCGGCGCCCGCCAGCAGGGAGATCTCGCCGGACGTGCTGACCTGTAGGGGTGTAGGTATATCACAGCCTCCATGACGATACAATTTGATATTGATTTTTTTAGGCAGCGATTCGATTATTTTCGGTACTTAAAGGTGAACTGTGTAGGATGGTGTAGAGTGGCCAGAGTATAGGTTTTGCAACTATGCTGCTCATTGAAACTGTGCGGTCTATTGCCATATTTGATATTTCCATGGATATTTACTAACTAATGTTTACTAGTATGACCAAAGTACAGTAAGTTTTACAGCTACAAATGGCTTTTTCTGGAAATTCAAAATGGTGGACAATGGAGAGGACACCCCTTGTATAGAAGATGTATGAAAAAGGTGCATTTTTTCCAGTCATAATGACTACTTAAAATTGAATGATGGTGGTAAGTATTCAAGAAAAAAGGTAACATTTGTAAATGGGCAGCATAAATTCTGGAAATAAACAACTAAAATATTACACATTCAATTCTAATCGATTTTTTCCCAAATACTTTTCCACTTCTATTATGTTATGGAGCTAAGGAATTAGGCAGGGGCCAGCAATTGGATTATTTTCGAATTCTTAAGAATGCCCCACAATACGATACGATTCCATTCGATTCAATTCAATAGTCGGCCGTAACATTGATGCATCGATACATATTGATTATTATCTACACCCCTACTGACCTGCCGCACACGGTTCAGCCTCTTCTCGTCCGTCTCGGCGATGTAGAGCACGCCGGCGTGGGAGATGGCGATGGCCGTGGCGCTTTCCAGGGCGGCGTGGATGGCCAGCTTACTGAGGGAGTAGTCGATGCCGGGGACCTGGCAGTGCATGGGACGCCCTGCAATGATGCTCACCTGGAAATGGTCATAATAAACATAACCAATATTACACTATACTTCACTCTTTTGGCATATACAAGTAGTAATGACTGAAGTACATACATTGTTTTATATTTGTAAGTGGGTTTTTTTTGTCAGAGCAGAGAGTATAGCAGGCGAGTCGAGTAGTTGAGTAAGTGGCATGGGACACTCGTCAATGATGCTCATGTTAATGGTATTGGTCACCCTTCATTTTTCTTGTTTTTTTCTGCGATTGGTACAAAGGTAAGTACTGAAAAGCCTGAGGTGAAAAATGACTTGATTTCCCGGCATATTGATTAAACTGGGGAGTGCCAGAGGACAGAGGAGTGACATAGGAGTGACATCTAAGCAACCTGTTTCACACATGTATTACATAGGAATATGCATTTTTTTAATCAATGTTTCTATATACATTTCTGTGGTTTATTAATGTTTTCATGGAACAGTAAAGTTTGTTTTTCTGTTGGCATTTAGCGCTTTTTCCTTCTTTTTCAGAATTGCACACTGAGCGAGACCCTCAGTAACTATGACAAGAGCCACATTCACAACGTGCATCACCGGAGTTCGGAGCCGCCGCCTCGCCATTAACTTTGTGGAACTGGAACACCTCTTACATAGCCACATGTTATCCCTTACATAACCGCATGTCTCACCTGGTGGTTCTCTGTGATGCGCAGGATGACGTTGTTCTCCAGGACGTAGAGGGAGTTGTCCATAGGGTTCACCGCCAGGTCTGTAGGCCACTCCAGACGCACCTATGGATGGAGCCATCAAGGCAGAACATTAAAAAAAACAAATCATGGTAATGCTGGCCCTGCTGTGGCTTAAGCGGTAGGTTACTGCACTGCTATGCCGGAAACCCGGGTTCGATTCCAGCCCGAGGTCATTGACCGATCCGCCCCCAGCTCTCTCTCCCACTCACTTCCTGTCACCATCTCACACTGTCCTGTCCAATAAAGGTATAAAATCCCCTCATATATATATATATATATATATATATACAGTGCCCTCCATTATTATTGGCACCCCTGGTTGAGATGTGTTTTTTAGCTTCCAATTATTATTATTTTCTCTAAATAATATGGACCTTAATGGAAAAAAAGAGAAAAATCCAACCTTCAATACAAGTGCATTTATTCAGTGGGGAAAAAATCCCACATAAAGAAATAATTATTTGACATCAAATAATGTGTGTCACAATTATTAGCACCCCTGTTGTTAATATTTTGTACAACCCCCTTTTGCCAACAAAACAGCACCTAATCTTCTCCTATAATGTTTCACAAGATGGGAAAAGACAGAAAGAGGGATCTTCAGCCATTCCTCTTTGCAGAATCTCTCTAAATCATCCAGAGACCTGGGTCCTCTCCTCTGTACTCTCCTCTTCAGCTCACCCCACAGGTTCTCAATGGGATTGAGGTCTGGGGACTGAGATGGCCATGGGAGGAGCTTGATTTTGTGTCTGGTTAACCATTTCTGTGTAAATTTGGCCATATGTTAGGGTCATTGTCCTGCTGAAAGACCCAGTGACGACCCATCTTCAGCTTTTTGGCAGAGGGCAACAGATTTTGATTTAAAATGTCCTGGTATTTCAAAGCATTCATGATGCCATGCACCCTAACAAGCTTCCCAGGGCCTTTGGAAGCGAAACAGCCCCACAGCATCACTGACCCACCCCCATACTTCACAGTGGGTATGAGGTGCTTTTCAGCATGCGCATCTTTCGTGGCACGCCAGACCCACTTAGAGTGTTTGTTGCCAAAAAGCTCAATCTTGGTCTCATCTGACCAAAGCACATGGTCCCAGTTGAAGCCCCAATACCGCTGGGCGAACTCCAGACGTTTGCGTTTATGATTGTGGGTGAGGAAAGGTTTTCTCCGTGCATGCCTCCCAAACAGCTTGTTGGCGTGTAGACAGCGCCTGATGGTTGATTTGGAGACTTTGTGACCCCAGGATGCTACCATTTGTTGTAATTCTGTAACAGTGAGCTTTGGAGATATTTTGATTTCTCTTACCATCCTCCTCACTGTGCGTGGTGGCAAAATAAACTTGGGTCCTCGTCCAGGCTTGTTTACCACTGTTCCAGTTGTTTTGAACTTCTTAATTATTCCTCTCACAGTAGATATGGGCAGCTGCAGTTGAGTGGCAATCTTCTTGTAGCCTCTGCCTGATAGTCTAGTCGTGATTTCATGAACCCAGAAATGTTGAGTACCCTAAAGTTTTATTGCAGAAATGACATCTATAGGTCAAATGAAGGGGATTTAGCTTGGTTGCCCGAAGTTGCACTTTGGGCAATTTGCATAATTAGCATAAATATATTGTTATGGTAAGGACTACTACTGGTGAATAGGCTTGAAAAATGAAATCGTAGATATCACCTTGAAACTTTCTCAGTTGATTACTGACGATAAGAGAAGAAAAAAATGTATTGGATGTTTTTTTGTATTTTGATGTTTAGATATGCAAATGAGGGCATGCATCATTAATTATGCACTAATTTGCATATACACAAAATCAGCTTTGCATGGTAAAACCAGCCTCAAAATTATTTTTCTGTGGGTGAAATTTGTATATTTCAGGGTTGAATTAGTAAAAACCCTCTGAGGAACCTGGTCAAGAATATGTTTCGACATGGATAGATTATCGTGGAGTCTGTTAAGGGTTTTACCATTACGGCACCAGACTTTGCATGGTGTTTCTTTAGGGTATGTGTAGTAATTCTAGCCTAGGAGCCTCTGGAAAAAAACTTTCTAGCATGTCATATGAGTAAGTCTGTGCTTACATGCTTGACAGCAAATGTAACATTGTGAACAATTGGAGAAGATTCATACTTTGCCTGTATTAAAATGAAATTTTCCCACACTAAAACTAAGGTGAGAATAGACTGCTGCGAATGCTCACTCCAGCAGCATACTGAATGGGGAGGTGTCAGTGCAACAAGGTGTCCAAGGTAGCAGCTTCTCCATCCTCTAATTTCCATTACATAGATACTTCTATTTGCAGGAGATAGATTAAGGGACAAGACCTCTCCATATGTGTGAATAACCCATAACATCACCAAATTCTACATCTTCACAGGTAGTGTTGCGCATATAGGCATACTGAGTGCATTTCAGTCATTTTTAAGAATGGCATTATATATTACTCAATGTATATTTTCAGTTGAAAATTATTTCTAAGTAGGTGTTCAGTAAGTAAACAGAGGTAAATGGATTTCTTTTTTCAGGATTTGCAAACAAGTCCTCACCTAGTAGCCTACTTGTGTTGTATTACCGTTACCTCAGTGATCATTGAGTATCAATTGCTACTTCAAAACGGACAGCTCATGGACAACATGAACCGTAGGTCTTTGCCACCCTTACCTATAGGAGAAATATCAATATAAAGCAACAATTCTCATATGGAATATACTATAAAGTATACACAGGAAGAAGGATGGCCAACCATTGACCCCCCCCCCCCCACCAACCAAATGCCACAGGACCTTGTTAACCTTCAAGATTTATAGTGGTAACAGTAACATTACTCATTCCCACCATACCTTTTTGCATCATATTGTACTTGGCCTCAGAATGCTCTACATGTTTCAGTCATATGTAGTTGTACAATAGTACAGTAGCATACGGTACAGTGCAGCACATTACAGTAGAGTACAGTATGTTACAATAGAGTACAATACAGTTCAGTAAGAACAATACAGTACAGTAGAGTACAGTGTCATAGAGTACAGTATAGTAAAGTACAGTATAGTACAGTACAGTTCAGTAGAATACAGTACAGTGCAGTTAGAGTAGAGTAGAGTATAGTACAGTAGAGTACAGTATAGTACAGTACAGTACAGTACACTAGAGTACAGTGCAGTGCAGTGCAGTACAGTACACTACAGTAGAGTACAGCACAGTACAGTACAGTACAGTACAGTAGAGTACAGCACAGTACAGTACAGTACAGTAGAGTACAGCACAGTGCAGTACAGTACAGTACAGTACAGTAGAGTACAGTGCAGTACAGTACAGTACAGTACAGTAGAGTGCACTACACTAGAGAACAGTATAGTACAGTACAGTACAGTACCGTGCAGCAGAGTACATTGCAGTACAGTAGAGCATATTACAGTTCATCACACTACAGTACAGTACAGTACAGTACAGTATAGTCTTGATGACCACATAGCATGCACCATCTCCATATTCTGTTTTGACACTCTCCAGCCTCATTATCTTCTTGGTATTCATCCTTATGAACTATGAATGGTTTATTTTTGTTGTGTAGTAAGATAAGGTCCCCCCAACACTTTTTAAATGGTGTGGTGAGGGATGCAAATTATTGATTTGTGTCATCACAATTAATTGATAAACGATTAATTTATACTATTGTATGATGTTTGTATACGTAGCTCTTTTGAATTTGTTCACTGTATGTAGGCCTACATGTAGGCTACAGCTGTTTAGCATTAAACACCTAATTCATCCATCTACGGTACATGTCAAAACTGTCTCTTGACCAGGGTCTTGAAAAGGTTTTCACTAACTCAACCCTGAAATATCCATATTTTATCAACAGCAAAATAATTTTGAGTCTGGTTTTACCATGCAAAGCTGATTTCATGTGTATGCAAATTAATGCATAATTGATAATTCATGCCCTCATTTGCATATCTTAACATCAAAATACAAAAAACATCCAATACATTTTTTTCTTCTCTTATCATCAGTAATCAACTGAGAAAGTTTCAAGGTGATATCTATGATTTACGTTTTTTTGCCTATTCACCTATATAGTCTTACCATAACAATAGGCCTATATTTACGCTAATTATGCAAATTGCCCAAAGTGCAACTTCGGGCAACCAAGCTAAATCCCCTTCATTTGACCTATAGATGACATTTATGCAATAAAACTTTAGGGTACTCAACATTTCTGGGTTCAGTACAGGGGCCTATGGGGATCACGACTGGACTATGACCTGTGAAGGTCGACGCACATCTGCCTCACTTGTATGCTGTGTTCCTTTGTCTTTCCCATGTTTTAGAGTGGATAAGAGAAATGGCCTCGGTGTCACGTCATATTTATACCCCAGGGAAACAGGAAGTGATGAATTACTAATTAAATGTTCCTACATACTCTGGTAAACTTTGTAAACTACTGTAGAAATGACAGAAATGCTTCAATTATATTTATTTCCTGGGAATTGTTAAGGGTGCCAATAATTGTGGAACAGGTGATTTAATGAAAAATAATTATTTTTTAGTCAGGGATTTTTTTTATTTTCCTACAATTCATTTGAGTTGAAGGCTACATTTTCCTAAAATTTTCAGTGTGACAGTATTCTTCTGCAATAAACACTAAATTTATTTTAAGGCTTTTAACACATCTCAACCAGGGGTGCCAATAATTATGGAGGGCACTGTATA
>NC_085879.1:28933273-28938273 GCF_034702125.1 Engraulis encrasicolus | reverse complement strand
GAGAGAGAGACAGACAGAGGAAAAGAGGAAAATTAAATGAGTAAATGAGAACAAAACGAGAAGAGGGAAAAAAAGAGAAATCCAAGAGAGCAGGAAGGACAAGTGGGAGGAGGACGGGTGAGAGAAGGAGAGAAAGATAGGGGGATAGAGGGCTTACAGAGGAGAGGAGAAAGAGATGGAGAGGGCATAGGGTTGGAAGGAGAAAAGAGAGAGCGGCATGTGGGAAGGACAGAGCGAGGGAAACAGAGAGAAGGAAGGAAGGAAAGAGGAAATGAAGGAGAAAAAAGGCATGGATTTAAAAAGCATGCAGAGGGTCCAATGGAGAACAAAGGGGGGAGAGATGAGCCTGGCAGAGTTGTGTGTGTGTGTGAGAGAGAGAGAGAGAGAGAGAGAGAGAGAGAGAGAGAGAGAGAGAGAGAGAGAGAGAGAGAGAGAGACAGAGAGAGAGAGATGAACGGGCAGAGTAATTGAAAAGTCAAAGACAGATATGGTGAAAGTATGAAAGGAGAAAGATGGAGGGATGAAGAAAGACAGTGAGATGGAAGAAAGGAAGAGAGAGAGAGAGAGAGAGAGAGAGAGAGAGAGAGAGAGAGAGAGAGAGAGAGAGAGAGAGAGAGAGAGAGAGAGAGAGACAGAGACAGAGACAGAGACAGAGAGAATGTTTGTGATATAATGAGAGAGACAGACAGGGAGACAGAAAGATATAAAAGTATTTGAGAAAAAAAAGTGAAATAAAAAAGTGACAGCCCATCTGGGGAACTCCCATTGTCATTGTGACGCAGCACTCCACAGTACACAGTGCTCACTGCACACGATGAAATTGCATTTATGCCTCACCTGTGCAAGGGGGCAGCCCCAAGGGAGCAGTGCGGTAGGACATTACCATGCTCAGGGTACCTCAGTCATGGACGAGGTCAGGATAAGGGAGGATGGGTCTCCCCTCATCAACCTGGCGGGTTGGGAGTCAAACCGGCAACCTTTGGGTTACAAGTCTGACATCCTTACCCATGACTGCCCATTTGTGAAGTTACAGTATCTCACAAAATGAATTATGTTTTCTATTGTTCCGTATAAATTGCATGTCTCAAGTCTAATTAAGCATTTGAATTGGACCGAGAGAAGAGAAAGAAAAGACAACAAAGGCATACGTAGAGTTAGTGAGAAAGACACATCGAGAAAGAAACTGAGAAAAGAGAGTGAATGGCAGAGATAGAGCGGGAGTTCTCAACCTTTTCCATCTTGGGGCCCACTTGAAATTTTCTCAAATGTTTGGGACCCACCTCTGACCCAATAATCAATACAACTCAAATAAACAGTCAAGAGCAACACACACACAAATATTATTTAGACTTTTTCAAAATGAATTCAAGGCCCACTTGGGATGCCTTCAGGAGCCACCAGTGGGCCCCGGCCCACAGTTTGAGAATCAATAAGATAGAGGATATATGGAGACAGATAGAAGCAAAGAGGGACAGGAGAGGGCAAAAGGTTAGATTTCAGAAGCCTCTCCAGCACTGCCTCAGTTGTGTCCAAAAATCTTTTGTGAATACTTCAGCTCATCTGACACCCTCAAAGTATCTTTCTCTCTCTCTCTCTCTCTCTCTCTCTCTCTCTCTCTCTCTCTCTCTCTCTCTCTCTCTCTCTCTCTCTCTCTCTCTCTTTCTCTTCTCTGTCTGTCTCTCTGTATTCCCCACCCCCACCCCTCTCAAACCCACACCCCTTTTAACTTTTCATTTCCCAATTCTTCACCCGAGATGGGAAAATGTGACAAGTGTGACATTCTTGACAGTTTTGTGTCAGATCATGAAGCCTCTGTTATTTTTTCTATTTTTATTTTTTTTATCCCTCTACTTTTCAAGTGTGTCGGTCTATTTCCTTAGTGCACAGAGAAAAAGAACATTAGCCCAGAGACATACAATACAATAACTCCATCGTCATATAAAGGCCTGTGTAGCAGAGCTTGTACTCTTCCTTCATCTTAAATCTTTGTGCTTCTTATGAGCTCAATTTCTTTTAAAGAATAGCTTCAATAGCTTACGTTGTCTCTGCTCGCCAAAAGCACAGAGACACACAGAAGTCCCTCCTTTCCCCCCAAATCGCCTCTGAGATCTGATCTCTTTCTCTCTCTCTCTCTCTCTCTCTCTCTCTCTCTCTCTCTCTCTGTATCTGTGTGTGTGTGTGTGTGTGTGTGTGTGTGTGTGTGTGGGCGCGTGTGTGCGTGTGTGTGTGAGTGTGTGTGTGTGTGTGAGTGTGCGCGCGTGCATGTTAGAAGTGTTATAGACTCACTTTTGAGACGTTTTGCCCCGGTCCCTAAACCAACGTTGAAGCGTGTTTTTCTAATTCCCCACTCTAATCAGCCCCCCTTACACCCCCCCACCCCCCACCCTCTCATACTCCCCCGTCCCTATGCACCTTGTCGTACCTACTGAGGGTTGTGCAGCTCCCTTTACTTACTGCATTTACTCACAGAAGGAGTAGGCCGCACAGAGACTCCAAATCCCAGCAGCACGCCAGAAAATGTAATTAAAAGCTTCGGCTGAGGAAGTTCCCCCTCTCTCTCTATGTAGTGTAGGAGGAAGGGGCACACATAGGCACCCAGACACACGCACGCACGCACACACGGGCGCTGCCAGAAATGTTGGGCCCCATGAAAGATTCGAATTTTGGGCCCCCTTAAAGGCCCCTCTCAGTGCTTGGGCCCCCTTAAGGGCCCCTATCAGTGCTTGGGCCCTTAGAATCTGTACCACTTTTCCCCCCCTAGCGGCCCCCATGCACGCACGCACGCAAACACACACGCACGCACGCAAACGCACACACACACACACACACCAGGTGCAACAAGGAGATGGCAGAGAGGTCGGATGTGTGTGCATGTGTGTATGAGTGTGTGTGTGTGTGCATGTGTGTATGAGTGTGTGTGTGTGTGTGCGCACCCATGTGTGTGCATCTGTGCATAAGATTGTCATTGTGCGCCCATGTGTGTGTGCATACACTGTGTGTGTGTGTGTGTGTGTGTGTGTGTGTGTGTGTGTGTGTGTGTGTGTGTGTGTGTGTGTGTGTGTGTGTGTGTGTGTGTGTGTGTGTGTGTGTGTGTGTGTGTGTGTGTGTGTGTGTGTGTGTGTGTGTGTGTGTGTGTGTGAGAGAGAGTACTTGATAAAGACTCCATGTGTCTATCAACTTGAAGTTCTTGTGTCAAAAGTAGTCACAGGGACTTAATACTACATATACGGATGGCTGGTTCAACTCAGTCAGTCGGTTAATATTGGCCTGCATTGGATGATGAATCATTTTCCACTGACTTCATTTTTTTAACAATGTCACACGTGTCTTTTAATATGGGGTCGTGTGTACTGTACGTGTTAAGAAAAGACATGTGTAAATGTGTGCTGTATGTGCTATAACACATCTAACGGGGTGTGTGTGTGGGGAGAGAGAGAGAGAGAGAGAGAGAGAGCGAGCGAGAGAGAGAGAGCGAGAGAGAGAGAGCGAGAGAGAGAGAGAGAGAGAGAGAGAGAGAGAGAGAGAGAGAGAGAGAGAGAGAGAGAGAGAGAGAGAGAGAGGGAGTGTACTGTATGTGGATTGGTATGGTTTAACAAGTAACTATGTATGAATGTCTGCAAGTCTGTGTGTATGTCTTTACTCTGTAACTACTGTATGTCTAAGTGTCTTTGTATGTATAATAAGTATCTGTGTGTGTGTGTGTGTGTGTGTGTGTGTGTGTGTGTGTGTGTGTGTGTGTGTGTGTGTGTGTGTGTGTGTGTGTGTGTGTGTGTGTGTGTGTGTGTGTGTGTGTGTGTGTGTGTGTGTGTGTGTGTACGTGCGTGCATGCGTGTGCGTGTGCGTGTGCGTGTGTTAAAGTTAAAAGCTCTCATGGTTGACTGCCCTGATGACTGGCGGCTGCTTTGATGGACTCCATCCTCCCCTCCGAAGGCTTTCTTGACACTTTTAGTAGATGGACTGCAATCTCACCTTCTCACTCCCAAAAATAGATAAACACCTACACACTGGAGTTGTGACTGCAACACGCACGCATGCAAGCACACACAGCTGCACGCACGCACACATGCATAGGCAGGCACAAACACACACGCACGCACACACACACGCACGCACGCACGCACGCACGCACGCACGCACGCACGCACGCACGCACGCACGCACGCACGCACACACACACACACACACTCTCTCTTTCTTCTTCAAGTCAATCTGTGACTTATATCAGGCTGTAGCACTTCATATTTTTTCCATCATGGCCTCTGTCATGACCATTTTCTTCCCCTGAAACTTTCTCTCTCTCTCTCTCCACTTACTTTCATTTCGCCAGGGCCTTGTCTTCCCTTCCCTGACCTTCTGTTCTCCAAGCACTTCAATTTCTCTTTTCATCCCAGATCTCACTTAAGCCACAGTAAGACATCACGATATATTTTTGACTCCCATTTTTTTTGTCTGATTTAGTCTGCTCAAACCCTATTTTACAGTTGGTGCTGGGCTGAATTCCTGCTATAATGGTGTGGGTCGTTTTCTTTTTCGTTTTTACAGATTGAGTAAGGCCTTGTGGCCTGATTAACAGACACAATCAGTGGCTATGCTCTGTGCTGACAGGTCGGGGCTACTGGAATGTTTTATTGCACTGCAATGTGTTGTGGTGCTGCCGGCACCGTAATAACTACTTGTCAAAAAAGTATGACGAAGAAATGTGGGAGTGGGAGTCATTTTTGGAAATAATATGAAATGATTGAGAAAACCCATTTCATTTCAACAAGTTGACCTTGATTTTGTCAATCACATTGAACGAAAAGTTGCCACTTTTCACACATTTTTTCATTTAAAATGAGCCTATGAGTGTGTGCCTCATTTCAGGTAGTTTTTGGAAAAACTGGTTAACTAGCAAATGGATAGTTAGTACGCCACTTATGCGGTCAAAATAAAGATTGCTGCAGCTTAGGGTGACTTTATTGCAGGATGTTTTGTTGTCTTTGTTTGTTTGTTTGTTTCGT
>NC_085879.1:28900773-28918273 GCF_034702125.1 Engraulis encrasicolus | reverse complement strand
CAGGAAAAAAACAGTGCATGGTAAGGTTTACAGTGTTAATTCAACACATAGTGAAAATTAACACTCTTCTAGTTGGTTCGCCTCTATAATTGTTGAATCAACACTAGCAATATATACGCAGTGTCATGTTGGTCATTTATCATGATTTGTCATCAATTTTTCATGATGAGGCCGCACATTCGATATAGCATTTGATATACATTTCAGTGCATGCCTTCTTCAGCGTGCTTTCTCCAGCCTTCATTCGTCACTTACCAACAGCGTCCGACAGCCCGTAGACCCTCTGTCCGTAGGCGTCAGTCTTGTCCCAGATGAAGGTGTAGGCCAGGTTGGGCGAGGCGTGGAACCACTTCTGGAAGAGGTGGCCCTCCACTGCCACCATCAGGTGCACCTTGAGTAGTGGTGTAAACAATAATCGATTTGAATCGATGCATCCTATTGCCTGGTTACCACCAGACCTAATCACAAGTCTTTCAGATCGAAATGATTGTGTGGAACTAAAGGCAGTATGGGAGTTCCCAGGCTATCGATCTTACTGCGAACTCCCATACTGCCTTTAGTTCTACACAATCGTTCCGATGTGGTAACCAGGCAACCAACAGCCCACCATTCAATTAATCGATTCTTCCACAAGAGCATTAATCAATCATTATTAATCGATTCATCGATTGTTGTAATTATTGCACTCATTTTGTGCAGGCATTTTATGTTGCTCATGCAGTAATAATAATTAGGCATGTACACCCCTAACCTTCAGCAGGCTGAGGGGCACCACCGCGGGCGTCATGGTGATCTTCAGGAGAGAGTGGTAGCCCGCCGCTCGCGAGCTCAGGTGGCATAGCTTTAGATCTGTACCCGGGATTTCGATCTGCTCATGGAGAACCTGAGAGAGAGAGAGAGAGAGAGAGAGAGAGGGGAGAAAGTAAGTTAGCTTTTTCTTTGTGTCTTTCTTCCTATATTAGCATTAGCCTAATGATCAGGCAGGTGGTATTCTCCATTCTCCATCCATGGCTGAAGTGCCCTTGAGCAAGGCACCTAAGCCCGCATTACCCCAGGGACCACCCAGGAAAATAATTGCAAGTCGCTTTGGATAAAGGCGTCAGCTAAGTGTCATATAATGTAAGGCATTATTGATATTGTAATTCTATTTAGATATGCATATTTGTATTTGACACTACAATTATTATCTTGTACTTCAGTTATAGCAACACTGCAGCTGGTAGAAAAAGAGAGAAAAAGAGGTCAAGAAAAACAAAAAATGTCAACAGCGAGCAAAGGCCTCCCATAGCAAGCCTGATCGCAACAGAGACTCATGAACCAACACGAGAAAGGTTTGATTCTGAAAAGGCAGACAGGGGATGGATAGACAGGTATACAGCCACACAACCCAAGAGACAGAGACTGACACACAACAATGAAAAATAAGAATATATCAGTATATAAAGTGTAACAAAGTTCAAACTTGTACGAACTAACTTGCGTCTACAGTATACCTGACAAACACAGCAGACATACGTCTACTTCTCTACTCTACTTCTATTTCTAAAGAAGTCCTGAGAAAAACTGAAAAAGAGAGAGAGAGAGAGGGTAAAAAAAATGATGGAGCAGCAAAGTGCACGGGGGAGGTGTGACATGATGGACAGATGGAAAGAAAAGGAGATAGAAAGAAAGACCCAGGCAGCAGAGACAGATGACAAACGGAGGGAACAGCATGGCATTTGATAGTGTGGGTATAAATAGCATGCATGCTGTGGCTCGGCGGCCCACAAAGAGAGCCATTTTCACGACTTGTGTGGAGGAGGATGCAGGGTGAGGCATCAGGTCGATGTGACAATGGCAGACTTGACAGATACACACGGAGAGAGAGAGCGGGAGAGAGAGAGAGAGAGAGAGAGAGAGAGAGAGAGAGAGAGAGAGAGAGAGAGAGAGAGAGAGAGAGAGAGAGAGAGTGAGAGAGAGAGAAGGAGGGAGAGAGAAAGAGGAAGAGAGAGAGAGTGAGAGTGAGAGTGAATGAGAGAGAGAGTGTGTGTGAGAGAGAAAGTGTGTGTGTGAGAGAGAGAGATGGAGAGAGAGAGTGAATGTGTGAAGTGAAGACTGTCACACAGACAAGGGTACAGTCTGTCTTTAAAAGACACTGAAATACACAGATAGGTACCACAGAGGACTGAAAGAGGAGTGGAGGCTGGAACTTAAAGGAAAAATCAGCTACGAGAGGAGGAGGGGGGTGAGAGAGAGAGAGAGAGAGAGAGAGAGAGAGAGAGAGAGAGAGAGAGAGAGAGAGAGAGAGAGAGAGAGAGAGAGAGAGAGATGGAAGGAGAGTGAAAACAAGAAAAACAAAGAAAAGAGTGACAGTGACACAGACAGAGAGAGAGAGAGAGAGAGAGAGAGAGAGAGAGAGAGAGAGAGAGAGGGGGAGAGAGAGAGAGAGAGAGAGAGAGAGAGAGAGAGGGGGAGAGAGAGATGGAGGGAGAGTGAAAACAAGAAAAAAAGAAAAGAGTGACAGTGAGACAGACAAAGAGAAAGAGAGAGAGAGAGAGAGAGAGAGAGAGAGAGAGAGAGAGAGAGAGAGAGAGAATGAAAAGGGGGCAGAGACAGAGACAGAGAAAGAATGCAAAGAAAAAAGGTGGAAAAGAATGAAAGAGAGAAATAGAATGAAAAAGAGAAAAAGAGAGGAAAGAGTGACAGTGACACAGACAAGGCACAGTCTGTCAAAACGAAGAACCAAAGAACCAAAGAACCAAAGAACCAAAGAACCAAAGAAAAGGATGGAAAAAAAGAGATGAAGGAATGAGAAAGAAAGACAAGACATTCAAAGAGATAGTGAAAGGTGCAAAGAAACAACGAAGAAATAAAGAAAAAACAAAGAACGAAAAAAGGGTACAGAAGTGCAAAAGATGAGAAAGAAGGAAAAAAAACAAGAGCCACTGGACCTTCTAAAGGTCAAAGAAAATCATGTTGAGAGCAAGCCACCATGCCAGCGAACCCACCCCCCCCAACCCTTGCTACCATTGCCCCCCGTGCCCTACGACCCTCATCCCACCACCCATGACACATTCTTCACTGACCCCCGCCACCCTCCAAATCGATCCCCCGTGAACCCCCTCTTGCCCATGCTCCGAGACCGAGACCCCTCATCTGTAGAGGCACCATAAAAAGACAATAAAACACACAGCCACTACAGTACAAGGCAAGAAGGGAAAATCTTCTTGTGGTTGTTTTTTTTGGTCATAATGTGACCCAGTTCTTGACCTAACTGATTCATTGGGGTCAGGGGTATTTGTTGGTATTTTCTGCAGGAAGTGCTCGATGTTATTGAACTTGTAGACCTCAACGTAAGCATGTGCAACTACTTCTACTACTTCTTGACTTCTAAAATGTCAAGAAGAATTCAAGAAACAAACAAAAACATGCTAAAATAAGCAAACAAACAAACAAAAAAAACAGGGGTTGGACCTGTGGGCTAGAGCCCCATGCCACCAAGCTTGGTCGGGTTCGAGTCTGACCCCAGGTCATTTCCTGAACCTTCCACAACTCTCTCTTCCACTACATTCCTGTCACCATCTCCAATAAATACATAAAAAGCCCCAAAATAAATCCAAATGTTTTGAACAGAAACACCTGGCATGTAAAAGTCTGTAAAAGAGCGTACTTTTGTAACATCTGTTGTGCTATGCTGGGGTGTTTATTATGATGAACAGGTTGCTGCCATTTGGAAAGCAGACTGTCATGAGACATTATCACAATCATCATAGATTGGGGACAACAAAAAGTGTGTTTGGCATGAACATATGTCCTACTGATTCAGCCCTTGGCTGCTGTGATAATATCAGTGAATAGAACGCTGGATGGTGACAGTTTTGGCTCCTGGGCTGCTACTGTTATTCAGCCAGGAATGCTTGTGATGTTCATACCACCAAGTCCAAAAGAAAGATTGGACCAGGATGCATTTGTTCCATGGGTGTTGTTTTTGTGCCTTTTGGGCATTATTAGATTACATTACATTGCACTTAGCTGATGCTTTCATTTATTCAAAGTGACTTACAGTTATTATTTTTCGGGGTATTGGTTACAGGCCCTGGAGCAATGTGGGGTTAGGTGCCTTGCTCTAGGGCACTTCAGCCATGGATAGAGGTATAGGGAGAGGTCAGGGGTGATTTGAACCTGCAACCCCTAGAATGAAAGACCAACTCTCTAACCACTAGGCCACGGCTGCCCCCAAATTATTAGATTATGGTTGGGAGAGAGAAACAGGAAGGGGTGGGGTAGTGGATCAATCAGGCTGGACTTCTGCTGGGCAATGTTACATGATATGGGCCGGATTACGTAATGCACAGGCTAGATAAGGCTGCAGCCTAGGAGACCCCACCTGCCAGGGGGCCCTGATTGTCCAAAAGTAAAAAAAAATGGCTAAATTGTGACCATATAAAATATTAAAAAAACATGTGTCATGCTGACTACAATTGGTAGACATGTTATCCTACAGTAGCTAATAATCATCTTGACACTGTATATGTAAATTTGTCGCATAATTTGCCTTCCAGGGGTCCCACAGCGACCCGTAGCCTAGGGGCCCCAGGCCATCTTAATCCCGCCCTGGTCAGTTATGATTGGTCATGTTATATGACATATGGCATGATGTTAAAAACCCTTAAATTGTCATATATAAAACTATCCGTCAAAAATGGATAAAATTGTCACTTGTCAATTGTGTGTAGAGTGCACACAATAAAACAAAAGTCATGTGCATATTGGACCTTTGGTCAAAATAAGGTAAAATACTGGCGATAGGGTCTCATGGTCTCCTCCTTATCCAACATCCCTGGTACACAGTGGTGTAATCTACTTTTTGTAATGGGTATAGTATATATTTGGGGAGCCACAGGTGCATAAGTTCCCAAACTAGATTCCGGGGCCCTCGGGGGCCCCAAAATGAGGCGAATATTTCAGAGACGGCGGAAACCATTGTGAACATCCGATGCAATTCCCTGCATTCTAGTGTATTTTAGGGTGAATCTTAACCTCATGGCAAGAACATAGAGTAGTAGATGTTTTAGGTGGGTATACTGAAATCCCCATTTTTTTCCCGGTGGGTATACTGCATATACCTGCGTTCGGTTCTACATAGACTACACCACTGCTGGTACAGTACATGTACCTGAGTCTCTGGGATGATGGAGCGTTCCCCAGGTGCTGAGCTGAAGAAGGACGAGAGGGGCGACGGAACCACAACCGGGTCGGGCCTGATGAAGCCGCTGAGGTCGCAGCCGGGGATGGTGTTCTCCTCCGTCTTCAGGACCAGCGTGTCCATGGCGTAGAAGCTGTTCCAGGGGAGCCACACCGTCCGCTCCTGACTCAGGAAGGGGGCGCGCTCAAAATGGAGGGTCAGGGAGGCACCGCCGTTGGCCACCAGGTCGAAACTATTTTGGGGAATAAGAGAGAGGAAGAGAGAGAGAGAGAAAGAGAGAGAGAGAGAGAGAGAGAGAGAGAGAGAGAGAGAGAGAGAGAGAGAGAGAGAGAGAGAGAGAAAGAGAGAGAGAGAGAGAGAGAGATTTGACGTAATGTGAGTTGACGTGAAGGAGACAGTCAGTTTGTGTTAATAGCTGTGTGCGAGGAAGAGAATGAAGTTATGTGATGTGAATGACAGGCAGAGAGGAGGAGAAGACGCAAGGAGGACACAAGTCTTGCAGGGCATTATGGGAAGGAGAGAGAGAAACAGAGAGAGGGAGAGAGACAGAGACAGAGACACACAAAGAAAGAGAGAGAGAGAGGCAGAGAGAGAGAGAGAGAGAGAGAGAGAGAGAGAGAGAGAGAGAGAGATACAGAGAGAGGTACAGAGAGAGAGAGAGAAGCAGAGAGAGGAGGGAGGGTGGAAGAGACAGAGAGAGAGGGAGTGAGGGAGGAGGAGACAGAGAGAGGAGGGAGTGAGGAAGAGACAGATGGACGGAAGGGGGTATTAATTCAATCTTAGAGATTTTCATAGAAGGGCATCTATAGGCCAATTAATAAATGAAATAGACATGAAAAAGTAAATAAAAGGATTTTGAGATGAAGAGAGAGATAGAGGAAAATAGAGAATGAAAGAAAGACAATAAGTGCTAATGTAGACTGGTACAATCAATGGCCCATTAACAGGTGTGAAAGAAAGAAAACAACATTAAACCCAAGAGGGTATCGTCACACCATTGTGACAGGAGTGTTCGGGCCGTGAAAGTTCTAGAATTCTGGGCGAATCTTGCATTGTTATAGAACACATTCTTTTTTATAGAATGTTCAAAAACCCACACTCTTAAAGACGTTTCGGCTGCCAGGAGTAGGCTATAAAAGACAGCACAGTAGCGAGCATAAAAGTTGAGGTGAGAGGTGTGAATGAGGACCCCCCCCCCCCCACACACACACACGGGGAAAAAAGAATACTAGGACAGAGGCTGAGGAAGAAAAAATATATATAAGGAAATAAAAGGATTGGGAGATGAAGAGAGATAGAGAAAAGAGAGAGTGAAAGAAAGGTGCAAATGTGGAATGGTACAACCAACAGCCCATTAACAGGTGGGAAACGCCTGAAAGGAACAATGCATTTAGAGTATAGCACAAAAAACGACAGTACAGTAGCGATCAAAAGAGTTTGAAAGTGTAAAAATGTGAAAGACTCACACACACACACCGCACACACAGACACAACACAGACACAAAAACGAAAGAATGCGAGGACAGATTAGGAGAAAGACTGGAGTGACAAGTGCAGCAAATAAAATAACCGTATAAGTAGGAGAAGAGAAGAGAAGAGAAGAGAGGAGAAGAGAGGAGAGGAGGAGGTTGAGCAGTTGTGCGATGACTGATTGTGAAGCTCCATTCATGGGGGCCCTTCTCTTCTCTATTATTGATGGCACTGTTCCCCTACAGATGGGCAGGGCTGGACTGGGGGAGAAATAGGGCCCGGGCACGTCTGGCTTAAAGGGGCCCCTCATAATTAGCAGCGCTGAACTGAATCACCGGTGGGCCCTGCACCCTCGTGGTCCCCTATTTTCAGAAATGTATTTTTTTTTACATTTCTGAAAATAGGTGCCCACGAATGTGCTTGCAGGGCCCAGCGGGAAATGCCCGGTATGCCAGATGGCCAGTCCATCCCTGCAGATGGGCCACCATTTAAATGAGCGCTTTGAACCGGCTATGAGGAAAATAATGTCTCACCCCTGATGGATTGGCTTCATTACAGATGTGAAACAGGAGGAGGAGGAATCATGGTGTGTGTGTGTGTGTGTGTGTGTGTGTGTGTGTGTGTGTGTGTGTGTGTGTGTGTGTGTGTGTGTGTGTGTGTGTGTGTGTGTGTGTGTGTGTCTGTGTGTGTGTGTGTGTGTGTGTGTGTGTGTGTGTGTGTGTGTGTATGTGTGTGTGTGTGTGTGTGTGTATGTGTGTGTGTGTGTGTGTGTGAGAGAGAGAGAGAGAGAGAGAGAGAGAGAGAGAGAGAGAGAGAGAGAGAGAGAGAGAGAGGAGAGAGAGAGAGAGAGAGAGAGAGAGAGAGAGAGAGAGAGAGAGAGAGAGAAAATGTCATGGGGCACCGTGTGTGTCTGTGTGTATGTGTGCGTGCGTGCGTGTGTGTATGTGTGCGTGCGTGCGTGTGTCCGTGTCTGTATGTGTGTGTGTGTGCGCGCTTGTGTGTGATGAACAGTGAAGAGAGAACACCCCTTCACCAAAATTGAAACATATCTGCAGGAAGAGAAGGCTAGGTGTCCTACAAAATGCCCATTGCCAATGGGCCCTTAACCTGAAATCTCCTTGATGAATGTCTCTGTCATACTATTTTTTTGTCTGTCTTTATTTTGTTCTATCTATCTATCTATCTATCTATCTATCTATCTATCTATCTATCTATCTATCTATCTATCTATCTATCTATCTATCTATCTATCTATCTATCTATCTATCTATCTATCTATCTATCTATCTATCTATCTATCTATTTTTCTTTCTTTCTTTTTACACTGCATGATTTTTTTGGTCACCGGACAGTCTTTCTTCCCTTCAGTATCATCTTTACTCTTTCTTTTGTTTTCTCTTTCCCTCTTTGTCTCTCTTCTGTATCTGTCATATGTCCTCCTGTCATTTCACCTTCAAAACCATGTTTGTTGGGTAGGGTAGAGAGGTGGTCTTACAGTAGGACCAGAGAGTTGCAGGTTTCTTTGAATCCCACCATTCTATATCCCTACACCTACACCCATGGCTGAAGAGCTGGAAGGCACCCCGCAATTTCTCCAGGGCCTGTAACCAACATCCTGGAGAAAATTGCTGTAAGTCGCTTTGGAGGAAAGTGTCAGCTAAGTGTAAGAAGAAATGTGTGTGTGGTCACGTGTATACATACACATACAAGCTGCCTTTGTGTGTGCCCTGATGTCTTTGTGCTTGGAGGCAAGACTTTTTTTTGTTCATCAACCCATTTTAGCCTGATGACTCGTACGTGTTGTTTAACCTTTGATGCCTGGAGACACATATACGCTGCATTCAGGCTCTTGAGATTTTAGCTTTTTTTAATAAAAATGTGGGTATGTTACAGCTGAATGAACACATTCTAATGCAAGATGAGGGTCTTGGGGTTTAAATGCAACATATTTGATGTTTTTATGTGCATCAGAGGCTAAGATATTTAGGTTTTTATAGGCTGAGGGCAAATTTCCCAACAAGGGCTTAGGCATTCAGCTGGAGGCATCAATGGGTTAAGCCAGCTGATGCTTATCCTGGATGAGAGAGAGGGCCAAGGATGAGATGGGGGCCAAAGATGAGATAGTGCAGATGATGCCAATGCCCATGATGGTGTTGACGAAGATTTGCCAACATTTCTTCATTAATATTTACAATTATTTATTGGAAATGAACATATAATATCTTGTATGTAAACTAGCTTCATTTTACTCTCAACTGTGGTTCTGTGACTGTGTTAGGGTTTCTGTGTGATTCTGGGGCCTAGATGAGTCCACTAAAGACAGCTGCCCTGTCGTAAACTTAGCTACAGAGGTGTTGGTTATCACAAAGCCACTTGGGCTGAAGTTAGTGAGTTGGGTAGGCCCAACATTCAGAGACATTAGGTCTGGGGAAGGTAACACTGAGGAGTGACCATTTCCTTATTTGACTTAGCCCTCGAGCCAGTTAGAGGCTGAGCTGACCATGTTTATTAAGAATGTATTCTTGTATCTTCTTGCTGCACTGATGCTTTGACCATGTTTGTTACATGATGTAATACACTTGTGGGGTTTAAATACTGTTCTCAGATGCAGCTCGAGAGAACGGTTGGGACAGGATAGGTTAGGTTCCGAGCAGGGCGTTGTCCCTGGCTCAGAGCAAGCCGTTCTCACTTAAGAGAGAGCTGGGAACAACTGGGGATGCGCTTGGTGGATGAGCGCTAAAGCCCTGATGCTATAGGCACTAGGTTATGCTATATTATGGTATTCTAAGGGTTAACTGAATTGCTCTTCTCACTTGCAATGTATCAATAAATGTAACTTTCTTAATGGCAATGGCATTCGTCTTCTCCTGTGACTTGCTGGCTTCCGGTGTTCTCTTCTTGTTTCTCCTGCACAAAGATGGGTAATGTATGCTTATGTCTGATTGAGGCCAATGAACTAAATAATAACTAAGTATTACGTAGTGATAATAATACAAGTACTTCTATATTATTAATTAGTAAATAGGTAAACATATACGAGTCAGATAGCGGCAGGTGGTTATCCTTGTGCAACTGGCATTAACCCAGATTAAGTCTTAAGTCTAATATTTTATTGGCCCAGCTAATACTCTTAATTAGCAATGTGGGTTAATAAAAAGTTACAACAGTGTCACTGGGGGTGGGGGTGGGTATACTCACGTGCCGTCCTGCCGGGTGAGGGTGTATCCGTAGTGGGGGTACTTGACGAAGGACACGTTGACCCCAACCAGCGGGGTTCCGTCGGTGGTCAGCACCTGACCCCGGATCAGCGATGCGAGGCTGCAGGTGTGCAGGTGTGCAGGTATACGACATTAGACAGGGGAGACAGGAAAGGACATTTGTTAGTTGTTAGCATATTTACACAGTACATATCAGACCACCCACCCAAAACAGAAGAGCAAGTCTCTTATTATTTGAGATCAATGAAAAAACTGTGCAGCTGTGCAGCTGTGCAGACACAGGACAGGAGAGGCAGGAAAGGACAATTGCTTCTTAGCATCTTTATCAGACTGCCCAACCAAAACCAATGGCACATGTCTTACATCATAAAAGCATTCATTTTCAAGAAAATTGGAAGACTGGAAAGCAACACACATTGACTACACACTGCTTGACTATGCAGGTGTGTAGACACGGGAAAGACAGGGAGGCAAGAAAGGACTTATATATTTTTTTAGCCACCTATCCAACCCAACCCAAGAGCATAACACTCACATCTTTGAGGATCATTACTTTTCACGGGAAATGAAGACTGCTAAGCAACACACACTTCTTCGGTAACTAATCAAGCTCTGCCTCTCAATGAGTCAGAAGAATCAAGAGTACTCCACACACTGATCCCTCCAAAACCGCTTTCATGGTGACACGGACAGTTGGGCACTCTTCTGCTGCGAGGCTGACACGGGTTCGATTCCGGCTCGGGTCCTTTGCCGGCCCTTCCCCGTCTCTCTCTCCCCACTTGTTTCCTGTCAATATATTTACTGGCCCCAATCCCCCCCCCAAAAAGCTTTTATTGTTAGTCTTCAAGCTTTAAGGCCCGAAAATTTCCTGCTAACGTTAGCCAAAGAATAAGCTAACAGTAGAAGGAACACACAATGGGCCTCGGAAGAACAATTACTGTGGAGAGCTCTTCCTTTCGATGGCTATTTTGCAGAGGCAGGGAGGAAGGCTTGTATAGATCCCGGGCGTACTGTAAGTGTGTGGTGTATCTGATATAATGAGCTAAACCCAGACACAGTAATAGTGTACGTAGTGTATTGGCCATTTTATGCTTTTTGTGGGGTAGAGAAAGAAAATGTTTCCGTAGCCATTACAGCGATCAATACAGAGACAATGGACAATAAAATGCAATGATATGTAGTCTTTCCACTTTACATTGCAAGAGAATGCAAGAGAAAGTGTGCAACAGCAAGTTCCATCTATCCAAATGGCCTAAATTAGTCTGTACCACATACAGGTAGGGGTGTAAATCACAGCCTCCATGACGATACGATTCAATATCGATATCTTATTATTCGATGCAATATGATTCAATTATTTTCCATACTTAAGAATGCCCCACGATACGCTACGATACGATTTGATTAGATTTTTTTCCTAATTACCTCTTCACTCCTATTAAGTTATTGGGTCAGGGGCCAGTGATTCGATTTTTTTTCGATTCTTAAAAATGCCCCACGATATGATGCGTTTCGATTCAATCATCAGAATATTTCGCGATATATCGATACATTTCGATATTATTTACAGCCCTACATACAGGACGTACTTGCAGTCATTTTACTGTGTTTGTTCAACACTTCTGACAACAAACACGTCTGAGTGTTAAATTCAACTTTTTCCAAGTGCTGAATCCACACGGGAGAATGTACTACTCTGCTCTTGTAGATTAGCTCTGCCACCACAGACGGAGCCGCAGCTCCCCTCTCTCATCATTATCTGCAGTGCCATGCCAGGCTGCGGGCTCCGGGCTTTGGTGCTTCTGTGATTCAGAACTGGGTCAGAGGGGTTGGGGGGTTTCGCTGTAATTGCAGACGGTTGCAATCTGCACACAGAACAGAGCGAGCGAGTGAGTGAGCGAGCATGCCAAAAATACCCCCTCCCTCGTAATTTTAACCTCCGCCATAGCCTCCGCCGACATATCTCTCCTCCCCGACATACTGAATATGGTCTCCATTCTGTCTGGGAGCCGTGGCCAGGTGCTGTGGCTGGGCCATATATAGCACCAGCCGTACTGTAGTACCTCAGCTTAAAATGGCCTTCCACTTTTAGCCTGGCGCGCCAGATTAAGATATAAAATGATTCATCCAGAACCGCACCATTCAGGTAGCTCTGGGCTGTGGGTGGGTGGGACCAAGTCATTGTTGTGATGGTCTAAATGGCCTCTGCACTGCCTTGGCCATGACCAATCACACAACCGTTTTTTTTTGTTTTTTTTTTGTTAGCTGACAGGATGAATGGGCTAAACAAGAGGCTGTGCAAACTGAATTAAACCGATTGATTATTTCAACAGAATAATAAAAATGGCGGGCGATTAATTAACTAAAAACACACAAAAAGGCAAAACAATCCAATTATGAGATTCAATAAAGAAGTACTGCAAGGTGAAGCGTTGGTGGTGGTGGTGGTGGACAAAGTCATCTGAAAGGGCCCCCTACCCCAATACATTCAATATTATGGGGACACAATTCTGGGACCCCTACCTACCTGGGCCCATTTGCCCTGGTCTGTTTGACTTGGTCTGACCAAGAGCATAACATTTAACTTTTCCCAAACGGCATGGTTGACCCGCCTCCCTTCGTTTGCTAATGGTTGTTTGCTTCCTGACAAAGTAGGAGGAGTTCCCGTTTTTTTCAGGAGCTCAGAAATGATATTTGTATTGCTCCTGGCCTGACTAGAAGCAACACTGAAGGTGTTGCGTCACTAGGAGGGCGCAGCCTGGCTAGTGTACTGTACCTGGCATTGAAGGGGTTGTGTCCCGGGATGACGTTTACCTGGTTGACTGTGGTGGTGGTGTATGTACTGTACCTGGCATTGAAGGGGTTGTCTCCCGGGATGACGTGTGTGCTGTCGCGGCCCACCAGCATGCGTACGCGCTCGTAGAAGGAGCGCACCTTCTGGGCGGGCGCCAGGCTCTGCTGGATGACCTGCAGCGGGTCCTTGGAGCCGCGGCACAGCGGGCTGTTCTGACACGGGCTCTGGATGCAGCAGTCGGGGTCCATGCAGTCCGTCAGGCCATCTGGAGGGAGAGAGATGGGGGGGGGGGGGGGTGGAGGGTGGAGGGATGGGATGGGGACACATGGATAGGGATAGAGAATAGAATAGAATAGAATAGACTTAATTGTCATGCCAGTATGAAAATTGCCTTTGATCTCACAGAATAAAAACACAAATACACACAATTTCAACATTTTGGTTAGAAATTAAAAGTGATGAAGGAACACCAGTATAATTAAGGAGTTCAGAAATGTGTGTGTGTGTGTGTGTGGGGGGGGGGGTTATGGTGGAGCGGAGTGTTTGAATAGGCAGATATGGGGAGGGAAAGAAGTTCATAGAGGAGTGTGGTTGGGGATTAGGGATGGGGTGAGGACGCATGGATAGGGAAAGGGAGAGGTGTGGGGGTGTGGGGGTGGGCAGACGTGGCAAGGGATAGGAGTTCAGAAAGGGTGGGATGAGGGGTGGTATGGAGTTCAGTGAGGGTTTTTTGTGTGTGGGGGGTTGTAGTGCAGAGATACATAGGGAATGATAGGAGTTCAGAAAGAGGGGTGGTGGGGGGGGGCATGGGGAGTGATATGAGATCAAGAAGAGGGGTGTTAATTGGGGGAGGGGGGTTGGGGGGCATGGCGAGGGAAAGAAGTTCAGTATTGCAGACGATGTTTTTTATGAGTGTGTGGGTGGTGGGTTGTGTGAGTTGTGTGTTAATGATTTGTGTGTGTGTGTGCATGAGAGAGAGAGAGAGAGAGAGAGAGAGAGAGAGAGAGAGAGAGAGAGAGAGAGAGAGAGAGAGAGAAAGAGAGTTTGGGGCACATAGCGTATAAACAACTGTGTGGGGATGTGTGTGTCTGACAATTAGCTGTGTTTACAGAGGCAACACCAGACCCAAAGGTCAGCAGGGTCCTCCAAGACAGACTTTTAATTTCGCCAAGAATATTCAGACCAGTTTGCACACTAACTCAGACAAAAATGACCTATTTTGAGCCAGAAGGTCCTGTTGGACAAGAAAATTAGATACAAAACAAAACTGCTGTAAAGCTGTATATTTTTCAGAATCCTATCGCTCAGCTTCACAGAATGTGGATCTTTAAACAAATATAGAATTGCCCCTTCACTGAAACTCATTAATATATGAAAATGCATGGCACAATGGCAGTTGATTGGCATCAGAGCCAAAGAATGACAATCACAGCTTTGTGAGCATAATGTAAAGTGGAGGAGACACGCTCACACTATCGCCTAATGATTACAGTAATACAGTTCTTAACTGTGAGCTGAATCCCACATAAAACAAAGATGAGTGAATGAAGTGAAGGACAGCACTCTTTTTTATATTTGTCTTTCTTTATTCACCCACGAACATTTTGGGCATAGCCCTTCTTCAGCGTGCGATCGCCATTACATCAGTGGTGTAGTCTACGTAGAACGCGGGTATACGGAGTATACCCACTTCTAAATTTCAGGGATTTCAGTATACCCACTCAAAATTGATTTATCCATTATTTTGAATAGCACAAATATATACAGTATACCCACTTCAAAAAATGCTCAAATATACAGTATACCCACCATAAAAAAGTAGACTACACCACTGCATTACATGCTGAAGAAAGGAGAAACTTTGTAGGCTCAGGAAGAAAGTCAAACAGGCGGACAAAGATGCGTCCGTCTATGCACTGCCACCTTGTGGACACAGGAGGGAATGACAATTTAGACAATGCGCTTCAGACGGACTGACCGACAGACCGACGGATGGACAGACGGACATACCCTCTTATACAGATGCTAGAATGCATCTACAAATCTGAGGAGTGCTGTGCTGCGCTTCATTTACTCAGCATTACCGCGCGAATAGACCAGGCGCGATGCGATTCAAGCGACAGTGCAGCAGCAAGCGATACGAGCGATTGAGGAGACTAGAGTATGTCCGTACAGGCAGAAGGCAAAGCATTCAAGCATTCCCATTGGCTGTGGTCACTGACCTCTATACAGTCATTGGCTGTCGCGGCTTGTCGCCGAACCGCGTCATAGAAAGTTGAAAAGATTTCAACTTCAAACTGTCGCGCTCGTCGCGCAAATCGCTCTAGTCTCCAGAATCGCTTTTGTCGCGCGACTCAATACAAAGTCAATTACTTCCGTCGCTCGCCTCCCTCAGATCGCCGCTGGTGTATTTCTGCGGTTATGCATCAGACATCTTGCTTGGGCAACCAGCTGGTGCTAATATCATCTGAAAAAAGATAGGACTCCAGCACCACTTTGTAGCGCCAGTCATTCACTTCCAAATTACATTACGTTACACTTAGCTGATGCTTCTTTCCGGAGCTACTTACAGCTATTTTAGACACAGGGGAGAGTATAAAGCAATGACGGAATTTTGGGGTCAGATGCTTTCCGTCAAGGGCACGTCAACCGTGCAGGAGAAAAACTGGGCTGCTGACAGCGTTGATGGGGCCCAGGACAAAAATCATCTGACAGGGCCCCCCAGAAATAGTCTTTAGAAGGAGGAGGACAATCAGTTGTTGTTTGGACAAAATGACGAGGTAGAGTCAAAAATGCTATGTTCTGCTATGCTATGCACTGAATGAAGTCCAGGCGATGACAGTCAGAGGTTAACTGGAGCAACAGACGTTTCGGACCTAGTCCATTCTCAACTACTACTGGAGACATTGAGAATGGACTAGGTGCTCCAGTTAACCTCTGACTTCTGTTGTACATTTTCGGCTACAATATACATTTGTCACAAGCCTTGTGTGCGCCTCCATTTTTCATTATCTCGAGTGATCCCGTCAAAGTGCCAGCAATCCCGTCTCTACACTCCATTACTCCCTAAACATTAGGCTACACCACAGTAGGGATGCAAATTATCGATTAACTCATTAATCATTAGTTGATAGCCTTATCGATCGACTTACGATTAATTGTTAAGCTGCGTTTTCCCCCTGAAATCTCAATGTTTCTCGAAAAAAACTACTAAATCTAAAAAAAAATATTAAATTTTTTTTTAGATAAAATACCACATTTCAATTAATTATATTTCAATTCTTAAATCCAAAGGTGATTCCCACTATTCACACCCCTCTTCACACATACTCTTCACATGCCCATTTCACCTGGGTCTTTTGTAAGTTGAATTGTCGATTAATTGCGATTAATGTTTTTTAATCGATTAAGGCATTGATAGATTAAAGTTGATTAATCGATTAATCGTTTGCGTCCCTACACCACAGCCTTTCCCAGACCAATTAGGTCAAACTCGGGCATTGTACTCTCAGACTAAAGCTTTCAAGCCCCACAAAATCACTGGACTTATTCTTCCTCCCTTTCGTCTGAAGATCTATTCCATCTTTTTCAGTTGTCTGTGAAATCCCCTTTTGTTCCATTTTTGTGTCTGTTGCTTGTTGACTCCGATGTTCTCGTTTTTCTTCTGAGGCGTTTGAACAAAATTACCAGCCAGCCTCCGCTTCTGTTGCATCATCATTCTCCTTCTCTTTTTTTATTGATGCTTTCAACGCTCTCTCTCTCTCTCTCTCTCTCTCTCTCTCTCTCTCTCTCTCTCTCTCTCTCTCTCTCTCTCCGTGTCTATTATTCCAGCTCTTGTACATGACAGGCAGCTGCGGAGGGAGGGACAGTGGTGCGAGCTGAACTAATGTGAGCTTCACAGTGCCCCGACTGGAAGGATACCAGAGACACAACTCAACACAATACCAGGCAGCAAAACAAAATGTCAAACAACAGAACAAAAAACGAAATACAGCGCAACAAATGTAACACAACACAAGAAACACAATGCAATGCCATGCCATGCAACGCAATGCAACAAAGCACAAAACAACACGACAACACAACACAGAAAACTGGGTGAACAGAAGGATGGAGGAATAAACGAGAAGGTATTGAGAGCAGGGCTGGACTGGGACCACAAATTGGCCTGGGCATTTTTGGCATGGACCCCCTCATATCACCCCCGAACCCGAGTTGCATCATCTGGCTGCGTTCAGCAGCTACACGCAGGGGCGTTCCATTCCCTCCCGTATGCGGAACGGCATACCAGAGGGCAAGAGTCAGGTAACTCACTCCCCTGCTGCTCTGTCCACTGCGTATTAAGGATGTACTGATGGCCTGCCCCCTCTAAATTGTGGGCCGACCTGTAAGGGAAAATTTGAAGGAACACCCCCCCCACCTCCAACTAAACAAAAAAAAAAGCATTAGCCCCTGATGACTGTCGGACTATCAGTAAAATGTATGCCAGATTACCAATCCAGGCCTGATTGAGAGGGAGGGAAAGACAAAGTAAAAAAAGAGAGATGAGAAGAGAAAGAGAGAGGGGCAAGAGGACACGAGAGAGAGGAAGGAGAGAGAGAGAGAGAGAGAGAGAGAGAGAGAGAGAGTGTGTGTGTGTGTGAGAGAGAGAAGTCATGTACTGTTTCTCTCTCTCTTTCTCTCTTCTCTCTCTCTCTCTGTCTCTGTCTCTCTCTTTCTCTCTCTCTCCCTCTCTCCCTCTCTCTGTTTCTCTCTCTCCTTCCCATAATGCCCTGCAAGACTTGTGTCCTCCTTGCGTCTTCTCCTCCTCTCTGCCTGTCATTCACATCACAT
>NC_085879.1:28873273-28878273 GCF_034702125.1 Engraulis encrasicolus | reverse complement strand
GCGTCAGACTTGTAGCCCAAAGGTTTGCCGGTTCGACTCCCGGCCCGCCAGGTTGGTGGGGGGAGTAATCAACCAGTGCTGTCCCCCATCCTCTTCTATGACTGAGGTACCGTGAGCATGGTACCGTCCCACCGTACTGCTCCTTAGGGGCGCCATTGAGGGCTGCCACCTTGCACGGGTGAGGGATAAATGCAATTTCGCTGTGTGCCGTATTCACTTGTGTGCTGTGTAGTGCTGTGTTGCAATGACAATGGGAGTTAGAGTTTCCCAATGGGCTTTTACCTTCACTTTTACTCAGTAGGATAACTTTGTGTATTATGTGCTCCAGCTGTCTCTCATACTGATTTCTATTTTCATGATGTTCCTTCACAGTGCAGTCAATCATTAATTATGTGTATTTGTGCAATAATAATATTTACTTATTCCCTATTTCATCAAGTTTCTTTTTCAGAAATGCGCCTCTCTTTCAAGATCGCTTCCAATCTTTCTAATATTTATTCTTGAATGTTCCTTCAGACTTGCCTTTTATCAGCCATGTTTTTTATGTGTTCTTTCCCTTTCCTTCTTTCTTTCTTTCTTTCTTTCTTTCTTACCATGAATGTGTCCCCTACTGCTTTCCCGACACGATTTTTCAAAGTAAATTCTTTGCCCTTAAGTGAATGTATCATGGTTACTTTTCTATAAATATAGGTAACTTTATCTTGTTTCCCCACATGGAGGTTGAAACAACTGGTGCAAAGAAAACGGCGGTATTTTAGGTTCATCAAGACTAAGCTTGCATGACAAAGAGGCTGCGACTGTGCTGTTTGTCCCTTGTGAGGACCCATAGAGACAGCTGGCACCCAGCTATGCTAAGCACAATGCACACAATGGAAAACCGTAAGTGGTTCAATTTATTTGACTATTACGGCAATGGTATAATTACAGTATGGAGCAATTGGATTTCTTTGTATCTCCACTTTCTGATAGCAACGACTACTACACAGACAGTAAAATAACCATTCTCGGAACAACATTCCACAAAATGATTCACTTCAATTTTGTTTCTGTGTGACTGTAAGTATAACTCTCCGCTACTACCACTACTTGTAGTCATGCATATAAAATACATACGTATCCTTCAAGACACAAGACTCATAACGACTCGGTTTCATTTACTCTATGCACTTGTTGTTATTCAGTATACACGAGGCCAGTTCATTAACTCCTTCTGCCGCTACTGGTATAAATGACTCATCTCTACTGGTGCAAATTACATTTATCCAAGTTGGTCATTAGTGCTGCGAAATTCATAGTTATTCTGCGTAATGGCATGCAGCTCGGTAGTCGCTTTACACGGCAAATAGATGGGCACTTCAAGTAAGAATTTCATGTCTGAATAAATATTAACAACTTAGATGGAAGCCAGTGACGGTATTTGAAAGATCTCACCCAGTAACAAAGTGAAAAAAACAGCGTACTGTGTGTGTGTGTGTGTGTGTGTGTGTGTGTGTGTGTGTGTGTGTGTGTGTGTGTGTGTGTGTGTGTGTGTGTGTGTGTGTGTGTGTGTGTGTGTGTGTGTGTCTGTGTGTGTGTGTGTTTGTGTGCCTGCGTGGGTGCATGTGTGTGTGTGCCTATGTGCCTGTCCGTTGTGTGTGCAAATACATAAACGTGTGTGTGTGATTGCACGAGCCAGACAGTATTCAAGTGTGAATGGTCTTGATGTATACAGTACGTGTGACGCCCAACATGGCGGCGAGAGCGAATGCCACACCACTCTGAAGCACACGCACCCGTCGTGACTGCCGGCGATAACGCAGGGAAGTGAAAACTAGCTTTTAGTATGGAAGTGTGTGTGTGTGTGTGTGTGTGTGTGTGTGTGTGTGTGTGCGTGCGTGCGTGCGTGCGTGCGTGGGTGCATGTGTGTGTGCCTACGTGCCTGGCCGTTGTGTGTGCAAATACATAAACGTGTGTATGTGATTGCACGAGCCAGACAGTATTCAAGTGAGAATGGCCTTGATGTACACAGTACGTGTGACGCGCAACATGGCGGCGAGAGCGAATGCCACACCACTCTGAAGCACACGCACCCGTCGTGACTGCCGGCGATAACGCAGGGAAGTGAAAACTAGCTTTTAGTATGGAAGTGTGTGTGTGTGTGTGTGTGTGTGTGTGTGTGTGTGTGTGTGTGTGTGTGTGTGTGTGTGTGTGTGTGCGTGCGTGCGTGGGTGCATGCGTGGGTGCATGCGTGTGTGCATGTGTGTGTGTGCCTACATGCCTGTCCGTTGTGTGTGCAAATACATAAACGTGTGTGTGTGATTGCACGAGCCAGACAGTGTGAATGTCCTTGATGTATACAGTACATGTCCTTTAGCAGGCACTCTAAAGGGGTGAAATGGACTTGATTCTTTGGCAGACAGCACAGCATGATGGGTGAAATTAGTCTAGGCATGTGAATGAGTGTGCTGGAAGACTTTGGAGAATGAGAAGGCGCATGTGGGTGTGTGTCTGGAGAGCAGGACAAATACCATCTCATGTATCTCATGTGTTCAGGAGGACTAATTCAATCTTGGTATATGTAAGCTGTGTGCTATATAAAAGATGAACCACCTTGACCATGGTTCGTGTTTGGTTGGTTGGTGTGTGTGTGTGTGTGTGTGTGTGTGTGTGTGTGTGTGTGTGTGTGTGTGTGTGTGTGTGTGTGTGTGTGTGTGTGTGTGTGTGTGTGTGTGTGTGTGTGTGTGTGTGTGTGTGTTTGAGTGTGTGAGTGTGTGCGCGCGCGCTATGGCAGCTGGCCATTTGCTTTCCGATACATGGTGTGTGTGTGTGTGTGTGTGTGTGTGTGTGTGTGTGTGTGTGTGTGTGTGTGTGTGTGTGTGTGTGTGTGTGTGTGTGTGTGTGTGTGTGCGTGTGTGTGTGTGTGTGTGTGTGCGTGTGTGTGTGTGTGTGTGTGTGTGTTTGTCTGTGTGCGTGCGTGCGTATGTGTGTGTGTGTGTGTGTGTATTCTTGTGACTCTGTGTGACCATTAATAAACAGTATACATATAAATGGATGAGTGTGTGTGTGTGCATTAATAAGTAGACAGTACACATAAAAGGATGAGTGTGTGTGTGCATTAATAAGTAGACATATAAAATGAAGTGCCTCTCGGCTGCAGCGTTTGCCTACTGATGGTGCAGTGCTCTCCACTCCAGTCCCCCTGACATAAACACTTGTCAACTGATGATGATGATGATACACACAAAAAAAGCTGAGTAAATTAACACTGGTGTGTGTATGTGTGTGTGTGTGTGTGTGTGTGTGTGTGTGTGTGTGTGTGTGTGTGTGTGTGTGTGTGTGTGTGTGTGTGTGCGTCTGTGTGTGTGTGTGTGTGTGTGTGTGTCTATGACCTTGTGTATTTGTGCATTATTAGACAGTATATAAAAGGGTAAGTGCTTGGGACGTGAACCGTGGACCGTTCCCTACCGATGGTACAGTGCTCCCCGCTTAGCCTCTCCTAGCTGATGGTGTGTGTGTGTGCTTTTTTTCTTGGAAGGGTGTTGGTGTTGTTTGTGTTATTGTGTTGGTGGTGGTGGTGGTGTGTGTGTGTGTATGTTAGTGTTGTTGGTGGTGGTGGTGGTGTGTGTGTGTGTGTGTGTTGGTGTTGCTTGTGTTATGGTGGTGGTGGTGGTGGTGGTGGCGTGTGTGTGTGTGTGTGTGTGTGTGTGTGTGTGTGTGTGTGTGTGTGTGTGTGTGTGTGTGTGTGTGTGTGTGTGTGTGTGTGTGTGTGTGTGTGTGTGTGTGTGTGTGTGTGTGTGTGTGTGTGTGTGTGTTGGTGTTGCTTGTGTTATGGGGGTGGTGGTGGTGTGTGTGTATGTGTGTGTGCGTGCGCATGTGCGCATGTGCGTGAGCGTGCATTACTGTGTGCATTAGTAGACAGTAGTATATAAAAGGATAAGTGCCTGGGCCGCCGGGGTGCCTGGACATTTGCCTACCGATGGTGCAGTGCTCCCCGTTCCAGCCCTCCTGGCACTCGCACTTGCCGTCCTTGCAGGTGCCGTGCTTGACACAGAGCGGGTTGCACATGCGCTGGTCGCACGCCGGGCCCGTCCAGCCCTCCTCGCAGCGGCACGCGCCTCCCATGCACACGCCGTGGGTACCGCAGTCCACCGAACACACCTCTGGGGATGGGGACAAAGTAGATAACATATATTGAAGAGTGTGCACATAGGCCTATACTGTATACATGTGTATCTGCTTACGCATCTCAATCCTCTTTTCTGATTGGTGATGGGGTTGCAACTAATTCTCTATAACCTGTCAGGCGTCAAACGTGCGACTAAGTTAGGCAAACTGCGGTTACTAATTCTAAACTGCAGGTTGCTATGGCCAAAAGCCAGTTGTTAGTTCTATCACATTTGTTTATCAGGGTTGCCAGATGAAGCTGATAATTTCCATTAAAAAAAATGCTCAAAACCTGCCTGGAAGCACTAAATCCCGCCCAATTCTACTAATTTCTATGGCCAAAAATTGGGCGGTTTTTCCTGCAAAATGTAATTTTTACCCGCAGAGAGCCATCCTAAGCAGCCCAATTGGGCGGGAAACCGCCCAATCTGGCAACACTGCATACAACCACTATACATAGTACATGAAGAAGAAACATTAAAGCTCTGCCCATGCACACGCTGTGGGTACCTCAGTCCACCGAACACACCTTAGGGAGTAGATAACGTATATTGAAGAGTGTGTACGTACATACAGTACACACGCCTAGCCTGGCATGACCTGCCCATTACAGTATTATCGCAGCGTGAATTAGTATTTCACCTGTTCACTTGTCATGGATTTGACACTCGTCTGGATTATGGACTGTGAAACTGACGTTTGAACAATTTGATACCGTGAAAGCTAAAATAAAGATGGAAAATGGACATCTGGATCTTGGAGCTCCTTTTGTAGTGAGCGTGTCGGGCACATTCACTTCCCTCTGTCAGCTGGTCGGCTGCTGAAAGTTTGCTTAAAGGGACACTGTATGAGATTTG
>NC_085879.1:28845773-28850773 GCF_034702125.1 Engraulis encrasicolus | reverse complement strand
GTCTGACTGTGGGACCCGTTTTATGTTTTAGCGTAGCCTCAAGCGAAGACTCTAGTACATCTATATCATAACAACTATGCTGTGACATAACCGAGAGCCTTAACATATCAAGAGTTTGTGTTTTTACCTTAAATAATACCTGGATGTTTGACAATCTTCAAAAACATGTAGGCCTACAGTATACAGTATAAGGTTACTGTAGAAAAATAATTTGTAATGCATTTCAAAATACCTCCTACGTAAATACCCTAAGAAAAAATAGCTGTCCCTTCAGGTGATACTTCTTTTCAGATTTCAGTTTTAGTTTATTTGTAGGGAAGAGGAAAAAAAACTCTCTTGTCTTTGAACCCGCTTGTACAGTTTGAGCACACCCCACAACAATGGTGATGCTACTCCATCACTCTGCTATGCCATTTGGGAAACAACACCCCCTGTGTTCCTCACCCACAACACATTTCCCAATAAACTTCCGCCATGCTGGGTGCCCAACAACACACCCATGCTTCACCCGGCTGCCATCACATCCCTTCACACTGGGCCAATCAAAGCGGAGGGTAGGGTCCCTTACATGACTCACCCAGTAGGGTACACCTCTGATGGCCTCACAGCAAGCCATGCCATTCCATCTCACTCCTGACACCATTTGGAGTGTGGTGAAGGGGAAATGAGTCAATCCACTCAGCCAGGTCTACCTATTCCTATTTTATTTCTTTTCTTTTCCCTTCTTTCTTTCTTTCTTTCTTTCTTTCTTTCTTTCTTTCTTTCTTTCTTTCTTTCTTTCTTTCGGTCTGTCTTTTTTTCTTTCTTTCTTTCTTTCTTTCTTTCTTTCTTTCTTTCTTTCTCTCTTTCATTCTGAACAAAGCAACCATACTGTGCGCCCCATAGTCTTGTTTCAAGTTCTAATAGCTGTAAAGCAGCCTCTTTTAATGACAAACTCCCAGTGAGATCAAATGTTTACGGAACAGAGGGGAACTTGTATTTATGTATCGTCTTCACTATAAGAAACTGCGGCCCTCTCCATGGGGCTCATAGTGAACTCAGCAGTGGATGCAACACAGCCTGAACACTGATTTAGCGCAGGCCTGAGGAAAAGCCCCTTTTTCCTTTTTCTTTCCGTATGACCAAAGCATGCTTTTTTTTCTTTTCTTTTTTCGGGGGATATTCAACATTATTTGGATAGTACTGTATAGTGAAGAATGGAACGGGAAGCGAGTGGGGAAAGAGAGACGGGGAAGGATCTGCAAATTGCCCAGGCTGAAATCGAATCCGTGTCGCCGGCATAGTAACCCAGTGCCCTACTGTAGGCCACAGCAGGAGCATGACCATAGCTTTTTTTGGGGGGGGGGGGGGGGGGGGGGGGGGGTGTCAACTTTATTTGTATATAGCGAAGAAGGAGACAGGATGTGAGTGGGGAGAGAGAGATTGAGAAGGATCTGCAAATTACCCAGGCCGGAATTGAACCCGGGTCGCCGGCATAGTAACCCAGTGCCTTACCGTAGGCTACAGCAGGACCATGACCATAGCATGCTTTGTAGAGGCAAATAACTAATGGATGTGGACGGGGCAGCATGGCTGGATTGGCCTTAAGGCACACAGAGCATTTGCTCGGTGGACTGTTGATGATTTTGGCCTGGTCCTCCCCTTAATGTAATGTTGTGTCATCAGTCCTCATGCTGCCACAGCTGACCTCTCTTAAAGGAAAACGTCAGAAAGTTTCAAATTTACTATATTTCCCTTGGTATATTCCCCAAAATCGATTTTTCACCTTGTTCACATTAGTAAGCCCGAAAGAGTAATACCCGCGAAAGTTTGAAATTCAAGTTACTGCTCTGACTCTCCCTCCCCGGGCGCCGCCATGTTCTCTCAGGCAACAGGGCCATGACGTAAGAAAGAAAACCCGGAAGTGAAGGTTCACTCACTTGCGGTCAAGTGTTCTACTACAGCTAGATGGCACTCGCGGCCAAGTGAATAGGTGTCAATGGGGCTGTAGTCACTTTTCACTTGAATGCGTTCGCCCCCCCCAGTGGGCACCCAAGCGGAACTGCAAAGCTTATTGGCTACAATGGGAATGAGGCTTCTCATCTGTAATTTCTGTAGTGACCCCTACTTGACCCATTTAGCTTGACGCTCATGCAGAAGTGACCCCTTCACTTGACAGCTTGTTTATTTACCTACAGAAATGGAAAGCAGTGACAATAGCAAATTGCGAACTTTATTGTTCTGACTCGGACCCGGAGATAGTTGACAGAGGAGGATTTATTAAACAAGACAGGATCCTCGTACACTATGGACATTTTGAACGTTCCCCTTGGATGAGATAAGGTAGGCAACTTTGGTTGTTTACCGTTTACTGTGAAGGAATCAGGCTGATCACCGTGGACCTTCAAAATAGCATCAAAGATACGCTGGGAAAACTCTTGTGAACAAACTGGTTGCCTACGTTACGTTCAAAAATTATCAAATGTATTGTCAGTCTGTAATAATCGGACATTTCTTGTGCAGTAGATGGGCTTTGGCTACCTTGTTAGCGAAACTCCGGTGATGGTTTTGCATGCTCTCAAATAATGACAAAGCTTGTGGGGAGCAGGATATTTTTTTTTCCTCGAAAGAAAATGTTGCAAACTTGCATGTTGCGATGTGTAGTTGCAAACTTACGATGGCACTGTAACGTGCTCCTGAAATGTCGATGACTGGCAAAATAGACTAGTTGCCTACAGCCAAAATGAAGTCATTGGTCACAGACAAGTATTTTAACCTAGGCCTACTAGTAGCATAATTATATTCATTATTTGTGAAATTGGGCTCTGGAAGTTGTGTCATGAATTATCTGAGCGTGGCACGTTGATGCAATGCCGTCCGTGCATTTAGTCATGAGGACAAAGCATCATCTTACCTCCCGAGTTGGCTAACCTAGGCTATGCCATAATTCATAGACTAGCCTAATTATGCTCTAGTAGTTGCTAGAGGATGGGATCGGCGTAAACCACTGGCGAGCATATTTATAATGGTAACTGAAAGTTGTTCTTTTCCCTAATAACAACCCGCGTGAAAGAGTTCATTTCTTCCCAAAACCTCTCCGTTGAAGCTTTCCGACACGGCTCGTTTTTGTGTAAGCTTAGTTGTTAGAATTTGTGTACTTTTGGAAACAGTCTTGGATCCACTCGTGGGACCAGAGGTTGAGGTAAATAAATTGGTAACAGAACAAAGTTTGCCTTGTGCTTGTCATGAGCTTTTCGTGTGCATCTAAAAGACTGCACATTGTTATGTTGCTTATCAACTTCATTTCAGTGAGAATGGAGTGGGGTAGTTTTCGCTTCGTTGGACAACGCAGCATCTGTAAATGATGCGCCACAACGTCCATATTTTCAGACTGTACGAGTACCCAGACTTCTGCTGTGGGTTGCACCAGCTGGTCATAATTTCCAACGTGAGCGTAAATTGTGCCTACGTTCGAGCATACAGACGAGTAAAAAATAGTTGCACTTTGCATATAGTTTTAAAACTGAATGAGATGGCTGTCAGGAAGATAGAAAACAATTTTAAAACATGGGCCATAAAACAGGGATGGTGATGATGCTATCCCATCTCGGAATGGCATTGTAAATCGCCAAGATCTTGGTTGGAAAGAGACCGTATATTTTCATTAGCCTACGAAATACAGTTTAACCCCCCTTTTTAGCGACAGGATAAGCACAGGATGAGATGTTGCTGGTTAGCCAGCAGACTTGACAGACGGCGTGAAGCCAAATTGTTGAACATAGTGTAGGGCTATGTTTCACAAACATAACTGCAGAATTGTCACGATTCACCCCTTTGTGTCGCTAAATATTTGACTGCTTACCCCTACTGCCGTGACAACAAGGCCTACCAGCGTGCAGAAGTTAGGGGGGGAAAGTCACAACATTCATAGCATAGTCCTACAAACCAGCAATGGGCTGCAATTTATTATAAAGTTGATATTAGGATACATATCAGAGGATAAATTATGTTGGACTGTTTCGTTGCCCTCTCATTTGGGTTTTGCTGTGAACAAATGAATGACCGCTGTCCTTGGTGCTAGCACGTTGTGACAGCGCTGCGTCTTCACCCAAATCATTACCTAGCCTTCCGCCACTGTTCTAGAACTAAGTAGAATGATCCGCTGCACAAATAGATTTTTCTTTCTGACGTAATATTCTGCTGAAAATGGCTGCGCCCATGGCTAGTAGTAAAAAAAAAATATGGAAGCGCAAGGCTATGGGTTAAAAATGTAAAAAAGATGAGAAATCGATTTTTGGGGACATGTGTCATCAAAAATAGGAAAATTGAAAATTTCCGACGTTTTCCTTTAAGGGCCGTACACACACATCGCTGCTATTTACTAGCTTCTCGCTTGCTCGCCTACTCGCCTCTCTTTCATGGAACGTTCGCTGAAAGTTCCCGCAGCTTTAATTGCCAATGAACAGGCGAGAAGTACCGAACTAATTGGTTACTCGCTTACTCGCCTCGCTTGAAGATAAAATATTTTCAACTCGGGATCCGCCCACATCGCATCGCTTGTACAGTACTCGCCTACTCGCCTGCTAGTCTTGCTGGAACACAATGACATTCTATGGAGTTCATTCGCTGAGCTAGTAACTAGCAGCGACCTGTGTGTATGGCCCTTTTGTCACATTTGAATATTCATTTTGGCTGTTGTGTTCAAAGTAGTTTATAATAGAGGACTACAAATATTGTCATGGGCTTCATTGTCTCCCTCAATGCTTGGCAGATTGGTCTTGGCGGAAAATGCCCGGCCTGACTTTTTGTCCCAGCCCAGGCCTGCAGGGCAGTGTGAAGTTTACTCTACTAATCCATTCAAAACACGGTTAAATCATACAGTAGGATATCATTACCATCACCTTCCACGAAGAAAATATCATCCTTTCTTTTCCCCTTTCTCTAAATGGCTGTTACTCTTTATACAAATTGTACATAGCACGTAAGATTGATGTCGGCGGGAAAATTATATTATGATCTGT
>NC_085879.1:28838273-28840773 GCF_034702125.1 Engraulis encrasicolus | reverse complement strand
TAGGCCACTTCACGACTTTAATATGCTTCTTATTGAGCCATTCCTTCGTTGATTTGACTGTATGTTGTGTATTATTGTCATGTTGGGAGATCCAACAATGGCCCACCCATCAGTGTAGTGGTGGAGGGAAGGACGTTTGCACTCAGGATTGCACATTACATGTCTCCCTCCATCCATTCATTGACGATGTGAAGTTGTCCTGTGCCTTGGCCAGACAAACACCCTCAAACCATAATGATACCACTTTCATGCATGATGGTGAGGAGGGTGTTCTTGGGATCATAGACAGTGGTACTCTTTCTCAAAACACATTGAATTGTGATAATGCCAAACAGCTCTATTTTGGTTTCATCTGACTACAGCACCTCCTTATCATATCCTAAACCAGTCTGATGTCCGTTGGCAAACCTCAAGTGGGACTGCGCAGGTTCCTTCTGAAGTAGAGGTACCATGTGTGCACTACAGGATTTTAAACCTCTGTGGCATTAAGTGCTACCAGTAGTTTTCTCAGTGATTTTGGTCCCAGTAGCTTTGATATCATTGCCTAGTTCATCCCGTACAGCTCGAGGGTGCCTTCTTTCTGTTCTCTTGATTATCAAATCCCTACAAAAGGTCAAATCTTGTATAGAACCCCAGACAGGCTGATGGATAGTCATTTTGTATTCCTCACATTTTGGAAGAAATGCATCAACAGCTGGGTCATTAATACCCAGTCTCTTTCTTGTGGCTTTGCAGCCCATTTAATCTTTGTTCAGGTCTAAAATCGTGTCCCTGATATCATTTGACCACTCTTTGGTCTTTCCCATGCTAGTGAGGTTGGAGTGTGACTGATTCACTCATACTGTGGACTGATTCTGCTGATTCAATGTGTCTTTTATGCATGTTAGTATGTACAGGTGTCTTTAATTCAGATGACAAGTTGATCGGAAGTGCCCATCTGGTCTGTGGGCCCGGAACTGTAATCAGTTGGCAGGGGATCAAATACTTATTTTGCTCGATGAAATGGAAATAAATTAATATATATTCTCTTCAGTTAATTTCTGGATTTTCTTTTTGATATTCTGTCTCTCCATATTAGAATACATATTATCATAACATTTATTGACTGATCATGTCTTCTTTAGTAGGCAAACCAACAAAATCAGCAAGGGATCAAATACATATTGGACTCACTGTACATACATACATACATACATACATACATACATACATACATACATACATACATACATACTGTACATACATACATACATACATACATACATACATACATACATACATACATACATACCTGTGCGTGAGAGGGGGGCAGGCCTTTGCGGATGTAGACCCCGAACAGGGCGTCTTTGCTGAGGGAGATGTTGAACTTGAGGAACTGGGGCTGGCCCAGGTGGAGCAGTGACCTCCAGAACACACCGGGCGGAACCTCCTGGGTCACCCGCCGGCCCACCTCCAGGTCACCCGTGTCGATACTACTGTTCCGCAGCGCCCACACACCTGTGGAGGAAACACCACAACATGCAGGAGGAACATTAGAGAACAATAATAATAATAATAATAATACTTTCGTTTTATATAGCGCCTTTCAAAACACCCAAGGACGCTTCACAGAGTGTTGTGTTGGAAAGTGTGTGAGTGTGTGTGCGCGTCAGTGTGTGAGCGTGTGTGTGAATGCATGTAAGTGAAAGTGCTTGTGGAACTAGCAGCCATAAGCCTCCAGGAAGAGATGTGTCTTAAGGTGTTGCTTAAACATGGCCAGTGAAGGGGCATTCTGGATGTGGTCGGGCAGATTGTTCCAGAAGCTAGGAGGATATACGGGTACTACTACATGGTTCAAGGACTCTATTGATGGGTATGTGGTTAGGGCGTCGGACTTGTAGCCCAAAGGCTGCCGGTTTGACTCCCGATCTGCCAGGTTGGTTTCGTGGAGTAATTAACCAGTGCTCTCCCCCATCCTCCTCTATGCCTGAGGTACCCTGAGCATGGTGCCATCCCGCCGCGCATTTCAGGAAATTCAAAATGGCGGACCATGGAGAAGATCCCCCTTTTCATGTATGAAAAGTGCACTTTCCCCAGTCAGATTGAATACTTAGAATTTGATGGTGGTGGTAAGTATTAGTATACAAGGTAACATTTGTGAATGGGCAGCATAGATGCTGCAAATGAACTACTAAAACTATGACACGTTGCACCTTTAAAATGTAGGGGAAGGAGAGCGGAGGCGTCTGTGGACGGAGCACAACGTGGAAGAACAAAGTTCTAAAGGATCAATTGAAAAAAATTAGAGGTACATGTGAGAGGCACACGCAAGAGGAAAATGTGTTTCGAGTTTCCATTATGGGCTGTAGTGTAGGAATAGTAGTCTGTGAGTGTTTTTGAAACATCTCATTGGACACTCTCTCTTTGCACACTCTCTCACTCCCTTTCTCTTTTCCTCTGCCTCTGCCTCTGCATCTGCCTCAGCTTCTCTCTCTCTCTCTCTCTCTCTCTCTCTCTCTCT
>NC_085879.1:28830773-28833273 GCF_034702125.1 Engraulis encrasicolus | reverse complement strand
TCCACATTACACAGTCAGCCAGCCAGACAGCCAGCCAGTCAGTCAGACAGCCATCCAGACAGTCAGCCAGTTATCCAGCCAGCAAGACAGACAGACAAAAGAGTAAAATGCAAGCAGACATACAGGCAGACACATGGGCAGACAGACACATCTATTTTCTTCACTAGCCATCAATCATTCAACATTTCAGTCAGTGAAATAGTGCGTGAACAGGGTACTTCCTTGCCATAAGCCTACATATAATCAGTCAACAGGGACCCAGATATTTCTTGCTGTGTGCCAGACCGAAGTAATAGGTATGGCATTGTTCAGTAAGTGGCCATTCAGATGGAATGTTTGTTTTGGTTTTGATTGAGATCAGTTATTTCTTGATGGAGAAACATGTCTTGGAAATGGGTTTGGTTTAAAGCTACGAATCCGCTCACAGTTTTTATTTAAGATATTTCTGGGGCCTTATACCTCAATCATGAACAGAATAGTGAGAGACTGATGACCGTAATCGGGCCGGAATCAAACCTACTTCCCTTAGTCCTGAACCGTCATACCCCGATCTCACTGTTCTTGAGGCAGTGGAGGGGATTCAGTAATGAAGCTTCCAACAGGAGGTACTCAAAGTTAAAATGCGTCAAACTTTTTCGAGAGGTTTTTTTAAAAAAGAGAATGGGTCATTGTGTTGCGGTAATGCTTGACTTGAGCTAAGTGAAATAGCAGTCAGAAAGAGGGGCTTTTTTTTTGCAGTACTCGTTAAGCGACTGCACTTTTTAAAGTGGCAGCCCGAAAAAAAATTGTCAGTCTGAAAAATTCCCCAAATATTAATCCATGAATTCCATTAAAAAGAGATAATTCAGTCCTCTTCTCTCTGCTGGATACGACCCTCATATCTAAGAGTCAAACCACGCAGGGGGTGCAGATTATTTTCTAATTTTTCATTCCTCCTCATTTCTGTTTTTTTTCTGGATCCTTTTCTAATTCCTAAAATCCCCTCTTAGGACTTAACTACCATGGAAGAAAGTGATTTTGGGGATAAAGAAATGATGACCAAGCAAACACATGAGAGAAATTGTGAAATCTCGATTGCACACGCCAAGATGCTCTGCGGGAATCATGTGTGGGATTTGTTTTGTTTTGAAAGGTCACTCTCATCATTTGGGGGGTGGGGGTGAGGTGGGGGGTACCTACCCCAAGTGATGAGAAGAGAAAAACAATGGGTACTTCTCAAAGTGAAGTGTCCTAGCCTTGCTAGGACGAGTAATGCCCATTTGTCGCGGATTTCATGAAAGAAGTATCCAATCACTAGTTCTAAGTGTAATTAATAAATGGATACACTGGGCACAAGTGGGCATTACTCACTAGCCTGGGCGAAAAGCCGACTGTTGACTCCGTCAATCAGTCTGGCAAAAGCTTTGAGGAATCCGTCTCCGTGGACGGTTGGAGATGGTCTGATCTTACTCTATCATTTCAATTCATTGGAGTTCCAAACTCAAATTAGTTACGTTATAGCATCGCAAAAGCATACAAATAACAAAACGAAAGTGTGAATATAGTTACCTTAACCAATCAGTAACGGAGCTCGCGGGTGAGTTCTACGTCACCACTCTCAACTGTTTGCTGATTGGCTAAACAATGAGAGAACCGAGCTCGAGGCTTTTGCCAGACGATGTGCGGAGCCAAAATCTTTGGGTGGAGTACATGGATGGCGTCGCCAGGCTAATTACTCGTCCTAGCAAGGCTATAGGACACTTCACTTTGAGAAATACCCACAATGACTACGTCCCCAAAGGATGCTGATCCCTTGCTCATCAGACTAACAAGGGCTTCCGCAAATTGGCTACGACAAAGTGCTGAGCACTGCTCCGCAAAAGTTCGATTCCATTGTTTTCAATAGAACCCCGCACACTGGCGCCGATGTCCGCGGACATTCATGGATGTTGGATAGCGATTAGAGACAAGTTCTATTTTGTTGGCGCCACCCATTCACAATCAATGCTATGTTTGTGTGAAATTGGGTTTGGGGGTCCGAATTATGTCGGAAGTGAAAGTGGGCCGCATAGCAGTGTTGTCGGAGCCAATGTGTGGCCGGCCTAAGCCTTTGTACTCACTGCATTTATTATGCAGTGACTTTCTTTCTCTGGTCTCCCTCCTCTCACCTTGTTGAGGTAATATGAAGGAAGGAAGGAAAAAAGGAATGAAGAAAGAAAGAAAGAAAGAAAGAAAGAAAGAAAGAAAGAAAGAAAGAAAGAAAGAAAGAAAGAAAGAAAGGAGGCTTCCAGGAATATGAGGACAGAGGCCGCGACAGCGAGGAAGGACAGACGGGTGAGGAGACAGATTGAAAGGAAGTCAAAGAAGACTTAAGATACATAAGATGAGCCCCGACCTTTGCAATTATGGCTAGAAAAAGGGGATGGATCGGCTCTGGGCTGTATAGCCTAAGTGGGTCTTTACTTAGCAGGTGCCATTGACATACTTGTGTGTAACTTTCATTTCATGTAGAGCGGAATGG
>NC_085879.1:28815773-28820773 GCF_034702125.1 Engraulis encrasicolus | reverse complement strand
CAAATACACGGCTCTAGACCGGTATAGAGACACAAGCATACAGCACGGCTAACCTAGGCTATATTTTGATAAATGCAGGGTCGCTGCTAAGGTTTTGGTGGCCCTAAGCACAAATAGTCAGGAGGCCCCCCTCATAATAATAATAATAATAATAACAACAGCAACAACAACAACAACAACAACAGTAATAACAACAATAATAATAATAATAATAATAATTCATGTAATAATCACAATAATAATCATTATAATAATAGGCCATAAGAAAGGCATAGCACAGCTAAAAAAAAATGTTCACTATGCTTTTTAGTCAATCTCAATTTAGGAGAGCCCTATTTTGGTGGCAAAGTGTTTGGTGCCTCAAGCACTGGTTGGTGCCCAAAGCACTCTCTGTACTTTGCTAATATCTAAAGGCGACCCTGGCTAAATATCTCATTTGGATTGACCTGGAGCATGAAAACACCTTTTTTTCCTTTCTTTCTGTCTCTTTCCCTGTCTTTCTCCCTGAGACAGTCACATGAGGACAAATATGGATAAATCCATGACTCTAGACTTGTATTGTGTAGAGACACAGACATAGTGCAAAGCTAAATGTCACGACTGGATTAACATAATGTGCATACAGTCAGATCTATCAGTAACACGAATGAACATGAACAGCGCACACCAAGAGATGTAGGCATGTATAGACTAGAATCAAATCTACAGAATATGCATGAACACATAGGCCTATTGTACAGAGAGAGAGAGAGAGAGAGAGAGAGAGAGAGAGAGAGAGAGAGAGAGAGAGAGAGAGAGAGAGAGAGAGAGAGAGAGAGAGAGAGTGGGGTGACCCCCCATTTATTCAGAGTCAGATCCATGGCTGAAATGTGTGAACATTTAGACTACAGCACACACAAAGAAAGAGAAGGTAGGTGATGTATAGACAATGTTGCAGTGAATCTGGAAAGGAGGACCACACAAGGACAAAATGCTGTTCTGTGCAATAGAAGGATTTCAAGTGTGCTGACTACATTCTGCTGGATCTTTACCAGGTCATGTAAAAGCTACAGAGTTAGATCACACACACACGCACGCACGCACACAAACATACACACACACAGACACACGCGCATGTGCACGCACGCACTCACGCATGCACACACACACACACACGCACACGCACACGCACACGCACACATACACACACAGGGAGCGAGAGAGAGAAAGAGAGAGAGAGAGACACACACAGAGGTGATGGCCAAGTGTCTACACACACACACACACACACACACACAGAGCGAGAGAGAGAGAGAGAGAGAGAGAGAGAGAGAGAGAGAGAGAGAGGTTGTTGGTGGTCGAGTAAGTCTCCTGTTCTGGCCGCTTGGGTCACCAGCGTGCACTACAAGTGCAGGCACTGTAATTGTTACCGTGGTAACTCATTGCGGCTGTTGATTTGCAAGAGGCCGCGCTAAGCTCCACAGTCACCACTTTGATTCTGCCGTGCCGCTGATTTCACTGTAATTATTCCCCGTTTCCCTACAGAACTGAAATGAACTGACATGGAAATATCACGCCATTGTCTCCCGAAAAGTTGCGTAAAAATGAAAAAGGGGGAGAAAAACAAATCCTGATTTGAAGTACCAACAAGGTACAAAAGTGCAAGCTAACTAACATGCACACACAAAATGCACAAACACACTGTGCACACTGTCAAATGATGTCAGATTTCACTCAGTTCGTGCTTGACTTGAAAAGAGCTTTGCCTTTACATACACGCGCGCACGCACGCACGCACGCACGCACGCACGCACGCACGCACGCACGCACGCACGCACGCACCTTCTTAACATTGTGCATAACATCACCTGCCGCAGCACTGTCAAATGCTTGACTAAAGGCTTGTCAAAATGCCCCCATTTCTTAAAAAACAGTATTGTTATGGGGGAGGGCTGCTGTACATACTGTGCAGTGTGTTTGTATGTTTGAGTACATGTGTCGCATGAACACGCCCTTTTATGCATGTGTGACTGTGTTTGCATACATGTGTGTGTTCATGTGTTTGCATGTGTGTGTTCATGTGTGTGTTCTGTTGCTCCTCTGTGTGTGTCTGTCTGTGTGGCTTTCTGTGTGTGTGTGTGTAGTGTGTGTGTGTGTGTGTGTGTGTGTGTGTGTGTGTGTGTGTGTGTGTGTGTGTGTGTGTGTGTGTGTGTGTGTGTGTGTGTGTGTGTGTGTGTGTGTCTGTGTGTGTGTGTGCGCCCTTTTCTGCATGTGTGATTGTGTTTGCATGCATGTGTGTGTGTTCATGTGTTTGCATGTGTGTGTGTTCATGTGTGTCTTCTCCTGCTCCTCTGCGTGTGTGCCTTGATGTTCATGTGCTCCTGGCATGAGGCGTGTGACAGCTGACATACGACAGCTTTGGCTGGGGGGGCCCAGGACGAAATCATATGAAAGGGCCCCCCACCCCCCACCCAATACAGTCAATGTAACAAGGACCCAATTATGGGCCCCCCCATCTCCCTTGACCCCTTTGCATCCCCCACCACTCCCCACCAACCCACCCATCTGCTTCCATGCCGTGTGACAGCTGAAGTATGACAGGTGTCCTGGTTCCCTTTATACTGTGAGATGCTGGGGATTCTTCACTTCCCTTCCCTTCATGACTTCCCTCCCTGCCTCTCCTCCCCTTCCCTCCTCTTCCTCTCAGCCTCATTGGGCTTCACTACTGTACGCTTTGTTCTTTTCTGAACTGTTTTCAGACCAGCACAGCATGGAGTCGGAAAGCCACTTCCTGTGTTTCTGTGTCAACTCAAGATGGGCTGTTTTGTCGATATCACCTACCACTGGCTGACAGCTTTTTTATGGGCCCAGGACAAACTCATCTGAAAGGGCCCCCTACCCAATACATACAATGTAATGGGCACCCAATTCTGGGCCCCCTATCCCTGTGGGCCTGGGACACCATACCCCTTTTTCCCCCATGTTGACGGGCCTGTATACCGGACTGTGTTCTTCTGTTGTATTCCATTCAACTGTTTTCAAGCATCCGCGATTGATCTGCGAGGATTCTTCTGCCCTAAATGTCTGCATTCTTTCCTTAGCAACTAGCAACGCTGAGACCGACCGCTGATAGGACCGTGGTTGCGATTGACTGTCAATCAAAAGAATGCGATGTGCTGTTTTGTCGATATCACCTACCGTACCAGACCAGTAGGCTGTTACAGTAACATAGCTCAAACACAAACCCAAATGTTAGCCTCTAGGAGTGCTACTGTGGAGTAGCCTGGCAAGCCACAGGCTTTGTTGTCACTTCCCCAAAACCCTGTCCGCTTAGCATCCAAAGATTCAAAACAAATCAAAACAAATCTCCTGCGTTGTGATTGGTCTGCCAGTTTCAGGGCCTGGGGCATTGTCCGATGCTAGACCCACTCGCAAGCAAAAATTATTTTGGCCGCTGGCCGGTGGGGCTAGTTTACTAGGCTTACTGTGGAGCATTTTTAAAGCTGGGTCAGTGGCTCAACTTGATGGATAACTCATATCGACATAACACTTGCACCAGTCAGAGAGGGGAACTGATATGACTCCTGTGTCGAGAAAGTATGTGACAGTAATGCCTCGATAAACTTCGACTTTTTTTCGCACACCTCAGCTGGCAGGTGCGTCGAGATGGCACCATGGGTCACTCAGCAACAACTTAAAGAAACTCCCACACACTGACCATTTCACTGTTCTTTCTTTAATAAACAACGTTTCAGTACTAGACCTTCATCAGGCAATCAGTGTGCGGGAGTTTCTTTAAGTAATGCCTCGATATAATATATAGCCTCTATGGCCCAGTGAGGCAACTGGAAGTTCAATGTACCCCCACCTTCCCACCCTCAGCACATGCCCCCCAAAATGTCTGTGCACGCCACTGCTGGGAAGTATTTTTCCTAAGAAATATGATGGCCCATGGTGTGGCAGCAAACAGTGTTTTTGTTGTGCTTTTCTCTACCACAATCAAGTCATCACAGTTTGCATAGAAGAACAAAATGAGTTTTACTTGGTGCCCACAGGTATGACAGTGGGAGCTGGAAGTGTTAGTCTGTCAACGACCCACGTTCATATCAATATCGTGGCCCATGATATGTCAGAAGATACTTGCTTTGTTACCAAAAAAACAGATCATCACAGCAGTTTGCAGAGAAAAATACACATTTTACTTGGTGCCTGCCTGGAACCAAATGTTCTGTTCCTGGACACATATTTTCAGAGTGAAAGCATCAACCAGCATGAGATTAGATTAGGCTACCAGCACTGGCACTGGTGTCAGACCCGTCAGCATGGTGTTATGGTAGAAGGCAGTTCCTGCAACAGTAATAGCGACTGGGAACTGAACTGGGGATTGTTTGCCTGTAGCCTGGTTTTACCATGCGCCATTAATTAATTAATTAATCATATTAATTAATTAACAATTATGAGTGAGCTCAGCTCTGGTTTGAAATGAGTGGTGACCAACCAGTGGACGTTCATGACATTTTATTATGCGCCCAAGTGAGTTCGCTTATTGGCCGCCCGCCTGGAGGACAATTAAACCCTCCCCAGAGAAGCGTAATGAGACCATTCGTAAGTTACAAAGTAGTTCAAAATGAATGGTCTGTCAAGTCGGGCTAGTTTGTCTGTGAATGACCCACATTCATAAAAATATGCTTGTCCAAGAAGTGTCAACAGACATTTCGCCTTGCTACCAAAAGAAAATCATCACAGTTTGCAAAGAAGAGCAAAATGAGTTTTACTTGGTGCCTGTAACAGGGGGAGCAAGGAAGTGTTAGTTAGTCTGTGAACAGTCCACGCTAATGACAAGATATGGGAATGGGGGGGGTGTACGTGATATGTCAATAAACACTATTGCTTGGCAACCAAAACATATCACCACAGTTTGCAAAGAAGTAAAAGAAACAAGTTTCACTTGGTGCCTGTCTGGAACCACTTTCAGAACGTTCCAGAACTGTCATTTTCACACATTTTCATTTTCAGCCCGT
>NC_085879.1:28810773-28813273 GCF_034702125.1 Engraulis encrasicolus | reverse complement strand
TCTGTCTGTCTGTCTGTCTGTCTGTCTGTCTGTCTGTCTGTCTGTCTGTCTGTCTCTCTCTCTTTCTTTGCTGCTGCATACTTGCCCTCCAACACATGCCCTTTCTCAATCTCTGTCTCCCTTGCTCATTCTCTTTCTCTCTTTCCTCTCTTTCCTCTCTCTCTTTCTCTATTTTCTCCTCTCTCTCTCTTTCTCTCTCTCTTTCTCTCTCTCTTTCTCTCTCTCTCTTTCTCCGTCCCTCTCTCTTGCTCGCTTTTTCATTCCAAATTTGACCTCTTATCTCTCTCTCTCTGTCTCTTCTTCTCTCTTTTCACCTGTCTATCGTTTATTTCCTCTTTATGTTTCCCCTTTGTCTCCTACCACCTATCATTCCTCCTTCTGTCTTTCTCTCACCGTGTGTCTTTTCTTTTCGTTGTCTTCCCCCATCTCTTGCCCTCCGTCCCCACACCTCTCCCACTCCCTCCCTCCATCTTTCATTTTGAGCCTTCAGCCATCTCCCTCCATCCCTAACTGCTGTGCCTCTGTGTGGTTTTCATTCTTTGTCTTTTCTCATTCATCTCATCCCCACCTTTTTCACTTTCTCCCTTTCTCCCCCTCTTTTTTTCTCTCCATCTGCTCCGTCCATCTCTTTTTCTTTGTCTTCTCCCATCTCTCTCTTCATTCTTCACCCATTCCCCCCGCTCTTTCCTTCTCTCAACCTCTTTTTTCACTCCCTTTATCACCCCCTTCCATCTCTTGTCCTCTCTCATTTCTCTTCATTCTCTGTCCATTCCCCTCTCTCCCCCTCTCCCACCCTCTCTCTCTCTCCACCCCTCCGTTGCCCTATCTCTTCTTCTTTGTCTTCTCCCATCTCTTTCTCCACCCCCCCCTCTCTCCATCTCTCTCTCTCTCTCTCTCTCTCCATCCCTCTCTCTGGGGAGATGCAGACGACTGCAGCAGCATCAGCATCAGCATCAGCAGCAGCATGTGTGCTAATGACTGGCTCCCCTCCATCTCCTCCTCCTCCTCCGCTGCCTCTGCCTCCGCGTGTATATCACACCTAGATCTCATCCCTGAAAATCAATTTTCTCTCTTGTCAAATTCCATCTCCCCTCTCGCTGGCGCCCGCCAAGACTGGGGAAGGGTGTCTGTGTGTGTGTGTGTGTGTGTGTGTGTGTGTGTGTGTGTGTGTGTGTGTGTGTGCGTGTGTGTGTGTAGAGAAAGTGGGGAGGGCAGTGTGAGTGAGTGAATGATTCTGTGTGTGTCCATGTGTGGATGCGTGTGTGTGTGTCCATGTGTGTCCGTGCGTGTGTGTGTCCGTGTGTGTGTGTGTGTGTGTGTGTGTGTGTGTGTGTGTGTGTGTGTGTGTGTGTGTCTGTGTGTGAGTGTAGAGACAGTGGGGGGAGTGTAAGTGAGTGAATGATTCTGTGTGGGTCAGTGTGTGGATGCGTGTTTGTGCGTGTCCATGTGTGTCCGTGTGTGTGTGAGTGTGTGTGCGTGTCCATGTGAATACAATACTGTATGTGTGTGTGTGTGCGCGTGTGTTTGTGCGTGTCCACACGTATCCACATGTGTGTGTGTCAACAGGAGAGACAGTGTATCTGGATGGATGTGTAGGAAGTACTGCAAACCTCTCTCCAGCCTCTTGGCATCGTCATTAAGCAACATCCACACAGTATCCTCCCCGTCAGGGTTGCCAGATGTACGACAATTAGCGTATTCATACCATCATTTTGTCCTCTGTATGGGAATGGGCCGGTTTGCACAGATCAGGCCCCCATGACCCCAAAGGCGAATAAAGTTGTCTAAATCATACATTATTTGAAAGCTTATGGAAAGCTTATGGTGTGAGGAGTACAATGCATGCTTTGATTAGGATGTACAAGAAGTAATTTTCTTATTTTGACTATTTAAACATCACACATGCTCTCATTTTAAGCGTATGGGGAATGGGGCGGTTTGTCCTCTGTATGATAAACAAAAACATGATGTAGCCTACGGTGATATCAGAGTTTTCATTCAGTTGCCTTAAACAACCATTTGGGTTGTGTACGATAACTTCATTCCTCCCCCCACCCCCCCCAAAAGGATAATTCTGAGGTTAACTGGTAACACTGACCTCGATGCCAACATCCTTGGTGTTACAGTAAGATCCCCTATTTTCCTTCCCTGGTTCGTGTTTTTCCAAAGCATCAGAAACACTTTTTTCTTTATTTCATTCCATTGTTTTGTTTATTTGCTTATTTTCACTATCTGTCCCTCACCACGTCTCTTTATTAATCTTTCATCTATCGCTCTCTCCATCTCTCTCTTCCTGGCCATCTCTCTATCTCCTTCTCTTACTCTCCCTGGCTGTCTAATGCTCTTTTCCATCCCCTTTACATTCCCATGTCTAGTCTACTTGCTTTCAAGCTAACTATATCTCCCCTAAGACTCTCCATCTTTGTTTTCCTTCCCTTGTCCACATTATCTATCTCTTCCTGGGCATGTCTCTCTCTCTCTCTCTCTCTCTCTCTCTCTC
>NC_085879.1:28770773-28790773 GCF_034702125.1 Engraulis encrasicolus | reverse complement strand
CCCCCCCCCCCCCCCCCCCCCCCCCCCCCCCCCCCCCCCCCATCGCCTATGGCCTCATCCATCCACATTAGTGAGAGGAAATGAGAGACGTTTCAAATCCCCGGCCAGATCAATGCCAAGCCTGGACAGAAAAACACAGCATCTCTGTCTTAATTACCTCTTCTCACACTCTCTCTCTCTCTCTCTCTCTCTCTCTCTCTCTCTCTCTCTCTCTCTCTCTCTCTCTCTCTCTCTCCTCCTCTATCTCTCTCTCTCTCTCTCTTCTCTCTCTCTCTCTCTCTCTCTCTCTCACACACACACACACACACACACACACACACACACACACACACACACATACAAACACGTGCATAAAAAAGTACACACAAACACGTTAAGATCCACACAAACACATGCGCATGTATGTACACATAGGCTTCCAGAAACCCCTTTGCAAGCACACTTGAAAACACACACACACACACACACACACACACACACACACACACACACACACACACACACACACACACACACACACACACACACACACACACACACACACACACACACACACACACACACACACACACACACACACACACAGCATCCCCACAGTGTCGCCTTTCTCGGTCTCCACTGCCTCTCTAAGCACCTTAGGATGAGATTTCTGTCGCCTGCTTGCCTAAGTGGTCACACGGAAACAAAGCCAGCAGCGGTAATTGGTGAAAATGAAGGACACTATACAGAGGAGCCAGCAGAGACGAGAGAGAGAGAGAGAGAGAGAGAGAGAGAGAGAGAGAGAGAGAGAGAGAGAGAGAGAGAGAGAGAGAGAGAGAGAGAGAGAGAGAGAGAGAGAGAGAGAGAGAGAGAGAGAGAGAGAGAGAGAGAGAGAGAGGCAGAGGCAGAGGCAGATAATGTGAGAAAGGGAGAGAAGCGATGTAGAGATAGATGTTGAAGAGAGAGAGAGAGAGAAAGAGTTAGAAACAGAAAGACATAGAGAGGGAGAGAGAGAGGGAGAGAGAGAGGGAGAGAGAGAGAGAGAGAGAGAGAGAGAGAGAGAGAGAGAGAGAGAGAGATGAAAAACAGTGGGCAAATGTGTGAATTCCTGTAAAACGCCATTATCAAATTGCCGCGTTTGCTTCCATGTGTGCGTACAGGACCATTAAGATAAAGCGGTCCCATCTAAACTGAAGGAGCAGAGTAGGGTAGAGTAGGGAAGGGAAGGGAAGGGAAGGGAAGGGATGGGAAGGGAAGGGACGGGAAGGGAAGGAAAGGGAAGGGAAGGGAAGGGAAGGGAAGGGAAGAGAAGGGAAGGGAAGGGAAGGGAAGGGAAGAGAAGGGAAGGGAAGGGAAGAGAAGGGAAGGGAAGGGAAGGGAAGGGAAGGAAAGGAAAGGAAAGGAAAGGAAAGGAAAGGAAAGGAAAGGAAAGGGAAGGGAAGGGAAGGGAAGGGAAGGGAAGGGAAGGGAAGGGAAGGGAAGGGAAGGGAAGGGAGGCCAACCCAGTCCACACACAGAGGAGGGGAGGGGAGGAGAGAGGAGATGAGGAGAGGCCAAAACATCCATACTCAGACCCAGATGCACGGGGATCCAGCCAAAGCACCAACACTGGGCCAACAACTCCATAACATCTGCTGCAGTACACAGGGACAACGTCTGCTCCACACAGTACACTCTATTCACGCTATTTCAACACTTGTTGACAATATGTAATCGCAGCATATACATTCTAAAACAAATGTTAAAGGTGCACTGTGTAATATTTTTAGTGGTTTATTTCCAGAATTGATGCTGGCCATTCATAAATGTGGTTTCAGAGTTTCAATGAGCAGTGTAGTTGCAATGCGTACTCTGACCACCATCCTACACAGTGCACCTTTAAAGGCCAACGCAGTCCAGACATAGAGGAGGATGGGGGTGCTGGGGGGTGGGGGTGGTCTTACAAATGATTTTGTCCCAGGCCCGGCCAAAGCTGTCAGCGACCCTGCTGCTGAAGTACAATTACCAGAACTGACAAAGCTCCCTGGAAGAGGAGAGAAAGGGGCGTTGTGATATAAATGTAAGTTTGAAATTTAACACACCCTCATACCTGCCTGTGCTTTTTTTTTTTTTTTCACGCTCACCTGTCACTCCTTGGAACGCGCTTCGCCTGTTCGCACCTGCTGACACCTGCCACCTCCCTGTTTCCCTATGCTGTACCTTCGTCTAGCGTGTACCGTCTGTCCCTCCAATTTCGCTTGCATTTCTCTCTCTTCCTTTCGTTCCTTCCTTTCGTCATCTCCCAGTCGGAGGTGTCCATTGCAACCTGACACATACAGCGCAAGAGCTGCCGAGCGCTCAGTGACATTTCAGCACCTTGGCCAGCGACCTCGCCCAAATGCACTCTGTACGGCGTGCACTCTGTACGCTTTTGCTTCCAGACAAACTCTTTGGATGGGATGACCTGAATGAACAAATGAACGAACGAACGAACGAACGAACAAACGAATGAACGAACGAACGAACGAACGAACGAACGAACGAACGAACAAACGAATGAACGAACGAACGAACGAACGAACGAACGAACGAATGAGTGAAAATTGTCCTAACTGTTGTGGTGTAGTGGATGTGGGCTACGGTAAACAAGGCCCAAGTCAACAATCATTTAAACAAAATAAACACACACCCAAACTAAATCAAATGAAGCCATCGGGTTTCAAAATAAGCATTTATCAAACTGAATTATTGGATTTGATGTATCCCTGTAGATATAACTGAGGATGGTAATACACTGTAGAGTATATTGCTTTTACAGTAACCTACATATTTACTTAATTTCACTTATTTACTGGTTGACTGCATATTCAAACAACATATGCACAGCAACATATTCCTACCTATCCACTCGCAGCATAAACCTACAACTGCGGTATATGACTATGGTCATGACAATGGTGCCTTTGTCTCTTTGACATGATCTTCTCCAGGAATTTCTCCCTCCCCAAATCACCTTTTCCACCAACCTTCCCCCATCCTCATCCAACCCCCCCACCTCCCCAACCAAGCCCTCTGTCGAGGAGTCGTGGAGTCAATGGCCCCCCCTGGGACCTGACCACAGCTGCTCCCCTCTTCTCTTCTCCTGGACTCACCCCCCCATCAAATGGATTCCCGCTTTCACTGTCCAGTCCACCCCCAAAAGACACACACACCTACATTACATACACAAAGAGACATACACTCACACTCGCATGCGTGCGCCGACACACACACATGGAGAAGCACACAGACACGCGTGTACATACACACGCATGCACACACACACACACACACACATGCATGCACTCATGCGCATGCACACCCGCGAGCACACACGCACGCACGCACGCACGCACGCACGCACGCACACCCAAACACACACATACACACACACACACACACACACACACACACACACACACACACACACACACACACACACACACACACACACACACACACACACACACACACACACACACACACACACACACACACACACCACATACGCCATCGTCCCCCAAGTCCCCCAATGAGCAGGCAGAAGCTATCAATCTCTTTCTGCTTCTCTTTTCTGCACTTGATTGCATTGCTTTCTATTTCATCCACCTCTCCTCTCTCTCTCTCTCTCTCTCTCTCTCTCTCTCTCTCTCTCTCTCTCTCTCTATCTCTCTCCTGCGCTCTCTCTCTCGTTCTCTCTCGTTCTCTCTCTCTCTCTCTCTCTGTCTCTCTTTCTCACTCTCTCTCTCTCTCTCTCTCTCTCTCTCTCTCTCTCTCTCTCTCTCTATCTCTCTCTCTCTATCTCTCCATTTCCCCCCTCTCTTCCTCCAATCACCACTACCTTTGACTCTTTCGCGTTTTGTGCTCTCCCTCATTGCACCCTCTTTTCTTCTTCTTTCTCTCATGGCCATGGCTCTCCTATCTTCTCCTCAGCCTCCTCTTCCCCTGCTTTCCCCCTCTAAGGACCCTGTTATCTCATTCTCCCACTCTACCACTCTCTTTCTCTCTCTTTCTCTCCCTTCCCGTCTATATCTTCTGTCTTTCTTTATGGTCCCTTGGTATCTCATCCTTCTTATCCTCTTTCCCCCTCTCTCTTTCTTTCTTTATCTCTCTACCCTCATTTTCTTGCTCTGTTTCTGAGGCCCCCTATGCAATCGTGTCCTTTCCTGCTTTCTCATCCAGTCTATCCTATTCTTAACCCCCCCCCTCCTTTTTTTCTTATTTCCTGGCTATGAGCACTATTGCTATCTATCTCCACTCCTCACTCCTCTTCTCTCCTCAACCTCTCTTTTATCCCTCTCTCTTTTCCTCCTCCTCTTCCTTTCTTTCTTCTGGCCGTGGGCTTTTTTACTATCTTTCCTTTCCTCTTCTCTCCTCTCTGCATCTATTCTCATTCCACACAGCCCTTTTAACCCCACAAGATCATCTCCTCGCCTTTCAGACCTCTTTCTCTACAGACTCCTCTCTCTCCCTCTCTCTCTCTCTCTCTCCCTCTCCCTCCCTCTCCCTCTCCCTCTCCCTCTCTTCTTCTCTCTCCCTCTCCAAATCACGACTCTTCCTCGCTTTCCATAACTTTGCTTGGTTATCTCCCTTTCGCTCTCCTCTGCTACTCCTCCGTCAGACTCCCCCTCTCCTCCCACCACTACTTCCCTCATCCCTTTCTCCTCTTCCTCCAGCCTCCCCTTTGCCTCTTCCGCTTCCTCTCCTCCTTCCTTTGTCCTCTCCTTATCCTGTGTGCTTCATTTTCACATGAAATGTATGCAAATGCCCCCTGCTCTCTGTCTGCCTTCCTGCCTGGCTGTCTGTCTGTCTGTCTGTCTGTCTGTCTGTCCTGTCTGTCTGTCTGTCTGTCTGTCTGTCTTTCTGCCTTCCTATCTGTCTCCCTCCCTGCCTTCCTGTCTGTCTGCCCGGTCTATCTATCTGTCTTGTCTATCTGTCTGCCTTCCTGCCTGTCTGTCTGTCTTCCTATCTGTCTGCCTGCCTGTCTGCCTCCCTGTCTGCCTCCCTGGCTTCCTGTCCTGTCTGTCTGTCCCTCTGTCTGCCCTGCCTGTCTGTCTGCCTTCCTGCCTGCCTGTCTGCCTCCCTGGCTTCCTGTCTGCCTGCCTGTCTGCCTCCCTGTCTGCCTCCCTGGCTTCCTGTCTACCTGCCTTCCTCTCTGTCTGTCTGTCTGTCTGTCTGTCTGTCTGTCTGTTTCACCCGGGGTTCGTCATTTACTCTTCCATCCTTTCATCGCATGCCCTCTCTCCTACTCCCCTCAACCTTATTGTTTCTCTGCTCCTCTGCCCTCTCTTCTCTTCTTCTTCTCTTCTCGCATATCCAATTCTATTCACACTTTTTCTACCACATCTTCTCTTTCTCTCTCTCTCCCCTCATCTCTTCTCACTATCCTCTACCGTCTTCTCTCTACCTCTATTGTTGCTTCCTCCCTTCTCCCTCTCCCTTCTCTCGCCTCATTTCTCCTCTCCTCGCGTCACCCCTCCTCTCCTTCCCTCTCTGTTTCTCATAGCCTTTGCCTTTAGCCATTCCTCTCCTTTCCTCTCTCTCCCTCCCTTGTTGCTCCCTTTCTCCTACCTCAACACCCCAACGTGTACTTTTTTCTCTCTCGTCTCTCCCTTCTCTCACTCAGCCTGCAATCCTCTTCTTCTCACCTTCGCCGTTTCCTCTCCTGCAATCACACTTTACAAATTCCTGTAGAGTAGGGGCCTGAAAGGAGTGTCGGTCTCAATGTGGGTGCAATCTGTGTGTGTGTGTGTGTGTGTGTGTGTGTGTGTGTGTGTGTGTGTGTGTGTGTGTGTGTGTGTGTGTGTGTGTGTGTGTGTGTGTGTGTGTGTGTGTGTGTGTGTGTGTGTGTGTGTGTGTGTGTGTGTGTGTGTGTGTGTGTGTGTGTGTGTGTGTGTGTGTGTGTGTATCAATATGAGTGCAATCTGGGCTGGCCTGAACGGTGTGTATATCTCTGTAAGTCTCTCACCACAGTTGCTCCATGGGCATGGGCTTTCTGTGGGGACATCTGAGGAATAAATACATAGAAATGTACGTATGAAGCCTCCCTACTGTAACTCGCACAGCTCCACACCTCCTACCACCATTCCTCCTCCATTCCTCTCCACACCTCTCTTTTGCCATCGCTCCTTACGTATTCTATCCATTCATCCTGAAAGGAAGGCGCACCTGGCTGGCGAGGCTGCTCGGGGTGGGTGTTGGGTTTTGTGGAGGGAGTGGTAGTGGAGGAGGTGGTAGTGGTAGAGGAGGGGATGGTGGTGGTAGTGGAGGTGGAGGTAGTGTTAGTGGTAGTGTGGAGGAGGAGGAGGTGGTGGTGTGGAGGTGCTACTAGTCCCTCTCTTGGGAACCCTCTGCTCCCCCCACAACTCACTGCCTGTGAAAGTGGGACAAAAAGGTAGACGTCGAGGTGGTGGCAATGGAGAGGAGGTATGGTGGTGGTGGCAATGGAGAGGAGGTGTGGTGGTGGTGGTGGCAATGGAGAGTAGGTGTGGTGGTGGTGGTGGTGGCGGCAATGGAGAGGAGGTGTGGTGGAGGTGGTGGCAAGGGAGAGGAGGTGTGGTGGTGGTGTTAGTGGTGGTGGTGGCAATGGAGAGGAGATGTGGTGGTGGTGGTGGTGGTAGTGTTGGTGGGGCGGGGGGTACAACAGGAGGGCGTTTCTATACCCGGATAAGAATTAAAAATTAATATTTACATCTGGCTCGGAGAGGTTTACTACAATGGCACGAGGACGGATGCCATTACATAAAGGGGAAGGCCAGGCCAAAATCATCAACAGTCCTCCGGGCAAATGCCGTGTATGCCCTATGGCCAGTCCAGCCCTGGCAAACAAGTACAGAGACAAATACACAGGCCGACAGACAGAGGGGGTGACCTTAATCTCTGAGGCCATTATCATAGCTGCGACTGAAAGGGAAAAAAATCAATACAATGAGGCCTTACAGAGCAGAGACTTCTGTCTGGATCTAATCCAAGTCTTATGAGGAGGGCGAAACAAGCCGGACAGGAAAAAATGAGACAGAAAAAAAAAACAGACCATGACACAGACAGAAAAAAAGAAAGGCAGACGGAGACATATTCAGACAGACAGACAGACAGACAGACAGACAGACAGAGACAGACAGAGAGACTTGATAATAGAAAGTAGATGAAAAGTAGATCTTCCATAGAAATAAGGACACAGTCGAAAAGAGATGAACATGCTCTCCCGTTGGCAATGGAACATCTTTCTGCCTGCTGTTTTTGCTAACTGTCCGCGAAACACAGAAGGAATTGAAAGAGAAATCGGGAGAGATTTGAGAAAGCAGAGAGAAAGAGAGAAAGATAGGTTGAGAATGGAGAGATAAAGATGCATATGTGTCATGAGAGTGACTCATGATGTGAGGATTGGAGAGGAGAGGAGAGAGGAGAGAGGAGAGAGGAGAGAGGAGAGAGGAGAGGAGAGAGGAGAGGAGAGAGAGGAGAGGAGAGGAGTCGACAGGAGAGGAGAGGAGAGGAGAGGAGTGGAGAGGAGAGGAGAGGAGAGGAGAGGAGAGGAGGGGGAGGAGTCGACAGGAGAGGAGAGGAGAGGAGATGAGAGGACAGGAGAGGAGAGGAGAGGAGAGGAGAGGAGAGGAGAGGAGAGGAGAGGAGAGGAGAGGAGAAGAGAGGACAGGAGAGGAGAGGAGAGGAGAAGAGAGGAGAGGAGAGGAGAGGAGGATAGAGGAGAGGAGAGGAGAGAAGAGGAAAATGGATGAGAGGAGAGAAAGGAGTGGAAAAGTAAGAAAAGAAGTGCAGAGCAAAGCAAAATGTTGAATACAGCTAAGGAAATGAGTGAAGAGAAGAGAAGAGAAGAGAAGAGAAGAGAAGAGAAGAGAAGAGAAGAGAAGAGAAGAGAAGAGAAGAGAAGAGAAGTGACGAGAATAGAAGACAAGACAAGACAAGACAAGACAAGACAAGAGAAGAGAAGACAAGACAAGACAAGACAAGACAAGAGAAGAGAAGACAAGACAAGACAAGAGAAGAGAAGAGAAGAGAAGAGAAGAGAAGAGAAGAGAAGAGAAGAGAAGAGAAGAGAAGAGAAGTGACGAGAGAAGAGAAGAGAGGAGAGGAAAGGAAAGGAGAGGAGAGGTGGATAGAGGAAAAGATAGGTGGATAGAGGAGAGGAGAGGAGAGCTGGGAAGACAGCCGAGCAGCAGGCTGGAGATGAAAGAGAGGGACAGAAGGAATATGCCACTCTGTCTGGGGGGGACAAAAGACCAAGTGACTGGGAAGGGGTGACTATGTCTGTCCCTTTCATCTGCGAGTGTGTGTGTGTGTGTGTGTGTGTGTGTGTGTGTGTGTGTGTGTGTGTGTGTGTGTGTGTGTGTGTGTGTGTGTGTGTGTGTGTGTGTGAAGAGTGTGTGATTCAGAAATCCACTCACACATCACTTTTCTTTTCTCCTGTCTGCTCAGTCCCTCGTTCTCTCTTTTTCTTTTATTTTGACTGTCGCCTTCTATCACCCCTTCTCCTCTGCCTCTCTCTCACTTTCCTGCTTTCCTGTCTCTGTCACTGTCTTTTTTTTTCTTTCACTCTCTGCCTTTCTCAAATTTTCTCTGCCTCTCTCTTCCTCTCCCTCTCTCATCCTCACTCTCTCCCTTTTCTCCCTTTCTGATCACACTTTTCTGTCATGGCCTTTTCACTGATCTACCAAAGAAATTCAATACCATACTTTCTCTCCCTTTCGACCACTCTCTGTTCCCCATCCTTTCTTCATCTCCCTGTCACCTTTCTGTATCTTACACTCTCTTTTCGTCCCTTTCTTTCTCTCTCTTTCCCTGTCTCTGTCACCTTTATGTTGTGTTCCTTGCTTCTCTCTCTCTCTCTCTCTCTCCTCACCATCTCCTCTCTCTCTCTCTCTCTCTCTCACTCTCCTTTCTCATCCATCCTTCTTTCTCAGCCACTCTTTCTGTCACCTTTCTTTATCCGCTTTATTGCCCGTTTGTCTTTTTTTTCTATGAATGATGAGAGGATTTTAACGTTTTCTTTTATGTGGTGCCGTTGGGACGACATCCCCTGCCCTTCCTTTGGGCCGAATGGGAGCGAAGTCGGGCAGGCAGCAGAGGGGGCAGGATGCATGGGGATGGGGGCCCCGGGAATAGAGAAGGAGAGAGGAGAGGGGAAAGTAGTAAGGAGAAAGAGGAGAGGAAAGTAGAAGAGGAAGAGAGGAGTTGGAGAGGAAGAGGAAGGAGGAGAGAGGAGGAAAGGAGTAGAAGGAAAGGAGAGGAGAGGAGAGGAGAGGAGAGCAGGAGAGAGGAGAGAGAGGAGAGGAGAGGAGAGGATGAGGAGAGGAAGGGAAGGAGAAGGAGTGGGGAGGAAGAGGAGAGAAGAGGAGAGAGAGAAAGCTCTTCTTCTGCTATGGAGATGAGGAGAGAGGATAGGAGAGAGAGAGGACAAGGAGGAGATGAGAGAGAGTAGAGCAGCATGGGAATAAGGGGTGGAGGATAAGGAGAGGGAGGAGGGGAGGAGAGAGGAGCAGAGAGGATCGGCCGCTCGCGCGTCTCGTTCGCGGCTCTGCGCGCGCCCCTCTGCTAGCTCCTCGGCCCTCGCTTCGCGCGGCTCATGCTCTGGTCTCTCTGCGGCGCGCCGTTCCTGTCTCTTGGCTCACGGCTCGTCGCGCCTCTTCTCCTCTCTACGCGCCCTCTCGACGGCTCTCGCTTCTTGCGCTCGCGTCTCCTTGTCTCCTTGCTCGGTCTCGCTATTTCTGCTCCTCCTCTTCTTCCGTCGCGCTCTGCTAGCCGCGCTCGCTCTTCTCTGGTCTGCGCTCTCGTCGCCCACCACCCCCCCCCCTCGCGCTGCTCTCTGGCGCTCGCGCGCTGTCGCTGTTGCTCCGCTCTGCGTACGCGCTCTGCGTTGCTCTCGCGACGGGGCGCTGACTCGTTTCCTTGCTCGCTTCGCTTTTCTCTTTCACTTCTCCGTGCGCTCTCTATCTCGCGGCGCTCCGTCTCTCTCTCTCTTTCTCCACGGCGCTTCGATCTCTGTGCGCCTACGCGCGTCTCGCTCTCTCTCTTCGCTGCGCTCTGACTCTGTCCTCGCTCTCTCTCTCGCTCTGCTGCGCTGACGCTCTCTTGTTGCGCTCTCGCTTCTCTTACCGTCGCGCTCTCTTGCCCGCTCGCTGCTCGCGCGTCTCAGCTCTCTTCTCGCGGCTCCCGCAACACCCCCCCCCCGCCTGCTACCACTGTCGTGTCTGTCGGCCCTCTCTCGCATCATAACACTACACCACACACTCACTCTCACAACACATCCACACACACACACACACTCACACACCACACCCACTCCACACATCACCTCTCACACACACAACACACACTACCACACTCCCATCACACGCCCTCACACACTCACACACACACACACTACCTCTCCTACTCCACACCTACCTCTCCCACACACTCACACACCACACCTCACCACACACACACCACACACACACCACACCACACCCACCTACTCCCTCACACACACTCACTCACCCCAACACCCACTCCACACACACAACACCCCACACACACACTCACACTCACCTCACTCAACACCCACACACTCCTCACACTCCACTCTCACACAACACCACACACATCTCCACTCAAACTCACCACTCATCACACCCCCTCTCGCTCCTACACTCCACTCTCCACACTCACCACACCCTCTCACACAACTCATCACCACTGCACACAACCACACCACACCCCTCTCCTCACACTCTCCACACTCCCCACACCCTCACTCACTCCACTCTCACCTCTCCTCTCACACATACTCTCTCTCTCCTCATCACCTCTCCCCACTCTCCACTAGCAACCTCTACCACACAACCACACACCACCCCCCACACACTGCTCACCTCCTCTCATCTCTCCCAGACCCCCCCCCACCTCACCCCACCCTCTCAACCTCACCACTACTTTCTTCACTCTCTACCAACTCTCTCCTCTACTCACCTCTCCTCCCCACCTCTCTCCACCTCTCCTCTCTCTCTCCTGCACCACTCCACACCTCTCCTCTCCTCATCCTCACCTCTGCTCTCCTCTCCTCCTCCTCTCCTCTCCTTTCACTCCCCTCTCCTCTCAACTCTCCCTTTCCTCTCCTCTCCACATCCTCTCTTCTCTTCTCTTTCCCTCACTCTTGTCTGCCTCTACATATCCCCTCTCCCTCTCCTCTCGTCTCCCGGCCCCCATCCTGCCAACCTGCCCCCCCCTGCTCTGCCCGACTTCGCTCCATTCGGCCCAAGGAAGGGCAGGGGATGTCCCGATCACAACGGCACCACAAAAAGAAAAGTATAAATCTCCTCATCAATTCAAGAAAAAAAAGACGAACGGAAAGGGATAGAAGAAAGGTGCACAGAAAGAGTGCAGAAAGAAGGATGGAGAGAAAGTGTGAGAGAGAGAGAGAGAGAGAGAAGAGAGAGGGAGAGAGAGAGAGAGAGAAGGAAGGAACCCAACACTAAAGGTTACAGAGACAGGGAAAAAGAGAGAGAAAAAGGCACGAAAAGATGAGTGAAAAGATACAGAAAGGTGACGGGGGAGATGAAGAAAGGATGGGGAACAGAGAGGTGAGGTCCGAAAGGGAAGAGAAAGTATTGGTGATTGAAATATTTTTTTGGGTAGATAGTGAAAAGGCCATGTCAGAAAAGTGTGATCAGAATGGGAAAAATGGGGGAAGATTGGAGGATGAGAGAGGCGATAGGAAAGAGAGAGGCAAGAGAAAATTTAAGAAAGTGCAAGAGAGTTTGAAAGAGAAAACAATACAGTGACAAAGACAGGAAAGCAGGAAAGTGAGAGCAGAGGCAGAGGAGAAGGGGTGATAGAAGGCGACAGTCAAAATAAAGAAAAAAGAGAGAAACGAGGGACTGAGCAGACAGGAGAAAAGGAAAAAGTGAATGTGGTGGAGTTGGATTTCCAGAAACACACCACTCTTCACACACACGACACACAACAACACACACCCACACCCACACAACACACAAACACACACACATAACACACACACCCACACACACACACACACTCGCAGATGAAATGGGACAGACATAGTCACCCCTTTTTTTTTTTTACCCCAGTCTACTTGGTCCCTTTTGTCCCCCCCAGACAGAGTGGCATATTCCTTCTGTCCCCCTCTCTTTCATCTCCAGCCATGCTGCTCCAGGCTGCCTCCCCAGCTCGTCACCTCTCCGCTCCTCTATCCCACCTCTCTTTTCCTCTATCCACCTCTCCTCTCCTTTCCCTTTCCTCCTCCTCTCTTCTCTTCTCTCTCGTCACTTCTCTATCTCTTCTCCTTCTCTTCCCTCTTCTCTCCTCTTCTCTCCTCTTCTCTTCTCTTCTCTTCCTCTTGTCTTGTCCTTGTCTTGTCCTTCTCAACTCTCTCTCTATCTCTTGTCCCTTGTCTTGTACCTTGTCTTGTCTTGTCTTGTCTTGTCCTTGTCTTGTCTTCAATTCTCGTCACTCTTCTTCTCTTCTCTTCTCTTCTCTTCTCTTCTCTTCTCATCTCTTCTCTTCTCCTCTCTTCAACTTTCTTTTTCACTTCTCTTCTCTTCACTAATTTCCTTAGCTGTAATTCAACAATTTGCTTTGCTCTGCACTTCTTTTCTTACTTTTTCCCACTCCTTTCTCTCCCTCTCAACCATTTCCCTCTTCTCTCTTCTCCTCTCCCTTCTCCTCTATCCTCCTCTCCTCTCATCTCCTCTCTTCTCCGCTCCTCTCCTCTCCTGTACCTCTCTTCTCCTCTCCTCTCCTCTCCTGTCCTCTTCATCTCCTCTCCTCTCCTCTCCTCCACCTCTCCCTCCCCTGTCCCCTGTCCTCTCCCACTCCTCTCCTCTCACTCTCCTGTCCCGACTCCTCCCCCTCCTCTCCTCTCCTCTCCTCTCCTCTCCTCTCCACTCCTCACTCCTCTCCTCTCCTCTCCTGTCGACCTCCTCTCCTCTCCACTCTCTCCTCACTCTCCTCTCTCCTCTCTCCTCACACCCTCCGCTCCCTCTCTCCTTCTCTCCTCTCCTCTCCTCTCCTCACATCAATGGAGTCACTCTCATGACATAAAATTACATATGACATCTTATCTCTCCATTCTCAACCTATCTTTTCTCTCTTTCCACTCTGCTTTCTCAAATCTCTCCCGATTTCCCTCTTTCAATTTCCTTCTGTGTTTTCGCGGCACATGTTTAGCAAAAACAGCAGGCAGAAAGATGTTCCATTGCCAACGGGAGAGCATGTTCAGTCTCTTTTTCGACTCTGTCCCTTAATTTCAATGGAAGAACTACTTTTCATCTACTTTCTATTATCAAGTCTCTCTGTCTGTCTCTGTCTGTCTGTCAGTCTGTCTGTCTGTCTGTTCGATCTGAAATATGTCTCCCGTCCTGCCCTTTCTTTTTTTACTGTCTGGTGACATGGGTCTGTTTTTTTTTCCTGTCCTCAATTTTTTTTCCTGTCCCGCTTGTTTCGCCCTCCTCATAAAGACTTGGATTAGATCCTGAAAGAAGTCTCTGCTTCTGTAAGGCCTCATTGTAATATTGATTTTTGTTCCCTTTCAGGTTCCGCAGCTATGATAAATGGCCTCAGAGATTAAGGTCCACCCCCTCCTGTCTGGTCGGCCTGATGGAATTTGTCTCTGTACTTGTTAGCCAGGAGCTGGACTGGCCAGAGGGGCATACACGGCATTTGCCCGAGGGACTGTTATGATTATGGCCCTGGCCCTTCCCCTTTATGTAATGCAATGCCGTCCTCGTGCCATTTGTAGTAAACCTCTCCGAGCCAGATGTAAATATTTAAATTTTTTTAATCCTATTCCGGGTATAGAAACGCCATCCTGTTGTACCCCCCGCCCCACCAACACCACCACCACCACACCTCCTCTCCATTGCCACCACCACCACCACACCTCCTCTCCATTGCCACCACCACCACCACCACCACCTCACCCAATGCCGCCAACACCACCCACCACCACACCTACTCACCATTGCCATCCACATCACCACCACCACACCTCCTCTCCATTGCCACCACCACCCAATACCTTCCTCTCCATTGCCACCACCTCGACGTCTAACCTTTTTTGTCCCACTTTCACAGGCAGTGAGTTTGTGGGGGGAGCAGAGGGTTTCCCAAGAGAGAGGGACTCAGTAGCACCTTCCACACCACCACCTCCTCCTCCTCCACACTACCACCTAACACTACACCCCACTCCACTACCACCACCATCCCCTCCACTACCACTACCACCTCCTCCCACTACCACACCCTCCACAAAACCCAAACACCCACCCCTAGCAGCCTCGCCAGCCAGGTGGGGGGGGGGTGGGGGGGGGGGGTTGCGCCTTCCTTTCAGGATTAATGGATTCAGAAAACGTAAGGAGCCGATGCAAAAAGAGAGGTTTTGGGGAGAGGAAATGGAGGAGGAAATGGTGGAAGGAGGTGTGGGATCTGCGCGAGTTTACAGTAGGGAGGCTTCATACGGACAATTCGTATGTAAATTATTCCTCAGATTGTCCCCACAGTAAAGCCCCATGCCCAGGAAGCCACTGTTGGGTGAGAGAACTTACAGAGATATACACACCGTTCAGGCCAGCCCAGAATTGCACTCCTATTGATACACACACACACACACCACACACCCACACACACACACACACACACACACAGACACACACCACACCACCACACACACACTCACACAGCACACACACACACACCAACACACACCCACACACACACCAACACACACCATCACACATCACACCCACAACACACACACACACACCACACACCCTCACACACCAGATTGCACCCACATTGAGACCGACACTCCCTTTCGGCCCCTACTCTACAGGAATTTTAGTAGAGTGTGATTGCAGGAGAGGAAAGGGCGACAAGGTGAGAAGAAGAGGATTGCAGACTGAGTGAGAGAAAGGGAGAGACGAGAGAGAAAAAAGTACCACCGTTGGGGTGTTGAGGTTAGAAGAAAGGGGAGCAACAAGGAGGGGAGAGAGAGAAAGGAGAGGAATGGCTGAAGGCAAAGGCAATGAGAAACAGAAGTAGAAAGGAGGAGGGGTGACGCGAGGAGAAGGAGAAATGAGGTCGAGAGAAGGGAGAGGGAGAAGGGAGGCAGCAACAAATAGAGGTAGAGAGAAGACGGTAGAGAGATAGTGAGAAGAGATTGAGGGAGAGAGATAATAGAAGAGAAGATGTGGTAGAAAAAAGTGTGAAAAGAATTGGGATATGCGAGAAGCGAGAAAGAAGAAGACGAGAAGAGAGGGCAAGAGGAGCAGAGGAACAATAAGGTTGATGGGAGGAGGAGAAGATGGCATGAGAAGAAAGGATGGAAGAGGAAATGCAACGAACCCAGGGCCAAACAGACAGACAGACAGACCGACAGAAGAGGGAAGGCAGGCAGAACAGGAAGGAAGACCAGAGAGACAGACATAAAGGCAGACAGGAAGCCATACAGAACAGACAGGCAGGCAGAACAGATAGGAAGCATACAGACCAGGCAGGAAAAAGGCAAGACTGAGAGACTGACATACAGGCAGACAGGAAGCCAGACAGGGAAGCCAGGGAGGCAGACAGGCAGGCAGACAGATAGGAAGACATGCACAGACAGGCAGGAAGGCAGTACAGATAGACAAGACCGATAGATATGACGGGCAGACAGACCAGGAAAGGCAGGAGGGAGACAGATAGGAAAGGCAGAAAGGACAGACAGACAGACAGACAGACAGACAGACAGACAGACAGACCAGACAGAACAGACAGACAGCCATGCAGCAGGCAGGCAGGCAGGCAAGGCAGGCAAGGCAGAACACGGACAGAGAGCAGGGGGCAATTATTGCATACCTTTCATGTGAAAAATGAAGCACACAGGATAAGAGAAGGACAAAGGAAGGAAGGAGGAGGAAGCCTAAAGAGGCAATGGGGGATGCTGGAGGAAGAGTGAGAAAGGGATGAGGGAGTAGGGGGGGGGAGGAGAGGGGAGTCTGACGAGGAGTAACAGAGGAGAAGCGAAGGGAGATAACCAAGCAAGTAATTATTGGAAACAGAGGAGGGGTCGTGAATTATTGGAGAGGGAGAAGAGAAGAAGATAAGGGAGAGTGCAGAGGGAGATGCGAGAAGAGAGGGAGAGAGAGGGAGAGAGAGGGATGAGAGAGGATCTTTAGAGAAAGAGGTCTGAAAGGCGAGGAGAAGATCTTGTGGGGTTAAAAGGCCTGTGTGGAATGAGAATTAGATGCAGAGAGGAGAGAATAGGCAAAGGAAAGATAAGTTTTAAAAAAAGCCCACGGCCAGAAAGAAAGAACGAAAGAGGAGGAGTAAAAAAAAGAAAAGAGAGAGGGATAAAAAGAGGGTGAGGATAGAAGAGGAGTGAGGAGTGGAGATAGATAGCAAATAGTGCTCATAGCCAGGAAAATAAGAAAAAAGTGGGAGGGGGGGGGTTAAGAAGTAGGAATAGACAGGAATGAGAAAGGAGGAAAAAGGACACCGATTGCATAGGGGGGGCCCTCAGAAACAGAGCAAGAAAATGAGGGGTAAGAGATATAAGAAAGAAAGAGAGAGGGGGAAAGAGGATAAGAAGGATGAGATACCAAGGGACCTTAAAGAAAAGTAGCAGAAGATATAGACGGGAAGGGGAGAAAGAGAGAGAAAGAGAGGTGGGAGAGTGGGGAGAATGAGATAACAGGGATCCTTAGAGGGAAAGCAGGGGAAGAGGAGGCCTGAGGAGAAGATAGGAGAGCCATGGCCATGAGAGAAAGGAAGAAGAAAAGAGGGTGCAATGAGGGAGAGCCCCAAAGACGCGAAAGATGTCAAAGGTAGTGGTGATTGGAGGAAGAAGAGGGGGGAAATGGCGAGAGAGAGAGAGATAGAGGAGAGAGCAATGGAGAGAGAGAGATAAAGGAGAGAGAGAGAAGAGAGAGAGAGAGAAGAGAGACAGAGAGAGAGAGAGAGAGAGAACGAGAGAGAACGAGAGAGAAGAGCGCAGGAGAGAAATAGAGAGAGAGAGAGAGAGAGAGAGAGAGAAGAGAGAGTTAGAGAGAGAGAGAGAGAGAGAGGAGAGGTGGATGAAATAGAAAGCAAATGCAATCAAGTGCAGAAAAGAGAAAGCAGAAAGAAGATTGATAGCTGTCTGCAACTGCTCATTGGGGGACTTGGGACGATGGCGTATGTGGTGTTGTGTGTGTGTGTGTGTGTGTGTGTGTGTGTGTGTGTGCATGTTGGTGTTGTGTGTGTGTGTGTGTGTGTGTGTGTGTGTGTGTGTGTGTGTGGTGGTGTTTGGGTGTTGTGTGTATGTGTGTTTTGGGTGTGTGAGCGGTGCGTGCCGTGCGTGCGGGCGTGCGGTGCGTGCGTGCGAGCTCGCGCGGGAGTGGTGTCAATGGCGCATGAGTGGAATGCAGTTGTGTGTGATGGTGTGTGTGTGCATGCGTGTGTATGTACACGCGGTTCGTGTGCTTCTCCATGTGTGTGGTGTGGTCGCGCACGCATGCGAGTGGTGAGTGTATGTACTCTTTGTGTCTGGTAATGTAAGTGTGTGTGTCTTTTTGGGGGGGGGACTGGACAGTGAAAGGCGGAAATCCATTTGATGGGGGGGTGAGTCCAGGAGAAGAGAAGAGGGGAGCACTGTGGTTCAGGTCCCCAGGGGGGGCCATTGGACTCCACGACTTCCTCGACAGAGGGCTTGTGTTGGGGAGGTGGGGGGGTTGGATGAGGAGGGGGGAAAGGTTTGGTGAAAAGTTTGATTTGGGGAGGGAAGAAATTCCTGGGAGAAGATCATGTTCAAAGAGACAAAAGGCACCATTGTCCATGACCCATAGTCATATACCGCAGTTGTAGGTTTTATGCCTGCGATGTGGAAAGGTAGGAATATGTTGCTGTGCATATGTTAGTTTGAATATGCAGACCAACCATAAATAATGGAAATTAAGTAAAGATGTGGTTACTGTACAAAAGCAATATACTGTATCAGTGTACTTACCATCCCTCAGCTTATATCTACAGGGATACATCAAATCCAATAATTCAGTTTGATAAATGCTTGTTTTGAAACCCGCTGGCTTCATTTGATTTGGTTTGGGGTGTTTGATTAATATTTGTTTTAAATGATATGTTGACTTGGGCCTTGTTTACCGTAGGCCCACATCCACTACACCACAAACAATTAGGACACTTTTATCACTCATCTCGTTCGTATCGTTCGTTTCGTTCGTTCGTTCGTTCCAATGTTTCGTTCGTTCGTTCGTTCGTTCTTCGTTCGTCTCGTTCGTTCGTTTTCGTTCGCGTTTCGTTCGTTCTGTCGTCATTTGGTTCATTCAGGTCATCCTACCAAAAGAGTTTTTATCTGGAAGCAAAAGCGTACAGAGTGCACGCCGTACAGAGTGCGATTTGGGCGTGGTTCCGCTGGCCAAGGTGCGGAAAATTGTCACTGGGGGACGCTCGACCAGCTCTTGCGCTGGGTATGTGGACAGGTTTTGCAAAGGACACCTCCTAGTTGGGAGAGATGACGAAGGGAAAGGAACGAAAGGAAGAGAGAGGAAAATGCAAACGAAAATTGGGAGGGACAGACGTACACGCTAGACGAAGGTACAGCAATATGGGAAACAGAGGTGGTGCAGGTGTCAGCAGGTGCGAACAGGCGAAGCCGCGTTTCCAAGGAGTGACCAGGTGAGACGTGACAAAAAAAAGAAAAAAAACACAGCAGGTATGAGGGTGTGTTTACATTTCAAACTTACATTTTATATCACAACGCCCCTTTCTCTCCTCTTCCAGGGAGATTTGTCAGTTTCTGGTAATTGTAACTTTGAGCAAAGCAGGGTCCGCTGACAGCTTGGCCGGGCCTGGGACAAAATCTTTAGTAAGACCACCCCCACCCCCCAGCACCCCCACCCTCCTCTATGTCCCTGGCCTGCGTTGGGCCTTTAAAAGGTGCACTGTGTAGGATGGGTGGTTCAGAGAGTACGCATTGCAACTAACACTGCTCATTGAAACACGTGAAAAACCACAATTTATGAATTGGCCACATCAAATTCTGGAAATAACACCACTAAAAAAATTACACAGTGCACTTATAACATTTGTTTTAGATGTATATGCTGCGATTACATATTGTCAACAAGTTGTTGAACATAGCGTGAATAGAGTGTACTGTGTGGAAGCAGACGTTGTCCCTGTGTACCTGCAGCAGATGTATTGGAGTTGTTTGGCCCCGTGTTGGGTGCTTTGGCTGGAATCCCACGTGCATCCTGGGTCCTGAGTATGGATGTTTTGGCCTCTCCTCATCTCCGTCTCTCCTCCCCCTCCCCTCCTCTGTGTGTGGACTGGTGTTAGGCCTCCCTTCCTTCCCATCCCTTCCCCTTTCCCTACCCTTCCCTTCCCTCCTTCATTCCCCTTCCTTCCCTTCCCTTTCCCTTTTCCCTTTCTTTCCTTTCCTTTTTCCTTTCCTTTCCTTTTCCTTCCCTTCCCTTCCCTTCCCTTCCCTTCCCTTCTCTTCCCTTCCCTTCCCTTCTCTTCCCTTCCCTTCCCTTCCCTTCTCTTCCCTTCCCTTCCCTTCTTCTTCCCTTCCCATTTTCCTTCCCTTCCCGTCCCTTCCCCTTCCCCATTCTTCCCTTCCCTTCCCTTCCCTTCCCTACTCTACCCTACTCTGCTCCTTACATTTAGATGGGACCCGGGGCTTTATCTTAATGGCCCTGCACGCACACAAGGAAGCAAACGCGCGGCAATATGATAATGGCGTTTTAAACAGGAATTCACACATTTTGCCCACTGTTTTTTTCATCTCTCTACTCTCCTCTCTCCTCTCTCTCTCCTCTCTCCTTTGCTCTCTCTCTCTACCCCTCTCCCTCCTCCTCTCTCTCTCTCCCTCCTCTCTATTCTTTTCTATTCCTAACTCATTCACTTCTCTCTCTCATCCTCTCTCTTCAACATCTCCTCTCTACCTCGCTTCTCCTCCCTTTCTCATCATTATCTGGCCTCGGCCTCTGGCCTCTCTCTCTTCTCTCTCTCTCCTC
>NC_085879.1:28725120-28735120 GCF_034702125.1 Engraulis encrasicolus | reverse complement strand
CATTTAAAAGGTAAAATCCTCTGCTTTCACGGGATTATGCTCATTCAGCATTAACACTAACACATATTCCTTTAAAAAATCATATCTCATAATCAAATGATTGAAAAAAGTTTCATGTGCTTTCAAGATAGTGCTTGATGCTGCTATTTATTATAGGGTATTATTAGGCTACTATTGCTACTGTTACAATAGCCGACTATAACTAAATCATAATAATCATTATTATTATAATTATTAGGCAGTCATTTCTGCCATAAATCGGGGGACATTTGTCTGATACAGCCACTTGCTCTCCCACCGGCGAGTATGGCCGTTTTATTCCTCCAAACGTTATGCAGAGACCGATGAGCAATTTCATATCCTATTTTGAGACGGGGCTCCACTTTGAGCTGGATGTGTGGCCGCGCGTCTATAATTTGCATGTCTACCGTTGTCTGCCTCACCAATAGGTTATCACCATATCCGAAAGTTCCTCAGTGAAAATATTCTGAAATATATGTGCTTCCTCAGATATTAGCACCTTCGCCAATTGCCCCGAGTGAAGTTTTGGTAACGTCGGGGACGAAATCTAGCTGACTGTCTATTTGGAAGCCACTCGCCCACCTCTTCATGCGGCCGCGGCAAATCACACTCCTGCTCTCTATCTAAAGGGTCTTCAATCATATTTCATTTCCTCGATTAAAATCTCTTCATTAGGCCTACCTTTCAACTGAACATCACGTTCGCTGTAACAGCGTGTCTTGTTTTTTTTTGTTTTTTTTTACCTGTGTGAAATGGCTAAACAACCCACGTCTGCAGAAGTAAGCATGGTTGATTGCGTTTGACATTTTTGTCGACGAATCAAACTTTTTTTTTTTTTGCTACATGATCTTTAAAAAAATCGAGAACACCCACCTCTTGTGTATTTGAACAAAACATTGTGCATTGCATCTCTCATGCGTCTTGAAAATATTGACAAATCAATAATGTTGCGTTTTGCAACAACCGGCGTCAGGGCCAATGTTGCGTAACGCAACAACCGGCGTCAATGGGTTAACACCAGCCAACCGGCCAATTGCTGGTGAAATTTCAATTTGACTGGTATTCAAGACTTGAGCCACTTTGGCCCATTAGTGACTGTGTATTTTGGCTCTGTGCGAAGGGGTTAAAAGGCATGCAGCTGTTTTGCATGAGAAAAGCAGTAGGACGATCTTCACTGCTGTTTTCTTTTTCTGGCACTGTTTATTTTTGACACTTATACCCCCCACCCCCTNCCTTATACCCCCCACCCCCTCCCTTATCCCCCCCACCCCCTCCCTTATCCCCCCCACCCCCTCCCTTATACCCCCCACCCCCTCCCTTATACCCCCCACCCCCTCCCCCATTCTTCACCCTGTCTTCCTTCCTCTTTCACTAGCTAGTTTTCTGTCACATTCTCTCTCTCTTTCTCTTTCTCTCTCTCTCTCTCTCTCTCTCTCTCTCTCTCTCTCTCTCCCTCTCTCTCTCTCATTCGTTATCACACCTTTCCTTATCATGCTTTCCCCCCTGCTGGTTTTAATCGCTCTTCTCTCTTTCTTTCGGTTTTGCACCTCACCTCTCACCTCCCATTTTCATAGCAACACTTTCTCTGTCTTTCTCTCTCTTTTTCTCTCGATCTCATTTTTTTTCTTATTGTGGTGATTCGTTTTTTTGTGTGTGAGTGTGTCTCACACTATTCATGGCAGTAAACAACTTTTGCTTCTTGGCGCTCCTGCCGGGAACTTATACAGTATCATCTCTGAAAAAATACCACCACAATGTTCCAGAATAAAATACCCCACCCTGTCCAATACACACGCACGCACACACGCACACACACAGGCATGTACGGACACACGCACACGCACGGACGCACGCACACACAGATGCACACACACACACACAGGTGCACACACACACACACAGGTGCACACACACACACACACACACACACACACACACACACACACACACACACACACACACACACACACACACACACACACACACACACACACACACACACACACACACACACACACACACACACACATCGAAAGACACACACACACACACACACACACACACACACACACACACACACACACACACACACACACACACACACACACACACACACACACACACACACACACACACACACACACACACACACACACACACACACACACACACACACACACACGGTCTCAATGAGTCACAGGAAATGACCTCACTATTATACTGCACCCTGACAGTGATATGCCTTCTTTCTTATCTTTCTTATTACAAGTGTATAAATAGGAAATGCTTTCTCACATTCAGTAGACAGATCAATGGCCTCACATTCACATTCACATTCACATTCACATTCACATTCACACATTCAGACATAGGGTACAATGGCAGGAGGCTACCATGCAGCGTGCCACAAGAGATACCAGGACCAGTGTCTTGCCCATAGACACTACCAACTAATCAGCAATAGTTGGAATATGTGATATATACCACTGAATATTGATCATTTATGGCAGGGTTTCCCAAACTGGGGTGCGTGCAGTGCACCCTTGGGGTTGCGTGGCCTGACAAAATTGAGCAATTGGCAGATATTTGTGCTATCATACAGCATTGATGAAAATTAAATAGTTTTTATGGTGAATTATACGCTTGAAGAAACATCAAGTCTATTGGAAATGAGGATTCCCTAAATTACTTTGCATAATGTGCAATGACTTGTTCAGTGAAGCCATATTTGAGTGGCCATCAGCATACCAAAACATTTGCTTAGGGGGTGCGAGAACCACATGAAATGCAGAAGGGGGTGCGGAAATAAAAAAAAGTTTGGGAACCAGGGATTTATGGCATTTGTTAACCATGCTGTTTGCTGTTACCAAAACATTCGCTTAGGAGGTGCGCGGACCACATTGAAATGTAGAAGGGGGTGTGCAAGGAAAAAAGTTTGGGAACCAGTGATTTATGGCATTTATTAACCATGCTGTTTGCTATCTGACTGCTGTCTTTTCCTCCCTCTTCAGTACACACCAATGAGATCTGTTGGTGCTATATGATGCAAGCAGTTACAAAATACTGTAACTCGGGGCCTTAACACTCTGTTGCCTTTCAAAGCCTTTCAAATGCACCGTCATCAGCTCGAAACTGCAAAGACCTTCCAGTAAAAACATCGGGCGGCGCCGGCGCAACTGCTGCTGCTGACAGACATGCTGGTGAATAATAAGCCAGGCAAAACCCTGCACACTCAAGTCACCCACTGTGCCATGCAGGGGCGAATCTAGCCATTTTTGGGCCCAGGCGAAATATCAACATGGTAATATCAACATGGGGCATTCAAAAGTCACTACAGTGACTATTGTCACTATTGAGGTGTACAGTCACTATTGAGGTGTTTTGTCTCATACGTATATACTGTTCATATCTTTTAATACTTTGCATAAATGACAAAGCCTACTTTTTGTGTGTTTACCACAACTGGTGTGACAGTTGGGGGCCCTAAGCAGGACACATTTGGTAGGGGGGCCCTAGGCAATTGCCTAGGTTTGCTTAATGGAAAGTCCATCTCTGGTAGCATGCAGTCAGCAGCATAAAGCCTTCTGGGACTTTGGAGAAACAGCAACAGAAGCAAACACCAGCATAGACTCTATGCCATAGAGGTCTTAATGAAAGCTATATCTTTTGTTCACATGTGTAAGTGGAGGTCCATTAGGCGTACGTCTTATAGCATTCATCTTCGGGCCGTCTATACCGTACAGGGTATAATGGTGTTTTCAATTAGTAAAAGCAGCAGCAGCAGGAACAGCAGCACGTCGCTCTTTAAAAAAAGAAAAAAAGGTTATATCTTTTGTTTATGTGCAGGTGGAGGTGGCATTAGGCTTACTGTAGGCAGTGTTATAACAGTACCATACAGCACATAATGGTATTGTCAATTAGTGGAGGTATGAATAGGTAGGAATACTAATGGATTGCCTCCTACAGGTCACAGTGAAAAGAGAAGTCTGAAACCAAAACAAGCTGGGTTCTTGCAGTTCATAGGCTATAATGAATGCCCTGCTTAAGAAATAATCCTTGAGAACTTTCTAAGTAACATAGTACATTTATGGTGACAAAATCTGTCCATTCCTACTGACAAAGTATGTAAATATGAAATAGGTATACATGCCATACATATATTTTTAATCTATTCTAATTGTTCAGGAAGACGCTTTTGCACACCTCTAAGTTGGGCAGGTGCATAGAATATTATCCCGGTGGGGCTGTCATTCAAGTGTAAAGAAATCCTGCACATTGTCCATTCCACCAACAAACTTTAATACAACGTTTCGGTCTGGTCGAATGACTGAAACGTTGTATTAAAGTTTGTTGGTGGAATGTCCAGTGTGCAGGATTTCTTTACACTTGATTTATTCGATTTGGACAGTGAAAAGAGACAGAAAAATGAGTGGGAGAGAGGGTTGGGAAATGACCATGGCTGGATCCGAAGCATCATACAATAGTATCGGAGGCGCTGAGCTATCAGCCCTTTAGCTCAGAGGTATCGTGCTGTACCTCCTATGCCTGAACTGGAGCTTTGGCTGGTAGGTGGCGGGTTCGAGCCCCAAGGGGCTAACTAGAGTAGGATCACCTCCGTTACACCTGGTGAAGAATGACAGTGGCAAAGGGGCTGGATGACGCTGAAACCAGCCCATGCCATTAAAATAAATCAATTAGCCATTAAGCTAACAGATGAAGCAGCTTTAATTAACATCCAAGAAACCTGACCTGGGTGTAAGAAGAAAGCACGTTTAGCTTTCGTGCAAACTGCCTGCCCTCCCATCATCTCCTGTCGCGCCTGCGTTCCCAAGTCTGGCTTCGACCTGTCCCGTCCCGGCACACGGAGAGGGGAGCTTTGAAACCCTAAACAAAACCGTTTAAAATCTCAAGGTTACCTTAAAGTTGATTAATCGTTAGGCAGGGGTTTAAGGTAGCAGTGTAATGGTGGGGGAATCGCTTTATGTGATAATGCGCTTGCTGCCTAAGGGCCGCCTGATAGGGAGTATTGTGTGTGAGTGTGTGTGTGTGCTGGGGGGTGCTAAGGAGGTAAGAAGAGGAGCCGTCAATGGCTTTGAAACCCTACCATAGCCATTTAAAAGCTCAAGGACACTGAAAGTGCAACGCTCAAATTCTATTGAACCACTCTTACAGCCGTAAGGACACGCACACAGACGCACGCACGCACGCACGCGCGCGCGCGCGCGCACACACACACACACACACACACACACACACACACACACACACACACACACACACACACACACACACACACACACACACACACACACACACTAAACAGAACTGTTAGCATTTCCCGTGAGTGGCAGTCACATCGGACAATTGTACAGTGAAAATGAGCTTTTTCTCATTAGTTTTTAAGTGCGAGCGCAGCAGATATCGCTAATATGCTGTATACTGTAGCTATCGAGGTGGAAAACTGGCTTTCTGGAAACAGTGACAAGAGTGGATACTGACATAATTGATGACCACAATGGAATAAGCTAAATGTGCCCCAATTAAACAGTGGGATCTAAGCGCGCTAAGCCCCCCACATTTGGGCTTGCATGTCCACCCACGGGGACCACGGTTCGAGTCCGGGGTCATTTCCCGATCCTCCCCTGTCTCTCTGTCCCATTCGCTTCATGTCACCATCTTCCTCGTCCTGTCAAATAAAGGCATAAAAGCCCTAAAAAAATATTAATTAAAAAAACAAAAAATTGTCATTGACTGTAAGTGGATGATAAGATCGGCACTTTGACCATTGCTGAAGGGAAATGGTACTAAAAACAGGACCTGGGTTGGTGCAGACACACACAAATGCACGCACAAATGCACATACACACACACACACACACACACACACGCACATACGTACACACGGACGCACATACACAGACAGGGCCGCTGACAGCTTTGGCTGGGCCCAGGACAAAGACATTTGAAAGGGTTCCAAACCAAATCAATACAGTGCAATGAGGATCCATTTCTGCCCCCCCTCTCTCCCTGGGGCTAGGACAAGTGACCCCTTTGCCCCCCCCCCCCCCCCCCTGTTGGCTTCAATGGCACACAAACACATATACACACACACATACACACAGAACTCATCCAACATGCCTTTCATCTAGTACTGTAAACATCTTAAGTACTGTAACTCCATGAACACTACACAATAGTACCACCCTATTGTGACAACCTTGAACCCGCAGCTGGCTATCACTGCTGACGGGAGGAGCACTAATTCTGTTGCCATAACAACAGCCAACTGATAGCATGCTATTCTGTGCTGTGCTGAACTGCGCAGCCTATTGAAGTGCAGGGCTGTATCACAGAGTACAGTATGTCATGACTTTACAGGAAATGAACATCGAGCTACCTCAAACAAAACACCTTGAACCTATCACCAATGTGCTGGCAGCACCAATACCGACACTTTCCAGACGGGCTATCTGACCAGACCATTTGATATAATATGCTGGTGACAAAACTCGCAATATACAACATGCGTAAGATAGTGGGACGGCATCACCAAATATTCACTGGAAATGAAGAGTTTATTGGCAAAATGGTGTATAAATGGTGAAAATGACTGTTCAGAGGTTCTATCACCTATGTGTCTTGCCATTCAAATATTTTGAGAACATACTTTTTCAACCTAGGTATATAAAATTAATTTTGCAATGCAATGGAATGCCCAATACAAAAATGACATTTTCCCAACTAAATGGAGATACACCGTTTTGCAAATTAACTCTTCAAATGCACAGTTGCCTTGATCACAATGTCAGCAACCAAAAACACAGCAAAACAAATACTGGGGTGCATTTCTCGAAACGAAAGTTGCTTACTACATTAGCTACTTTGTTGTTATCAATGCATTTTCCCATTGGCAACTACCAAAGTTGCTAACAGGCTAACAACTTTTCCTTTGAGAAATGCACCCCTGACAACCCAACGGCGACTATATGACATCACCTTCAAAGACACAGTTCTAGGGACCAAAGAAAATATTCATGTTATTGCATTCTATCTAGGATGTATAGGCAAGCCGTTCTATTTGTGCTGCAAAATCTGTCCACTTTATGATGTTGTTGCCTGGCAGAGGTGTGGTTGGACGAGAAAGTTGTCAAGCGACAGCCAATAAGAAACCAACAGGGGCCATCTCTTCACAGACAAACGCCAGACCAACCAGGTAGCCTCTTACTTCAGATGAGCCCATTGATGGGCCTATTCAGTCTTTGCGGGAAACACTCAAGTACATCATAACAACATTGCTTTGACAATGCAGAGTCTTAATTAACCGCTTACAACTTGGTCGTTAGCATTTTTGGTGGGAATAAGGTTATAACAGAGACTCAGTGCTACAGGGTTAATGACAGACAAACGGCAAACCAATCAGATAGCCCCTCAATGCACGCGTTCCACCAGGAGAACACTGTAATACTCACTTTAAAAACGTAACTACCATAGTACTACACCACTATGGCAGTGCACAGGGTCTTAAGTAATACATTACGACCTGGTCATTGCTATTCTGGTAGCCGCTAATTTGTAACGCCGTCTTACTGAGTCAATGACTTATGGATGAAGTAGGAACAGTGGTGTCTACTAACTACATCATAACAACATTGCAATGAGAATGCGGAGATTCTTAAGTAACATTACATTACATTGCATTTGGCTCACTCTTTACAACCAAAGCGACTTTCAAACGAGGACATAATCGTAGCCAACAAAGTAACCAATTAGGACTCATTAGGGTCATTACCATTTTGGTGCCAATGAGGTTATATAACCATTGACTTACCGATGAAGTAGGAGAGCAGCACGGCGAGCAGCGTGGCGGCGGCGATGGCGGAGACGGCGGCACACTTCCAGCTGCAGTACTTGGACGGCTTCTTCAGCTTGAAGGCCGAGCGCGAGAAGGTGTTGCGGGGCAGCAGCCGCGGCGGCGGCGAGTACACCGTGCCCGAGGTCAGCGGGTAGCCCGGCGACGAGCTGCTGAACAGGGGCGTCGTACCCGACGACGTCTTGAACAGGAAGTGTCTGTATAGCGGGAGAGAGGAAACAGGACGTGAGAAAACAGGAAATCAATGGGGCAGCCATGGTGTAGTAGTGGTTAGGGCGTTGGAAGGTAAATAGCAGGGTTGAGGGTTCAATCCCCACCCTTACCAATCCCTTCCTCCCTCCATGCCTGACGTGCCCTTGAAAGGCACCTAACCCCACACTGCTGAAGGGACTGTAACCAATATCCTGTAATATCTGTAAGTCGCATTGCATTAAAAAAATGCATGTTGTTATGAAAAAATGGAAATGTCTCTTGGGGGAGAGAGAGAAGGGGAGGAAACTTGGAGGAAAAAAACAGGAAATGAATTCATGTGTTGTTTACATTGATAGTGAAAAGAGGGAACGCTATGGGTTCAATTCTAAAGTGAGGCAACGGCGGAGTTGGGGGGACTAAACTGGAAGAAAACCACCAATTCCCATTCATCTTTACTTGAACCAATGTATCTCCTTGCCAATTCTTGTCGAGTCTACTCCATTTTGTTTGTTTTCAATTTTTTTGATTGACAGTCAAACACAACCGCTGCCCTATCAACGCATGTTCTCAGCGTCGCTAAGGTACGAATCTGAAAATCTAGGGCAGAAGATCAATCACGGATGCTTCAAAAACCGTTATGTGGAATTCTATAGAGACATGCTGTCTATGTACATCAGTGATTGTACAGGACAGCATGATGATAAGAATTACGATGAAACACTTCACTCGAAGCGAGGGTATAAAAACAGTGTCATGACACAGTGTCATGAATGTGTCATAAATATTATGTCAATGTCATAGTCGCCTTACGGCTGTTGTTATTAATTGACATTCGTTAGTGTCATGATAGGTTGACATTGCTTGGCTTGTTTTTGCTATGAAAACTCTGCATGAATGAAACTGACATTACCAGAGGTTCCACTTATTTAAATATTTGCATTCATATCCATTACAACTAATTACTCTTCAGTTTCAGTGCACACCGCAATGAATAATCAATTCACTGCCTATAGCGCCACACAGACAAAACACTCTGTTTATTTCTCAGTAATATAGCTCATTTTTGGTGATACAATCTGTTCATTCCTACTGAGAAAGTCTGTACATATGACATAGGTATAAACATACCATATCAAGTTTTTTAAAATGTATATGTCATTGTTTCGAATTGGACAGTGAAGAGAGACAGGAAAAGTGGTGGGGAGAGAGAGATGGGGAAGGGTTGGGAAATGAATAAGGCTGGATTTGAACCTGGACCCCCAGAGAAAATGGCGCCTATCACTTTACATGTTAACCCTCTGAGGTCTAAGGCCTTTCAAAGGCTTTTAGGCTGCTTGCACCACCCTGACATTTTCAAGTATTTTCAGCTAACAGTAAGCATCTATGCAAAAGTGGAATATATGGTTGTATTGTGAAAAGCCTGACAAGAAATAATCTGAAAAAAAATTGGATGTCATACAAACATGTTTTATTTAAATTGAGTATAAACACAACTGTACAAAAAAACAGGGTTCAGACGTCTTCAAAAAGTTCAAGAAAACACACAATAAATATATCTAGCCAAGACTTTTGAAGTTTGAATCTTGTAAACAAATGTGTTGGCAGCATAAAAGTGAAAAGGGCATTTAGAAATGTTTTGTTGTTTTCATACAAAATGCAAAAAAAATGACTATGTCACTGCCACTGCCTGTCTCATTTGAATACTAATGAGATAGGTGTGAAAAACCTCTAATGGCCCACACCCCCCTGTCAATCCCCATGTGCTCTGATAGCCCCAACCCCCCTGTCACTCTACGCCTGTGTGTTTACCCTACCTGAAAGGGGCGTGTTGTCACCTCTGAATAGCCACTCAAGCACTGGTACTTTACATGTGAATAGCTATAGGTGTGGCTGCTACAGGCAGAGAGTACAGAATAT
>NC_085879.1:28707620-28710120 GCF_034702125.1 Engraulis encrasicolus | reverse complement strand
GACATCTAGAGAAGCCGTTATTCATCATTGCGTTTACCTCGGTCATCAGACCATTCGCAATTGTGCGGTATCGAAGCACTCTCCTCTCTTCTGGTTGAAAATGAGGACAATTCTCTCCTTCCCTATTTTTATGTATTTAGCAGGCCAGATACATTTTGTCTTTTGTTTACTCACATTTATGTGAAGTTTGGATGACAATTATCCCGTATTTTGGAAGTATCATTTATGCAAGGTAGTAGCCTACATGTAGAGACGTTAACGCAATTCAATTCCAGAGAACAGTCGTTACCAAAAGAAGGGAGGACAAAAACGAAACCAGTTCCTTTAAAATGTCTTGGAAATATAGAGCCAGGTAGAAGATTAGCTGAGTATTCCTGAAGGTCAACGTTGCTGGGTGCAGCCTGCGCGCCGCGGTGAGCCGCGCCCTTTCTATTAAACCTGGAGAGTCATGAGGCGCGAAGCGCACAGTTATTTAAGCCAAGTCGGCAGAGTTTTCTCAACTCTCTTCTGTTTGCAAATGTAAACGATTCTCCTTTGCTTCTATTGTATGTTTTTGTTATATCAGTTTTGCTTTGTCTTGCACTCGTAATATTCAAGGTCTGGCTGACCGTATCTGTATTTCTGTATCGCACGTGTATAACTGTATCGCATTCCTAATTTAGCCTGAAGGCGCCACGGGAGCATCTAGGCTACCTTGCTCCACCCTACCCCTAACCCGAATTTCAGAAATGTCCAGGAAACATACATAGGCTAGTAGTTAGGCAGAATAGGGTTTAATATTCCTGATGGCCCACCTCATCTCCCCGACAGCCCCGACGGTGCACGGTGCTCATGAGCGTGTTTCCCTTTGTTCAACCAAGAGTCTTGAGCGCTCAGTTATGCAGTTAGAGCACTCACTCTGTCCTCTGTTAAATCTGGACGATTCTCCTCCCCTGCACTATTTTTGTGTATTTGTGATATCACCCTCTTTGCATTTTAGCTGGTGTACTGTAGTAGCCCATTCTAAATGTGGAGGATATTTTCCCCCGTAGTTTGGTATGGCGCGTTATGCGAGATCAGTCGAGCAGAGAATGCATGATACATCGGGAATGCGTTGGAGGAAAACTAATATGATTTTCGAAAACGACCGCAATAAAGAAATATATAGACGAGCATTCCTGGAAACTAACTATTTCATCTGCCTGGGTGCCACCTGTTGCATGGGCTTGCGTCTTTTCTGTTCAGGCAGAGGTGAGATGCAGCGCAAGAGTTCAATGAGATTTAATCGCTATGGAAATGACTTTTGTTCCTCGATCGAATTGGGATTTTAGCGCACATTGACCTATATTTGTTTTAGGTCTTGTCATGTAGCCTAAATCTCTCTCCCCCTCCCTCCCTCCGTGCCGTGACTGAAGTGGCTCTGCTGGAGAGCACGTTCAGCAGTTGAACATGCATTCAGCAGTTGAACGTGCTCTCTCTCTCTCTCTCCTGTCTCTCTCTCTCTCTCTCTCTCTTCTCTCTCCTCTCTCTCTCTCTCTCCTCTCTGTCTCTCTCCTCTCTCTCTCTCTCTCTCTCTCTCTCGTTAACCTGTCCACAGTTGGTCTTTATTTACATTCCTCCCTGGCACTATATTGCAACAGCTAATACTAATATTTTAATATTTCAACAGTGTTTCTATTTTCTTAAATTATTATTTGTATTTATTTATTTTTCATTTTATTTTATTTTTTATTTATTTTATTTTTTTTGGGGGGGGNGGGGGGGGGGAGGGGGGGGGGGGGGGGGGGGGGGGGGGGGGTGGGGGCGGGGGGGGGGGGGGGGGGGGGGGGGGGGGGGGGGGGGGGTCTGGCCCGCGGCCTCGCTTGCTCTACATTATTTGGCCCTTGGGAAAAGTTAATTGGAGACCACTGCCTTACATGTTCCCTGCTTTGAAATGCCAGGAAAAGTTAGACCTCATACCATAAGCATCAGGGCCGGTTCTGGCTTATTTGGCGCCCTAGGCGAGTTTGAGTTCTGGTGCCCCCCCAACCCCCCTCTTTTTTATACCTTACAGAACACAATAGCCTACCGGTAGTAAGCTTAACTAAATAGCATCAAGAACAATAACTGTTGCATCAAATGGATTTCTGGTTCTTTTGGACAGCCGACCAACACATCAGATTGAGTCGCATGAAAGTACCTTCACTGTGTGGTGTCTTGGATGTAATGGTGGTGGTGCCCCCAACCCCAGATGAGAGGGAGGTTATCAATGTGTTTGAATTGTAAAATGGAATTGAAATGCCAGGAGAGTGGTACAGTACATTTGCATGTCAAATGCATGTGTAGACAATAGGCCTACCAAGGAGGTCTGCATTGATAGCCTATCTACACTACCTACAGCATCACAAAGCATGGCAGCATAACAATTTTAATAAGCTACACATTTGTGCTGTCTATGATTCCAAACCATTTTCATTTCTGTACTGGAAATAGTGGTGCATTTGTGAGTAGGAGAATGAGAAGGGGGCTATCTATGTGTTTG
>NC_085879.1:28692620-28695120 GCF_034702125.1 Engraulis encrasicolus | reverse complement strand
TTTGTGTGTGTGCGTGCGCGCGCCTGTGTGTGTGTGTGTGTGTGTGTGTGTGTGTGTGTGTGTGTGTGTGTGTGTGAGAGAGAGAGAGAGAGAGAGAGAGAGAGAGGCAGAGACAGAGAGAGAGAGAGAGAGGGAGACATAGACAGAGAGAGAGAGAGAGAGAGAGAGAGAGAGAGAGAGAGAAGGCCAGAATGGGCCAGGGTTGTACACACACTAACAGGCCTATGGGGACAGCTTTGGCAGCAACGTTTGGCTATTCACAGCACAGCCCTCCACTAGACTGCACAAAGTAATGGAGGAAAAGAGATGGGGGGTGAAGAGGTAGAGAGGGAGGGAGGGGGGGGGGGGTGCGTGAAGGCAGTGAGTGAGAGAAAGTGATGTGTAGAGATGAGGAGAGGATGAGATGGTGTGTGTGTGTGTGTGTGTGTGTGTGTGTGTGTGTGTGTGTGTGTGTGTGTGTGTGTGTGTGTGTGTGTGTGTGTGTGTGTGTGGGTGTGGGTGGGTCTGTGTGTGTGAGAGAGAGAGAGGGAGGGAGGGAGAGAGAGAGAGAGAGAGAGAGAGAGAGAGAGAGAGAGAGAGAGGGAGGGAGGGAGAGAGAGAGAGAGAGAGAGAGAGAGAGAGAGAGAGAGAGAGACTGTGAAAGACTGCTTTGCTGGCAAAAAAGGGAGTAAGAGAGAGAGAAAGATGAGCAGAGACGGAAGAAAAGAAGGATTGGATGCGAAGATCGGATGGTCAGATATGATAAACGTGTGATAAATGGGACTTTCGAAGGAAGTAGTGAGGAGGAAAAAAAAGAAGGGAATAAAATCAGAAAAAAAGGCAAAGAAACAGGGCAGAATGGGCTTGCCGCGAAGGGGTCTATTTTTTGGGGAGGGATATAAAAATAGCTCTATTATACGGAGAGGGGAAGGGCAGCCGAGGAGGGTCATTGCCTCATGTACTGTCTGAGGATGTAGCATTGTGTGTGTGTGTGTGTGTGTGTGCGCGTCTGTATGTGTACGCGAGTGCATGTGTGTGTTTGTGTGAGCTTGTGTGCATGTCAGTGTGTATGTGCGCACGCATGCATTCATTCATGCTTGTGTGTGTGTGTGCTTGTGTGCGTGGGTGTATATCGGTGTATGTGCATTTGTATGTACACGCTCTTGTGTGTGCATGTACACCTGTGTGTGTATACATGAGCACTTGCATATGAGTGTATGTAAGGACAATGGCAACAACACCGGAATGATGCAGTAAACTCGGGACAGAGTCAGGTCAGAGTCAGGACAACACACAGACGACACGTCCCGTTTTATCACAAAGTGCACAATGTGTGCCCAGGTGGGGGACGCTAATGACAAAATAGCCGACCTCCTGATTCAAAGGTCCGCAATAATAATATGTACTTTTCACAAAGGCCATTAGTCATTCAGTCACTATACCCGACACAAATGGCGACTTCCCGCCTGCTGTGTGCATGGCAACGCAACCTCTGCCTTTATACAAGTTCGTCAATAACGACTTTTCTGTCTGCTGTGTGTTATTGCAACACAAAGAAACAAACTAAAGCAGCAACCTCTCTCTCTCTCTGACTGTCAGTCTGTCTGTCTGTCTGTCTGTCTCTCTCTCTCTCTCTCTCTCTCTCTCTCTCTCTCTCTCTCTCTCTCCAACCTCTCACAGACATGACCACAACAGCACCGCGGTGCCTGTTATACAACAGGAACTATTCCGAGCGAAATCTCTGACTCAGATACATATATGGGCATTTAAAAGTGGGAATTATGCTGCTTTATGCCCAAAACATGTTTGTTTGTTCGAGGCGTTTTATTTTATTTTTGTTGTTCTGCTTTCAGTGTACTCTGTTATGTTCCCCATATTTATGACCCAAAAGCCTTTTGGGAGTGGACCATTTGTTTGTGCTCCCTATTACACTGCCATATTCCCAGGGTAAAGTACATTAGAATCACATTTATTTTAAATAACTCTCCCCTTAAAAGTACTTCTCTCTCTCACACACACACACACACACACACTGTCTCTATCCATTACAGCGGTCTTGAAATATGACCCAGTTTATGTTTGTGTTTTAAAATTGTGTGCAGTGGAGAGAGGGCCGTGTTGGCCACAAATGATCAATGCTAAAGGCAAGACTAATCAATCAGCCAAACACACTGTCATGATGTGATGATGATCATCAGCTCCAAAGTCCCCATTGCACTAGCCTGATTATCATCGACTTTCCAATCTCTTCGAGACTTGGTCTGACCAAGAACACAATTAAAGTTTCCCAAAACGTCACGGTTAACCAGCCTCCCTAGGTTTGCTACTGGTTGACTGGTGTCATACAAGGTGGATGGAGTTCCCAATTTTTCGGGAGGTCAGAAACAATATTTGCATTGCTCTTGGCCTGACTAGAAGCAATGTAGAAGGTGTTGCGTCACTAGGAGGGCGTGGGTACCACTACTGATGTCCTAATCATGCTCTACTGGATTACTACGCTGGCAACTCGGGTTCGATTCCG
>NC_085879.1:28660120-28662620 GCF_034702125.1 Engraulis encrasicolus | reverse complement strand
ACGCATCGCCGCCGACAACGTTGGCTGGGCCCAGGACAAAGTCATCTGAAGGGGCCCCCACCCAATACATACAATGCAATACATACAACCCAATTCTGGGCCCATTCTGTCTATAGGCCAGTGACAACTGTCCGATTTGTCCCCCCCAACGGCTTCCCTGCACCCACACATGCATACGGTATATCATGTCAGACAGGTTACTGCACCGGCCTACCAGGCCCAGACCCAGGGGCCCACTGATCATAGGCCCAAACCTCTCCGTTTCCTTTCTCAAGTTGTGTCAAAATCACACTATTAACAACAGCATTTTCTTTTGTTTTTCTCAGTGAATCCCCGGAAACCCCTCAACAACACAAGGTCTCCAGCATCTGCTGAGAAAAAAAGGCTAAACCTTTTTGTTAACAAGCAACACCAATGGAGCAGAGCCAGGGGTGAGAGTATAGTTTTCGTTTCTTACTGGTGCTACCACCCCCCTAGCCTGGGAACTCCCATACAGCCTTTAGTTCTACACAATCGATTCGATCTGAAAGACTTGTGATTAGGTCTGGTGTTAACCAGGCAACCACCCCCCACCCGCAAACAAACAATAAACAAAAAAAAATAAACATGTGCACTACAGATCTATATGGCTGCATGACTACTTCGGTTGTCTCTTCTAGCAGGACACAAATGGTATTGTGTGGTCGTACGTGTTTTATTTTTAGATAACAGACTTTACTTTTTTCAAATGTGGTAGCAATTTGGGCAGCATTAAACCTGTTCTATTATCGGTACTCCGCACCAGCTGTACATTTTACACCGGTGCTACGCACCTGTGCGCACCTGCCTACTTTCACCCATCGATCGGGGCCTTTGTTGTTGCCTGGAGCAGGGGCCCTTGGACTCTTAATCATGGTCGTAACATTGAGGACACAGAGGTCATGTCCTTATCTTATAAGCTGCTTATTATGTGTTTATAGAGGTTTATTTTTTTAGTCTCATTATTTACATCGGTACACATATCCATCTTGATATGCTGACTAATACTAGATATGGAGGCGTCGTGAAAAAAAAAATCAAGATGGCTGCCATGTGTACCGATTTTCATGCTTTTACTCAAATAAAGTTACTCATCAGATGTTAACAACGTTAATAAGCATGTTAACAAACTTAATAAGCATGTTATTGGGCACTTGTAAGGGTATTAATATCTGCTTAATAGTCACTATAAACGCTTATTAGAAGAACCTTATTCTAAAGCGTAACCTTTTTTTTTTTAGAAATGTAAAACTTATCTATGATGAAAATCAATCTATGATCCACAATGATGAATTCAGTCTGTATATGCCACCCCCATTTACTTACAGTAACTGAAGTTTGATTGAAGTCTTTGAAGCATTCTAAATGTACAGTATGCAGTACAGCGTACAGTATTTGACCTCTGTATATGAAAATGTCTTGTTACGGCCCTTGGTGTCATAATCTGCTCCTGAACTTTCTGGGTAGTTAGGCAGTCGGGCCTTCCTCGTGGAAGCAGAGAGCAACTTGATGATGTGCTAAAAATAGCTCCTTACACACGCACACACGCACGCACACACACATGCTCATGCAGTGCACACACACACACACACACACACACACACACACACACACACACACACACACACACACACACACACACACACACACACACACACACACACACACACACACACACACACACACACACACACACAATATGCATTATGAATGGACCACAAGTGACATGTCTCCTCTCCGTTTCTCTATTTCTCTCCTCTCTTCTGCTTCCCCTCATCTCATCTCATCTCATCTCATCTCATCTCATCTCATCTCATCTCATCTCATCTCATCTCATCTCATCTCATCTCATCTCATCTCATCTCATCTCATCTCATCTCACCTCACTTTTCCTCTCATCCCATCCATTTCATTTTTATTGTCTTTCTTCTACCCCCCCTCATTTCACGTCTCTGTCATCCCTCCTCTCCTCATATCCATCTCCCACTTTTCTCTTCCTCCCCTCTCCTTCTCTTCCTCCCTTCTCCTTATCTTCCTCCCCTCTCCTTCTCTTCCTCCCTTCTCCTTATCTTCCTCCCCTCTCCTTCTCTTCCTCCCTTCTCCTTTGGCCTCTTCTCTTTCGCCCCACAGCTCTTCTATCCTCTTCTCACCTCGTCTTCCGCCACTCAGCTCAATCATCATTCACTCCATCAATCCTCTTGTTTTTTCCACATGATCCTTCCATCCCTCTGTTCTCCAGAGCTCTCTCTCTCTCCCTGCCAGATGCCCCATGGAATTCTGGGATATATTTAGAAGTTCCAGGAAGCGATCCGGACACTTGGCTTCTTTTAAGGACATTCTACTCATCCATGAAACATGAGTCTGCACAAATGCCTGTGCTACAGTATTTTGCCTGCAGTATGATTCAAATTGCACATTGGGTGTTTCTTTTTCCATTATTTTGTCAAAATATATGTTTGAACAGAGGTGAAAGAGCAAAAAG
>NC_085879.1:28640120-28642620 GCF_034702125.1 Engraulis encrasicolus | reverse complement strand
GAAACCAAACTCTGTACTGTACCAAAGCAGAGAGACCAAAATCTTGACGCAGATATTTTAACACTTCATAAAACACGTAGAACACCTCCCCCCCCCCCACACACACAAACATACAGACGCAATCACACACACGCAGACACACACATAGCAGACATACACACACAGAGACAGACACAGACACACACAGACACACAGACACACACACACACACACACACACACACACACACACACACACACACACACAGACACACACACAGACACACACACACACACACACACACACACACACACACACACACACACACACACACACACACACACACACACACACACACACACACTGTGCCTAACTGTAAAAGATCACACTCTCAAGGAAAGTCACGAGTTAGCGAAGCGGAAGTGGAGCAGCAAAGGGGAGGAGGAAATGGCTTCCATGATCGAGTTCCACTGCGATCGTTTGTAACCACCGATGCCTCTGACCTTGGTACGCATCGTTAACCCATTGCCATGGCAGCAGGTTGGACTCGTTTGTTTATTAATTCATTCAACTCATTTTTTTCCACTCACTCGCTCATTTTTTATTTTTCTGCAGGCGACCTTCCAAGAGGATAGAGCAGAACACCTTATGGTTGTTGGAGTGGTTCATACCTTCAGTTGTTCATCTGTTTATTCGTTTAATCATTTGCTCGCTCTCTAGTTGTCATGCTTGTCATTACCCTTCCAAAGATAGTTGTGTGCACTTGCAGGTGTGGTACTTGGACTTGTTTGTTTGGCTGTAGAGCCCCTGTTGAGAACCACTGCACTAGTCTATGGCCAACTAACCAAGACAGTATACACATCATGGCAATTTACATTGCACATTCATTCACTCTTTCCCTTGCTTGTGTACTCAATCAACCTTCCTAGGACTGTGGTGCTCTTGTGATGGCATTTGGTTTGCGTTCATTCAATTTTCCTTACATTATCTCGTTGCTCATTTCTCATTCGTTCGTTCGTTTATGGCCGACCTTCCATGAGAGAGAGAGATAGAGAGAGAGCGCAGGCCTGTTTTGCGCACCTGCACGGAGGTGCCCGTGGCCGGCCGCCAGTGCCTCAAGGAGACGTGGGTAAAATTAGACGACTCGCCCGCCTGCCCGTCCGCCCGTCCGCCACGGTGCTGTGCACCGGCAGAGGCGTGCCAAGTTCCGCGCCCCGTGCGCTTTTAGGAACAACCAGCCACAGGGAGGAGGGAGAGGGAGGAGAGGGGAGAGGGACGAGGAAGAAGAGGACGGGGAGAAGGAGGAGGGGAAAGGGAGGAAAAGAGAGCGAGGGGAGGACGGGGGAGGAAGAGGAGGAGAGAGAAGGATGGCACAGGAGGGAGGAGGTCTGCGCCCTCTTGCGCTTTTAGGAGCAATCAAGCACAGAGAGGAGGTGGAGGATGGGGAGGGATAGGGAGGAGGAGGAGGGGTAGGAGGAGGAGGGGGAGAAGAAGGAGGAGGAGGGATAGGGAGGAGGAGGAGGAGGAGGAGGGATAAGGAGGAGGAGGAAAAAGGGAGGGGGAGAGGAGGAGGAAAAAGGGAAGGGGAGAGAGGAGGAGGAGTAAAAAGCGAGGGGGGGGGGAATTAAAGAGAGGAAAGGGGGAGGAAGAGGTGTTCCAATATCCGTGCACCATACTCTTTTAGAAACATGCAACAACACGTGGGAAAAGGGAAAGGATGGGGAGGAAGAGGAGGAGGCAAAAGTAGGAGGATAAAGGGAGGAAGGAGAGGAAATGGGAGGAGGAGTGGGAGGAGGAGGAGGTGTGCCAAGATCTGTGCCCCGTGTGCTTTTGGGAACAACCAGCCACAGAGAGGAGGGAGAGGGAGGAGAGGGTGGAGAGAGGGGAGAAAAAACGGAGAGGATGAAAAAGGAGGATGAGGAAAAAGGGGACGTGGAGGAGTAGGAGTAGGAGGAGGAGGAGGAGGGGAAAAGGAGGGAAAGAGAGGGAGGAGAGGATATGGGAGAATGGCAATGCCCAATACGTAGTGCATTACTAAAGGCCCTGCGTTATGGCATCGTATGGCAGTTTTACAGGAGCTGTAACTTTTCAATGACAATTACAGTGTGCCGCTGGAGGTATGGCGTGCCGTGCAGTAAGGGGTTAATGTAGACGGGGTCTGAGAGAATGATGATGGGAGCACTGTAAAAAAAATAGCAGCTGCCTCAGAATTCCAAGTTAGTTTAAATCATTATTGTTAGTTGTGTGAGGCTTTCAATTGCAATTGAACTTTATTAACTTGGAATTCTGAGGTAGCTGGTAAACTTAACATTTCAAGTTAAACCATGTTGTTGCCATTGCAGTGTGTAGGAGAATAACTTCTATAACTTCTAACTTCTAATACAAATGATCATGATTTATCACTGATATCATTTTTTACAGTGAGTAAGAGGGAGGAAGCAGGTCAAGAGGGATGAGGAGGAGTAAGATGAGGAGGATGAGTAGTACTTAAACACTTAGGTTTTTCTTTTGCCTTAAGACA
>NC_085879.1:28627620-28637620 GCF_034702125.1 Engraulis encrasicolus | reverse complement strand
TATCTCTAAAAGGGGGCACATTTGTAGCCTGATTATCATCGACGTTCAAATCTCTTCGAGACTTGGTCTGACCAAGAGCATAACCATTAACATTTCACAAACGGCATGGTTGACCCGCCTCCCTTGGTTTGCTTATATTTGTTTGCTTACCGACAAAGTGGGAGGAGTTCCCGTATTTTCGGGAACTCAGAAAGTACTTGCAATTGCTCTGGACCTGACTAGTTGCAACGCTGGAAGTGTTGCGTCACTACATGTAGGAGGGCACAGCCTGGCTAGCATATTTGCACACAGGACACACAACAACAACAACAACAACAACAACCACAACATCAACCACAACAATAACAACAACAACCACAACAACAACATACTCACTAAACACCCTCTCTTGCATCCATTCATTGCCCACTGCCTAGCTCCTGTTCCTGTGCGTCAAACCCATAGAGGGTGCATAGTCCATCAGCTCACAGGAGATAATAAACTAGACCTGATGGCCTTGGGCAGCTACAGAGAGCATGCTCTCTCTCTCTCTCTCTCTCTCTCTCTCTCTCTCTCTCTCTCTCTCTCTGTCTCTCTCTCGCCCTCTCTCTCGCCCTCTCTCTCTCTCTCTCTCTTCTCTCCCCCCCCCTCTCTAACCCTCTCTCGCCCTCTCTCTCTCTCTCTCTCTCTCTCACCCTCTCTAGCCCTCTCTCTCGCCCTTGCTCTCTCTCTCTCTCTCTTCTCTCTCTCTTCCCCCCCCCTCTCTCTCTCTCTCTCTCTCTCTCTCTCTCTCTCTCTCTCTCTCTCTCTCTCTCTCTCTCTCTCTCTCTCTCACCTGCATTATCTTTTTTCCCCCTCTGACCTCGTCTCTCTATGTTTAGCAGAAAGTAATTGTTCATGTTCCCTGGCACTCTGAAATCATGTTTTTATTACAAAAGAAATGACGTATTTCCACTGTAATTAGAAAGTCTAGAAAGTCTTCAAGAACTACATGTAGCTCAGCAAAAAAGAGAGGAATTAATGAAAAGATCTGCTTAATGCTTTTTTTCTTCTCTTTTCTTTAAGTCAACTATCCGAATCCACTAATGAGTTGCACCTAAAGGTTAAAACAATGGGGGGGAAATGTAAAATGTAAATTAAACACGAGTGTGACATTCTGCTGAATAGACGGATATGAAAGAAATAGAGCCAGATCCACTGGCAACCATAAAATATGCATTTATAATACATTTACATTTACATTTAATACCCATTTTAATACCCTCATTTAAAATTATTATATAAAGAAGCGAAAGTGCAAATGTTCTCACAGAATATCAACTATTCGAGTGTGTGCATGTGTGTATGTGTGTGTGTATTGCACAGGGCATGTGATGCGTCAGTGCAGTAGTGTTGGAGTAGAACTAGTGCTCGCAGTTTAGTGCATGCTAGTTAGTGCAGGTTAGTGCATGCTGCATGTCGCTTCTGCTTGTTGCTCTCTGCTTTCAGCTACGGCCACCGGCTAGCCACCTCTCTAGGGGGGAGGCGAAAAGAGGAGCCGAGCGCGTAAGTCTCCTCTGCCGGTACACAGCCTCTCCATTGCCAAGACCCATACACGCCTCCTCGTGGCCACGCACGGTAACTGGTACTTGCGGTTCCAGGCAAAGCTGTATGGGATCTCGAGTAGCAGGGGGCCCTAGAGACGTGGCATGCAGGCCCATTTTGTGTGGACACGCCCTGCTGCCCGCCAACCCCTGCCCCAGCTATGGGCAAATAGCAAAGACCTCAACGGCGGACCGGGCGGAGGATGGCAGCAGTAGGATGCACCACAACGGCTGGGAAGGCGGACGAAGGCTGCAACAGAGAGTGACCTCCAGTCGTCTTGGATCTCCATGCCACTGGGTCTTGGTCTCTCTCTGCCAAGAACAGTGTGGTAGCTGACTGTGCACCAGTGTCCCCACTCTAAACGATTCCACGCACAGGCGTCCTCCTGACACCACTCTCCCCCCCCCACCCCTAACCACCAACCACCAACCCATTCTCAAGTCCTATGGCGATCAGGAAATGGTAACGGGAGCAGGACAGTGAAGTCTGGGAGCTCCTAGTCATGCACTGGCACATAGGCGGTGGGTGTCTGATACAATCGTTTTTGCTCTCGGACTGTGGCAGAGAGAGCATCTCGGTAGCAGCACCCATTTCTGAGCAGCCCTATTAAGGATCCGCTCTGCTCACCCCACACTGGGAAGGGCTAGAAAATGTGCCCTAAAAATACCTGCCTTTCAAACCTGGCTGGGATACCGCACCAGCGGGTTCACCTCATAGCGGTCGAAAAACAAAAACAAAAACAATAAACATTGGATCCTGGAATGTGAGGACTCTTATGGACAGGGCCTCAAATGACCGTCCCGAAAGAAGATCAGCAATAATTGCTAGGGAGCTAAAAAGGTTTAACATCGACATTGCTGCTCTGTCTGAAACCCGCCTGGCTGATGAGGGGAGTTTGAAGGAAGAGAAAGGTGGTTATACCTTCTTCTGGAAGGGAAAGCCAGCTGATGAACCCAGAATCCATGGAGTGGGTTTCGCCATCAAGAACCGCCTCATCTCCCAACTATCTGAATCTCCAGTAGGCATCAATGAGCGTCTCATGACACTCCGCCTAAAGCTCTCAAACAACCAGATGGCCACTGCTGTGAGTGCCTATGCACCAACCTTGGACTCACAGGATGAAGACAAGGAAGTCTTCTATGCAACCCTTGACCAGGTACTATCGAACATCCCAAAGGAGGACAAGATCCTCCTACTTGGAGACTTCAATGCCAGAGTTGGCAAGGATCACATGCTCTGGAAAGGCACTCTAGGCAAAGAAGGTATAGGAAATTACAACTCTAATGGAACCCTCCTACTATCAAAGTGTGCTGAACATGAGCTGGTCATAACAAATACCCTTTTCCGCCAGAAAAACAGGTTCAAAACCTCCTGGATGCACCCTCGATCAAAGTGTTGGCATCTCATTGACTATGTTATTGTCAGGGCTAGAGATCAGAAGGATGTTAACATCACCAGAGCCATGACCTGTGCAGATGAGTGTTGGACTGACCATCGCCTAATTCGCTCCACAATGAACATCCAGCTACACCAGACACGGAGGTCCCAAAGGAAGCAAACCCGTCCTAAATTCAACACCGACAGCTTGGGGGATACAAAAAGAGTTCAAGAACTTCAGAAGACCCTACATGAACGACTCCCAGAAGAATATCCTGAGGATGTGGAAGAACACTGGCAGACCCTTAAGACCATCCTACTCGATGCTTGCAAGGACACCCTTGGCTACAAGACCAGGAAACACCAAGACTGGTTTGATGACAATGATGATGAAATAGAACAACTAATCAACAACAAAAGGATAGCCTTTTGCTCTTGGCAGCATGACATCAATTCCAAGGTTAAAAGGCAGGCCCACTCCAATGCAAAGGCACTTGTCCAGCGCAGGGTGCGAGAGTTAAAGAATCAGTGGTGGACAGAGAAGGCTTTGGAGATCCAGAGACTTGCAGACTTGGGTGACACCAGGGGCTTCTTTAATGCCACCAAAGCTGTGTATGTCCAAGTTATCGAGGCCTCAATCCCCTCCGCTCCAAAGATGGGAAAACACTGCTGAAGGAACGAGAAAGAAATCAGCTCCAATGGGAAGAACACTTTCGGGAGCTACTGAACCGAAACACCACAGCTCACTCAGAATCCATCAACCAAATTCCTCAGCAGCCTATCAGGAAGTATCTGGATGACCCTCCCACTGAAACTGAGGTTTTGGATGCCATCAGGAAACTGAGTAACAACAAGGCCTCTGGTCCAGATGGGATTCCTGCAGAAATCCTCAAGCAAGGTGGGCCCAAACTTCTCAGTCACATCCACAGTCTCCTTACCAAGATCTGGGAGGAGGAACAATCCATGCTGAACTGAGGGATGCCCTGATTGTCACCATTTTTAAGGAATGTGATAAAGTGGTCTGTGGCAACTACAGGGGCATCTCCCTCCTATCCACCACAGGCAAAGTGCTGGCCCGTATTTTGGGCAACCGACTATTACCACTGTCAGAGGTGATCCTCCTAGAGTTGCAGTGTGGTTTCCGCCACATCAGAGTAACCTCCAACATGATTTTCACAGTTCATCAGCTGCAGGAGAAATGTCGAGAGCAACACCTACCCCTGTACATGGCATTCATTGATCTTACGAAGGCCTTTGATTCAGTGAACAGACCTGCCCTCTGGTGCATACTATCCAAGATTGGATGGCCAGACAAATATCTGAATATCTTGCGCCTACTGCATGATGACATGACCGCAACCGTAGTTGGGAACAGTGGCTGTGAAAACAGACCCCTTTCAAAGTGGAGACAGGAGTCAAGCAGGGCTGCATTATTGCACCAACCCTCTTCTCCATTTTCATTGCCACCATCCTCCACCTCACCAGTCAAAGTCTACCTGAGGGTCTCAAGTTCGTATACAGGACAGACGGTGGGCTCTTTAACATCAACAGGTTCAGGGCAAAGACCAAGGTGCTCACATCCTCCATCATGGAACTCCAATATGCTGATGATAATGCCCTTGTGGCTCTGTCTGAAGAAGAACTCCAGAGCATCATGGACGCCTTTGCCAGAGCCTACCAACTCCTGGGACTTGATATTAACATCAAGAAGACTCAGATTCTGTACCAACCAGCTCCTGGCACATCCCCAAAGGTTCCAACCATCCATGTGGCCAACAACACCCTGGAAAATGTGGACCAATTCATGTATCTGGGTAGTCTTCTATCCACAAGATCTGACATTGATGCAGAAATCCACCACCGAATTGGGTGTGCCAGCGCAGCTTTTGCTAGGCTGAGGGACAGGGTATTTGAAAACCGTGATATCCTGACTAAAACAAAACTCATGGTCTATCGAGCCGTTATTCTTCCCACCCTGCTCTACGGAGCTGACAGTTGGACTACTTACAGTAGACATCTGAAAGCCCTTGAGCAATATCACCAGCGATGCCTACGTAAGATCCTTAGGATCAGCTGGGAAGATAGACGCACCAATATCAGTGTCCTACAAGAAGCCAACATCCCAAGCATCACCTCAACTATTACTAAGCACCAGCTACGATGGACAGGTCATGTGATACGCATGTCAGACAACCGCCTTCCAAAACGAATTTTGTATGGCCAACTAAAGGAAGGAAAGCGTACCCAAGGAGGGCAGAAGAAGCGGTACAAAGACATGATAAAAGTACATCTCAGAAAGTGTAGCTTCAATGTCAATAACTGGGAGGAGGCGGCCCTCCAAAGAGATGAGTGGAGAAGGTTGGTTCATGAGGGTACAGCACAACTAGAAGAGGACCTCCACCATGCTGCAGAAACAAAAAGGCAATTGAGGAAGGAGAGAACCACTGCCAAAATGAATCCTCACATCCAAACAACTACTTCCAGGACAACAATCTACATATGCCCCCACTGCAATAGAGACTGTGGATCAAGGATCGGCCTCAACCGTCATCTGACGACCCACAAATGACCAGACCCAACGTCAGGAGGACAATCATACTCGTTTCGAGTGATCGCCGATGATGATGATGATGTGTGTGTGTGTGTGAGAGAGAGAGAGAGAGAGAGAGAGAGAGAGAGAGAGAGAGAGAGAGAGAGAGAGAGAGAGAGAGAGAGAGAGAGAGAGAGAGAGAGAGAGAGAGAGAAAGAGAGAGAGAGAGAGAGAGAGAGAGGGAGAGAGACTGTGACTGTGACTGTGACCGTGTATGGGGATATCATGTCATGTCAGGTGTTGATGCACAGCGTGTGAAGGGGGGGATATGCGAGCAGGGAAGTCGACAGGGGGGAACAAAGGGGTCAGCTGTCTCGGGCCCAGGGAGATGGGGGTCCCCCATAATTGGGCCCTCATTACATTGTATGTAATGGGTCGGGGGCCCTTTCAGATGACTTTGTCCTGGGCCCAGCCAAAGCTGTCAGCTGTGGACCCTGGATGTGCGTGACCTTCAGCTCCATATCCATACGGGTCGGATCACCACTGTGGATCCCTAATTAAGACATCGCTTCCCGTCTGGTGGCCAAATGTCAGGGCGACCGGGTGCGTACGGCGGCCGTAGAACACGGATACCGAACATTGCTGCTGTGCGTCCATCCAGGGCTGCTGACGGCTTTGACTTAGTCAGGTCAAGAGCAATGCAAGTACTTTCTGAGTTCCCGAAAATACGGGAACTCGTCCCACTTTGTCAGTAAGCAAACAACCATAAGCAAACCAAGGGAGGCCGCTTGGGAAATGCCGTTTGGGAAATGTTAGGCCTAATTATTATGCTGTTGGTCAGACCAAGTCTCGAAGAGATTTGAACGTCGATGATAATCAGGCCAGCTTTGACTGGGCCCGGGACAAAGTCATCTGAAAGGGGCCCTCACCTAACACATTCAGTGTAATGAGGACCCAATGTTGGCCCCCCCCTTCTAACTGGGCCTGGGACAACTGACCCCTTTTCCCCCAACCCCTGTCGGCTTCCCTGCATCCATGTGTCCCTGTGTCTCTCTATCCCTCCTCTCTATCCTTTTTTACTCACTCTATCCTTCCTCTTCTCTCCTCTGTCCGTAAGCCAATGAGAACATGACTGCTGTGCATCCCTCTATCCCTGTGTCCTTCTATCCCTCTCTCTCTCTCTCTCTCTCTCTCTCTCTCCTTGCATCTACACCTGCATGTATATATCATGCACACGCATACAGTATATGCACACATACTTTGCACCGACACACCATCACCCTCACCCTCACCGTCACACACACACACACACACACACACACACACACACACACACACACACACACACACACACACACACACACACACACACACACACACACACACACACACACACACACACACACACACACACAAACACAGATAACGCCTTCGTCAATTACCATCCGTCTTGACCATGGGGCCCGTGGCTGAGCTGTTATTATTACCATATAAATTATGGGCCGCGCTGTTGTTGTGGACTGATGATATTGTTATGGATTCCGCGCTTTGCCCTTATTGGTCCAGAATGGGAATAAATGGCACTCCGTCACCCACGCTGCCCTGAGCTCTTTCATACGCGTCCTCACAGTCAGGGAGGCCGACAGTAGCTGGGTGGGGCAAAGGGGTCACTTGTCCCAGGCCCAGGGAGAGAGGGGTGGCCCAGAATTGGATCCTCACTACAGTACATTGGGTTGGGGGCTCTTTCATATGTTGTTGTCCCAGGGAGAGAGGGGTGGAGGGGTGGAGGGGTGGAGTGGTGTGGGCAGAATTGGATCCTCACTACATAGTATGTTTTGGGTTGGGGGGCCTTTTCATATGTTGTGTCCCGTGCCCAGCCAAAGCTGTCAGCGGCCCTGCTACTCACAGTTATTCATTAAACACATTCAACACTCGTGTCCGCTCTCTCTCTCTTTTTTCATTTTCATTTCACTGGCTCACTCTCTCTCTCTCTCTCGTTCTCATCCTCTATCTCTCTTTCTCTCTGTCTCTCCTTTCTCTCTTTGCCTTTCTTGTTTGTTTTCTCGTCCCTATCTTCCGTTCACCTGTCCTCTATCTTTTTTTAGTAATTGGGACCCAGGAAATAAAAACAACATCATTGTCATCTTCCTTGTACTCTGCTCTCTCGCTCCCTCTCTCTTCCCTCTGTCTACCCCCCCCGCCCCCCACCTCTTCTCCCCGCTTCTATTTCTTTTTCTCCCATGGCACTTCACTGATAAGAGCGGGGAGAAATAAACAGAACACTCCACTACATGAGACTCAGAAAAAGGAACCGTTACTGTAGACACACACTTCTGTTCTGGAGCAGGAATCAAGTAGGTCACGCACAGACACGCACGCACGCATGCACGCACACAGACACACAGAAGCAAACACAAATATGCACGCACGCACGCATGCACAAATTATATATTTTTTCAAAGGAACACACAAGCAAACAAAGCAAAATCGCCAGAAACACATCAGATTACACTTTTCACGTGCACACGTGCGCACACACACACACACACACACACACACACACACACACACACACACACACACACACACACACACACACACACACACACACACACACACACACACACACACACACACACACACACACACACACACACACACAGAGATACTCAGCGTTCCCCTTCAGCTAGATCAGCAGCACGCCCATATCCCCCTCCTGGAAATTGGACGTTGTTATGACAATCAGCCTCAATTGGACAGAGATGGAGAAAATGATAGCACAAACAACACAAACACACACTGTCACACACACACATGTATGTGTGTGTGTGTGTGTGTGTGTGTGTGTGTGTGTGTGTGTGTGTGTGTGTGTGTGTGTGTGTGTGTGTGTGTGTGTGTGTGTGTGTGTGTGTGTGTGTGTGTGTGTGTGTGTGTGTGTGTGCATGCTTGTGTGTGTGCATGCCTGTGCGCGATGTAGGCAATGTTTTCTGGCTACACAATCAAAATCGCTTCCTACCAAACTGTCACATCTTGTTTTTCATCAGAACATCAATATATCCATGGCGACAGCAGTGACTTGAACACTGGTGAACTGTGATGACTTCTTTTCATAACGGCACGTCTTATCTGCAATGTACTCAAAATTCAGCAGGAACCTTCAGGAGCGTTTCAAGATATAAGGGTGCCCTTGGCAAAGAAAGTCTTGGGGTCCTTTACTTCTCACCAAACTATTGGGGACCCCCCACACAGCTTTTGCTGGGCCCGGACAAAGTAATCTGAAAGGGCCCCCTATTCAGTAGGTGCATACAATTTAATGAGAACTCAATTCTGGGCCCCCTATCTTCCTGGGCTCGGGACAACATACCCCTTTGTCCCCCCCCACCCCCCACCCCCCTGTCGGTGGGCCTGCTTGTTGGGTATACATGGCCGTGGAGTTTAAATTGCAGTTTTGTTGTTGCATGAAATAATCATTTAAAGCTGTTTTGAGCCACACATGACCTCCACAACATGCTGCTTGACTCTGGGAAATTCTGCACACTTACTAGCCTGGAAAACCAGCACCAACTGCTGGACGGCAAAATGTTTTGCCTGCCATTTAGGCTGGTTTATCAGGCTACACACGTACCACAATTGAAGCTTGTTGACCTCTCCAGCATAGCCTACTGTACGTAGAGCCATGACAATTGAACTGCAAGAATTAAACTCCCTCGTTTATTCACAGCAAAAAATCTCAATGTACCTCACTGCATATCATACTACCATCCATTTCATCCTCTCTTCATGATGAAATTCAAGTTATAACAATATACACTACAATATCATCTTGCTTTTACTATTTAGAAGTGCTAGAACCTGTTTATGGGTAGAGAACAGAATCATAGAGTAAGGCATAAAGAAGAACAGAAGGTGAGTGAGCAAAATAAAAAAAAGATGAAGCTGGAAAGAGCATTGGAGAATGAGAGAAAGATATATAGAAAACCAGGGCCGTTACCAGACATTTTCAAATACCGGGGTCAAATATTGCGTGCTGTACTGCATACTGTACATTTACAATGCTTCAAAGTCTTCAGTCAAACTCTTAAGTTTGCTTTCATTAATCACTGCCTTGAGGATAAATGGGGGTGGCGTATATAGACTGAATTTATCATTGTTGATCATATATCGTTTTTCATCAATGATAAATTTTATAATACTGAAAAAAATACAGAGGACATGACCTCTGTGTCCTCAATGGTAATTAAGGCCATGTAGGAAACTACAGCGAGAAAGGAAGAAAGTAAGATGAAGAGATGGGAAAGCAAGACAGCAAGTGTGTGTGTGTGTGTGTGTGTGTGTGTGTGTGTGTGTGTGTGTGAGAGAGAGAGAGAGAGAGAGAGAGAGAGAGAGAGAGAGAGAGAGAGAGAGAGAGAGAGAGAGAGAGAGAGAGAGAGAGAGAGAGAGAGAGAGTTTAACAGAAAGAAAGTAAGAATGCAAAAGGAGAGAGAAAGAGAGAGTAAAATGTGCTGAGTGTGCTTCAGCCTATCGGCATAA
>NC_085879.1:28620120-28622620 GCF_034702125.1 Engraulis encrasicolus | reverse complement strand
TTACTGAGCTATTAATGTGCATCATTAACCCAGTGGTAACTAACCTCAGTCCTGATTACTGTACCTACAGTTGATTGGCTACAGCCAGAGTGCCAACCTGCAATAGCCTACAGGAGAGAACCTGCAATAGCCTACAGGAGAGAACCTAACACTCATTAATGGTGGAAGAGAGGAGACGATGGTTTGGAACTTTGTAGTTTGCTATTTTTTTTTCGGTCAGGGGTCAATGACCTGATGGTGTATGTCAATGTGAAACTACTAAATTAAAAGCCAGGTAACAGTTTATTTTAGGGATATATCTACGTATTAGCACTAATACATACAATGTTAATGCCTGCATAAGTAACTTGTAAGGCATGTACTAAGCAAATGCTAAGGCCTACTAGGTCCTTACTACTGTTAAATTGGTAATGCATCCCTTATTGTGCATGAACAACACATTTGTGAATACATGCCTAACAAATGTTTGATTTTGCTTTTTACATACCTTACAAGTTACTTATACATTAATATTGTATGTGTAAGTGCTAATAGATGCATCCCTAAAATGAAGTGTTACCAAAAGCCTTTATTATTGTTTATTGACTTGATCAAATGACCGAATGATGAAAGCGATAGTGCCATTCAAAGACAAAGTGCACTAACTACATATTTTGTGAAAATTGAGTTTAGACTGCAATTAGTCTTCATGACACCTTCGTTATCTTGTGATAAAGCCCTATGTTCCAAAGGTTGTCCTTTGATTTTGCAGATAGGATATTGCTATCTCAAATTTGCAGTAACAATATCCAACTTAATACAAAGGTTTTGTAGGTAATTTTCTCGGTTCCAATGTTGGCGTAGTTGCTGCACTTTGCCCTTGTAGGGCAGCATAGATTAGTGCAGGGGTTCCCAACCTTTTCCAACGTAGGGCCCACTCAAAATTGTCACAGAGGTTCAGGGCCCACTTCTGACCTAATAAAGAATAAAACTCAAATACATTAATAGCAACACACACCAAAATATGATTATAATTTGCCCCGGCCACTAGGTTGAAAATCACTGGATTAGTGCATTGTCCGTGTAGCCCATATCCATTACCATCTGTGGTTGGATGGGAAGTAAACTGGGTCAACTACGTACAGTACAGCGGGCTGAATAAATATTACTGAGGTATTAACGTGCATCATTAACCCAGCGGTAACTAACCTCAGTCCTGATTAACTACAGTTGATTGGCTACAGTCAGAATGCCAACCTGCAACACAGGAGAGAGCCCACCACTCATTAGATGGGGGGAGCTGATGGTTTTCAATACTGTAGTTGGTTATAGCTCCGTGACCATGGCAGTACAGCGGGCTGTATAAATATTACTGAGCTATTAATGTGCATCATTAACCCAGTGGTAACTAACCTCAGTCTTGATTACTGTACCTACAGATGATTGGCTACAGCCAGAGTGCCAAATGTTTTCCTTTGATTTTACAGATAGACTATCGCTATGTCAAATTTGCAGTAACAATATCCAACCTAAATCCAAGGTTTTGTAGGTAATTTTCTCGGTTCCAATGTTGGCGTAGTTGCTGCACTTTGCCCTTGTAGGGCAGCATAGATTAGTGCAGGGGTTCCCAACCTTTTCCAACTTGGGGCCCACTCGAAATTATCACAAATGTTCAGGGCCCACTTCTGACCCAATAAAGAATACAACTCAAATAAATCAATAGCAACACACACCAAAATATGATTATAATTTGTAGAAAATGATTTCAAGGCCCTCTTGGAATACCTTCAGGGCCCACCAGTGGGCCCCGGCCCATAGGTTGAAAATCACTGGATTAGTGCATTGTCCGTGTAGCCCATATCCATTACCATCTGTGGTTGGATGGGAAGTAAACTGGGTCAACTACGTACAGTACAGCGGGCTGAATAAATATTACAGAGGTATTAACGTGCATCATTAACCCAGCGGTAACTAACCTCAGTCCTGATTAACTACAGTTGATTGGCTACAGTCAGAATGCCAACCTGCAACACAGGAGAGAGCCCACCACTCATTAGATGGGGGGGAGATGATGGCTTTTAGTACTATAGTTTATCATAGCTCTGTGACCTAATGGTGCATGATATGCATTCAAATTCCATATATGCTATAGAATGGGAGATGGTGTGTGTGTGTGTGTGTGTGTGTGTGTGTGTGTGTGTGTGTGTGTGTGTGTGTGTGTGTGTGTGTGTGTGTGTGTGTGTGTGTGTGTGTGTGTGTGTGTGTGTGTGTGTGTGTGTGTGTGTGTGTGTGTGTGTGTGTGCGCGCGCACGCGCGTGTATGCATGTATGCGAGTGTGCGTGTGTGTGTGATTGTGATTGTGTGTGCATGCGTGCATATACGTGCGTGCTTGCATACAATTTTGAAAGAAAAGTGGTTTCTCTAAAAGTAGGGTCTCTACAGCATTTAGTGCTGTCCCGTGTGCTTGTTTTGCTGTGTGGTGCGCATCTGTGATGTCGTCAGACGGTGTGGTTAGCGAGCT
>NC_085879.1:28592620-28600120 GCF_034702125.1 Engraulis encrasicolus | reverse complement strand
AGGTGAAGGAGGAACAGTATATTTTTACTGCAATAGGGGTGAGAAAAGGTGACATCAGGTCTGGAGGATCGTGACACGTCGTCAGGAGAACCATACGGGCTGAGTGTGGGAGGCGGCAATTATGTAGTTAACACTGACATCAAATTTATCGACACAGCGCAGTCATTACTCCAATAACACAGCACACAGCAGAAGTGGATACACGCTGTGCACACAGGGTGCTAAACGCACTCATTGGTAGTGATAGAACTATTTCTCATCTTTCTTACTCATGGATACAATCGTGTAGTCGTGCGTGTGCATATGTGTGTGTGTGTGTGAGTGCGTGTGCGTGAGCGTGTGCGTGTGCGTGTGCGTGTGCGTGTGCGTGTGCGTGTGTGTGTGTCTGTATTTGTGTGTATGTGTGTGTGTGTGTGTGTGTCTGTGTTTGTGTATGTGTGTGTGTGTGTGTGTGTGTATGTCCGTACGTGTGTGCGTGCGTGCGTGTACGCGTGCGTGCGTCCGTGCATGCATGCGTGCATGGGTGCGTGCCTTTGTATGTGCTTGGGAGTGTTTTCCAATGTCCTTTAATTAGTTATTTGCTCATATTCTCGAGCTCCAGTGCTTTGCTTTGGGGGAAAAGAGTCTCAACACTATCAGGGCCACTGACAGCTTTGGCTGGGCCCGGGGCAAACACATGTGAATGGGCGCCAAACTCAATACATACATACAATGTAATTGGATGGGCCCCCTCTCTCCTTGGGCCCGGTTCAAGGGACCCCTCTTCACTTGTACCGGGCCCAACCCTTCTCTTCTCTTCTCTTCTCTTCTCTTCTCTTCTCTTCACTTCTCTTCTCTTCTCTTCTCTTCTCTTCTCTTCTCTTCTCTTCTCTTCTCTTCTCTTCTCTTCTCTTCTCTTCTCTTCTCTTCTCTTCTCTTCTCTTCTCTTCTCTTCTCTTGCATTCGCTCTTTTACTCTTCTTTCCCACCCCCCCTGTTTTCCCTTCCACTCATTTGGTTACAGAGGCTGGTCGTAACATCTGCCCAGCTGCTCCAGGGGCCCTCAGCGCGGTCGTTCCCCCACAAAGAGTGGCCCATATGGGGGCACGCCAGTGGTCAAGGGCCCGCATTCAGGGCGCCCCCCTGGGTCTGGAGTTGTTGATGCACTTGGCGGCTCGATTTGTTTGTTTGTTCATTTGAGTGTCTTTAATCGTGTTTATTTTAGTAGTTTGAGTGTGTGTGTGTGTGTGTGTGTGTGTGTGTGTGTGTGTGTGTGTGTGTGTGTGTGTGTGTGTGTGTGTGTGTGTGTGTGTGTGTGTGTGTGTGTGTGTGTGTGTGTGTGTGTGTGTGTGTGTGTGTGTGTGTGTGTGTGTGTGTGCGTGCGTGTGTGTGTGTGTGTGTTTGCTTATATGTGAGCATGTGTTCGTTTGAGTAGTGTGAGTTTGTGTGTGTGTGTGTGGGTTTATGTAGAGTATCGTGCAATAACAATTAAAAATTGCACGGCTATGTAATGGTACTTTCACGTATGGCTCTTTAGGGAGACAGAGACAAATAAATACAGCGACAATGAAAAAGAAAGAATGAGAGAGAATAAGAAAAAAGGGAAAGAATTAAAGAGTGAAAAAAGAGAGAGAGAGAGAGAGAGAGAGAGAGAGAGAGAGAGAGAGCAAAAGAAAATGAGTGAGAAAGAAAGTATGATAAAGAAAGCATAGAGTAGCCTTCCATGTTCCGGGGGCAATCTTCTGCTTATCCTGTCCTCTGCTCAGAGGTAGACTGTGTGTGTGTGTGTGTGTGTGTGTGTGTGTGTGTGTGTGTGTGTGTGTGTGTGTGTGTGTGTGTGTGTGTGTGTGTGTGTGTGTGTGTGTGTGTGTGTGTGTGTGTGTGTGTGTGTGTGTGTGTGTGTGTGTGTGTGTGTGTGTGTGTGTGTGTGTGTGTGTGTGTGTGTGTGTGTGTGTGTGTGTGTGTGTATGTTTTCTGCTTAGAGTGTGTCTGTCAGTCCTCATCAGCTCTCTATCAGCTGTAGACGGCCCTCAGACATCCAGCTGGAGTGACTGACAGACTGCTGCAGAAACAAATTACGCCTCTCTCACCCACCCCCTTCTCTCTATGCCTGTCTGTGCCTCTATCACATTCTCACATTCATCCTATTTGTGCCACACACACACACACACACACACACACACACACACACACACACACACACACACACACACACACACACACACGCGCACACGCGCACACGCACACGCACACGCACACGCACACGCACACGCACACACACACGCACACACACACATACAAACATACAGTATGCACGTATGCACACATACCCACATAATCACACACGCACTCATACACACACATACAGTTGTGCAAAAACACGCACGCATGCACGCACACACGCAGGCACACACACACGCACAAACACACACACACACACACACACACACACACACACACACACACACACACACACACACACACACACACACACACACACACACACACACACACACACACACACACACACACACACACACACACACACACACACACACACACACACACACACACACACACTTTCCCCTCTCACCCTCTTTACCCTCAAATGAACTCTGCCCATGGCCAACCGTCCCCTCTTCTCTTTTCTGATTGGACACTTCACATCAAGGGAGCAAATCATGAAAGATTGCTACAGCCTTGGCACTTTGATAATTAAATGCCACCCTAGTGACACTAGCTTCACCCAGGCTTCTCTTTTTTTCCCAGTTACGTTTTTATCCCCCAGTGTTAATGACTTGGTAATGAGAATCCCAGCCGAGTGCCAGTGGTCTGTGAATCTATCCCTGTGGCACTCCACTCCATAGTGACTCTGCTAAGAAGGAGACCCTCTTCAGCTGGCTCTCGTCGTCAACACAAGAGACACAGACAGTGACACTAAGAGACAGCTAGGCTCCTTTGGCCCGGTGCCATGGCAACTAGTCGATGGATTGGCGCTATAGGGCAGATGGGGATGTGGTAAGAGTTATTTTAATGGTCCATTATCTAACTCCTCAGCAGTAGCACCCACTCTGAGGTATTTAAAATAACATAAAGATGGGGCAAAAACGAGAGATCGAGAAACTTTTGACAGCTTATAGGCAGTCTAAGGAACTAAACTTGCTTAGTGCTAGATGTACGTTGTACAGTAAGTTTTAATAAGCTGTGCCAGTTGAGGTGGCTGATTTCACTCATAAACAAATGAATTAAATGCATCACTGGGCCTATAGCATATATAAGAACTTTTTTTGTCAAAAAAAGAAGGAAGACTCAATGTAAATTAATGTTAAGATTAGTGACGTGTCAATGTGTCTTATCAAGTTAGCATAGCAACATTTTATGCCACAATTATTCTACAGTACCTCATGTATAAACCTCATGTATAAGGCCCCTGACACACAAATACAGATTTATCAGTGTTGCTGACAGCCGAAACCATTTTCACAAATGTCAGTGGATGGGTTTCTGGAGGCCTATTAAAATAAAGTTCCATGTGAACTCTCTCTTATCTCCTACCCTACAACTGCGTTTATCAGGATGTGACCAAAAATTGCACAATTATTCAGAGCCAGTGAAATGTGTAGGTCTGTGGATGTGTCGTCTGATTGCACACATTGCTGAACACCACCTTGGATAGTGTGTGTGTGTGTGTGTGTGTGTGTGTGTGTGTGTGTGTGTGTGTGTGTGTGTGTGTGTGTGTGTGTGTGTGTGTGTGTGTGTGTGTGTGTGTGTGTGTGTGTGTGTGTGTGTGTGTGTGTGTGTGTGTGTGTGTAGTGTTCAGGGCCCTGCTCTTCTCATCAGTCAACAGAAACATGGAGAACACAAGGGAGTTTAACCAACTTTTTTGCCACTTCCGTCTGCGAGGCTTTGCCGCTTACAAAAAAAAAAAAATCAGCCAGACAGGCTGGCAGGCTGGTATCTGTGATGTATGCAGGTCTAAAAAACTTATCTGGCTGTCTAACACACAGCAAGCCAGGTGCGACCTGACATCTCTCTCTCCCTCTCCCTCTCCCTCTCTCCTCTCTCTCTCTCTCTCTCTCTCTCTCTCTGGAGGTCTGTTTCTGACTTGCCATATGGCACGCACACACGCACGCATGCACGCACGCACGCACGCACGCACGCACGCACGCGCGCATGCACACACACACACACACACACACACACACACACACACACACACACACACACACACACACACACACACACACACACACACACACACACACACACACACACACACACACACACACACACACACACACACACACACACACACACACACACACACACACACACAGCCAGAGAGAGCTAGCTATTCCCATTAGTCTAAAATATGTTCGCTCAACACCAAACCCCTTTGGCTGAAAGCAGAGGAAAATGACTAACCAGAAGCTGGGCATGCCTGAAGAGAGAGAGAGAGAGAGAGAGAGAGAGAGAGAGAGAGAGAGAGAGAGAGAGAGAGAGAGAGAGAGAGAGAGAGAGAGAAAGAAAGAGGAATAGATGAATAAGATGAATAACTTTTTTGCTTGCCACTGCCACCATATCCCTTTAGCTCACTCAGTTGTTCTTTCTCTCTAATTCTCATTGCGTTTGCTCTCTCACACTCATGTCATACCCCACCATCTCTCTCTCTCTCTCTCTCTCTCTCTCTCTCTCTCTCTCTCTCTCTCTCTCTCTCTCTCTCTCTCTCTCTCTCTCTCTCTCTCTCTCTCTGACTGAATGATTGGGAACTCAATGAAGTACACAGGGGACAATTGGATTACCCTGGCTGCCCTCTCCTCTCCTCTCCTCCTCTCCTCTCCTCTCCTCTCGTCTCGTCTCCTCTCCTCTCCTCTTCTCTCCTCTCCTCTCCTCCTCTCTCTTCTCCTCTCCTCTTCTCTCCTCTTCTCTGCTCTCTTCTCCTCTTCTTCTCTCCTCTCCTCTCCGTTCATCTCTTTCCCTCTCCTCTCACCTCCTCTCCTCTACTCTCCTCTCCCCAATCTGGTCTCTCTCCTCTCCTATTCCCCTCCTCTCCTCTCTTCTCTCCTCACTTCTCCTCTCCTCTCCTCTCCTCTCTGCTCCGCTCCGCTCCTCTCCGCTCCGCTCCTCCCCTCTCCTCTACTCTACTCTACTCTCCTCTCCTTCTCCTCTCCTCTCCTCTCCTCTCCTCTCCTCTCCTCTCCCTCCCCAATCTGGCCTCTCTCCTCTCCGCGCCTCTCCTCTCCTCTCTGCTCCTCTCACCACTCCTCTCCTCTCCTCTCCTCTCCTCTCCTCTCCTCTCACCACTCCTCTCCTCTCCTCTCCTCTCCTCTCCTCGCCCCAGTCTGGTCTGGTAATAATCCCATTAGGGTTCCATAGTAACGGGCGGCTACGCATCCTTTTTCTGCAGCAATTACAAACCTTCAGAGACACATAAGAGCCCCCCCCCTTTCCCTTTCACAGCTCTTACCATCCATCATCTATTAAGCAAACTGGAGAATTTCCAACCGCCCGCCCGCACACCCGCATCACCCAACACACAGAGACACAGACACAGACACACACACAAGCACACACACACACGCACACGCACACGCACACGCACACGCACACGCACACGCACACGCACACGCACACGCACACGCACACGCACACGCACACACACACACTGTATAACCCCCCCCCAGCTCCCAACCCCAAGACAAGAGTCTATTCCACTTTTTGTCTTTTCTTAGCAGTTGTTATTGTTTTCTATTTATTATTAGTCCCCTTCTCTTCTATTCCTTTGTTTGCTGCTGTTCTGCTGGCATTCCCTTAGTGGATCCATGCAGACGAGTATAGCACAACCCCAACAGGATTGTGTCGACTTGTCGCCTGGATTAATGCAATGTGTGTATAAACCAAAAAAGAAAACAAAAAAAACACAAGAGTGAGTGCTTGATTTTTTTATACTCTTTTTCTTTTTCTTTTTCTTTTTATTGCTATGCATCATGGGCAAGTCAGTGGAGAATTGATTGCGTAATACAAGAAACTCAATGGTGTTCTGTGCTTTACTAACCACAATGGCCAGATTAACGCACAGGCTACATGTGGCTACAGCCTAGGGCCCCCCCACCTACCAGAGGGCCCCTTATTGCCCAAACGTGAAAAATTGCAGAATTGTGACAAGATGCAATATTGAAAAAACATTTATGTACCGCGTTGAGTATAGTTGGCAGACATGTTATTCTTAATTCCAATCTTGTAATTAGGACACTGTCCATGTAAATGTGTCGAAAAATTTGCCTTCCGGGGGGCCCCATAGCAACCTGTAGCTTAGGGGCCCCAGGCTATCTTAATCCGTCCCTGCTAACCACACTGGGCTTGGCCACTGGAGCTTAACCTGTAGCAAATGACTATGATCTGTTCTGTTTAGCTGTCTCATTACACCCCGTGTGTCAAAACTGCAAGGCAGCCACATGGCTCAAGGGCCTGGGATTAAATCTATGGTGAAATCGTAAATGTATGTAGTACAGTATTGGTCGGAGACAAGCTAAGCATGCATCCATAACATAGGCCTAACACAAACAAACACAAAGGAGTACACACATTCACATACAGTGAGTCCAATATGTATTTGATCCCTTGCTGATTTTGCCCGTTTGCCCACTAATAAAGACATGAGCAGTCTATACATTTATGATAATATGTATTCAAACATGGAGAGACAGAATATCAAAAAGAAATTCCAGAAAATAACTTAAAATAATATATTTTAATTTATTTGTATTTAATTTAGGCAAATAAGTATTTGACCCCTCTAGCTGAAGAAGATAAAGTGCTTTGTGGCAAAGTCCTAGTTGTCTAGCACTGAGGTCAGATGCTTCTTTTATTTGATGACTATGTTTGTGCATATAATAGAACATATTTTTGCCCATTTTTCCATATGTCTATATCTCTAAAACATTAATAGTTTGTGGCTGTAGCTTGGCAAATTGGAGGTTCAGTTCTCTCGATAGAATTACTATAGGGTTGATATTTGGATACTGTCTAGGCCACTTCACGACTTTAATATGCTTCTTTTTGAGCCACTCCTTCGTTGCTTTGACTGTATGTTGTGTATTATTGTCATGTTGGGAGATCCAAAAATGGCCCACCCTTCAGTGTAGTGGTGGAGGTAAGGACTTTGCACTCAGGATTGCACATTACATGTCTCCCTCCATCCATTCGTTGACGATGTGAAGTTGTCCTGTACCTTGGCCAGACAAACACCCTCAAACCATAATGATACCACTTTCATGCATGATGGTGAGGAGGGTGTTCTTGGGATCATAGACAGCAGTACTCTTTCTCAAAACACATTGAATTGTGTTAATGCCAAACAGCTTAATTTTGGTTTCATCTGACTACAGCACCTCCTTATCATATCCTAAACCAGTCTGATGTCCGTTGGCAAACTTCAGGTGGGACTGCACAGGTTCCTTCTGAAGTAGAGGTACCATGTGTGCACTACAGGATTTTAAACCTCTGTGGCATTAAGTTCTAC
>NC_085879.1:28582620-28585120 GCF_034702125.1 Engraulis encrasicolus | reverse complement strand
TCTCTCTCTCTCTCTCTCTCTCTCTCTCTCTCTCTCTCTCTCTCTCTCTCTCTCTCTCTCGCAAGCATGCATGCACGCATGCACCCATTGACGCATTCACACACACACACACACACACACACACACACACACACACACACACACACACACACACACACACACACACACACACACACGCACACACACACACACACACACATAGGTGCGCAAGCAGGGAGGCAGGCAGGAACGCACACACTCTCACGCACACAGGGACACACACACACACACACACACACACACACACACACACACACACACACACACACACACACACACACACACACACACACACACACACACACACACACACACACACACACACACACACACACACACACACACACACACACACACACACACACACACACACACACACTGTCCTGTCCCCTGCAGCGCTGGCTAACATCATGTGGAACACAGCGGTTGGGGGGTTGGTGGGGGTGCCCCTAGGGAGCAGGGGGACGTTATAGGGCACCGTGGCAGCAGTCCACCTCCCTTGACCCACTCGCTTAGACAAAGACACACACACACACACACACACACACACACACACACACACACACACACACACACACACACACACACACACACACACACACACACACACACACACACACACACACACACACACACACACACACACACACACACACACACACACACACACACACAGATGCAGGCACACACACACACACACACACACACACAGATGCAGGCATGCAGGCATGCAGGCACACACACACACACACATACTGTACATAAATAAACAGAGTACACACACACACACACACACACACACACACACACACACACACACACACACACACAACACACACACACACACACACACACACACACACACACACACACACACACACAACACACACACACACACACCACACACACACACACACACACACACACACACACACACACACACACACACACACACACACACACACACACACACACACGCAAACACACATACACACACCACCACCACTTCCACCACCCCGTGTGCCTCCAGCCTCTGCCCCCTGCTGCAGCATGTCCCCTGGGACACAGCAGATGCTGATGCTGCCTGCCCTGCAAGCCTCCTGCCTCCACATTCCCCTAGACTAGACCCTGCTGGCACGCAGGCACACACTCGCACACACGCACGCACGCACGCACACAGGAACACACACGCACTGTAATTGAGAGAGAAGTAAAGTGACAGTAGGAGAGATAAAGAGAGAGATATAGTGTGTGTGACACAGAGAGAGAGAAAGAGAGAGAGAGAGAGAGAGAGAGAGAGAGAGAGAGAGAGAGAGAGAGAGAGAGAGAGAGACAGAGACAGAGACAGAGACAGAGACAGAGACAGAGACAGAGTGAGACACAGAGACAGAGAGAGACACAGAGACAGAGACAGAGACAGAGAGAGACACAGAGACAGAGACAGACACAGAGAGAGAGAAGGGGGGGGGGCAGACATAGAGACAAAGACAGGGGCAGGGACATGGGCAGACATGGCAGGACATAGAAAACATGTTTTAGTGAGAAATCAAATATTAGACACAGACAAAAACATTCCACATCCAAAAGAGGAAGGAGAGAAGGAATAGAGGAGTGGAGGACACAATGCAAGAGGGCAGGAGCAGAGCAGTAGGTAACACTTTACTTGACATATTCCTTAATAATACAAGATATTCTAAGTATATAGAGTTATGCCAATTTAATAGGTTGCTATGGGCACCTAACATGACCAGGTTCCGGTCTGCCTAAAGGGGCGTGTCATAATACTCCTAGCATTGAATAGAGCAGTCCTTAGGTCTGCCTAGGTCTGCCTAAAGGGGGATCCCCCCCCCTTGCAATAATAGAACGCGGAAACAATTGGCCAATAGAACCTCTCTCTCTCTACTCTCTCTGATAATAAATTCATAGCATCTGTTATAAAGACTGCACGAAGAATTCATCATTGTTTCATGACCCATTCATATCAAATGTTCCATGAACCTAGCGGACGGAAGGACAGCCATTTGTCAAAATGATGGTTAAACAAAGTAGCATTGCGGGTTTTGTTCTGAACCTTCAATGATTACGGAGACTGACAAGTTGCTGTCCTTTTGTCTTCATGAATCCATCCTGCAAAGTGTATACGAGATGATATGATTGTCTTACCTGTATGCAGCGACATGTCAAGTAAAGTGTAACCGAGCTGTCTACTGGTGTGTTTGATGAGCAGAGGCGATTCTAAGGTAACTTGGAGCCCCAGGCAAAAATTCAAAATAATGGACATTCACAACACACCGCCACTACTGTAGTTTAAAGTCTTAGCAGTTGTTCCACCATCTATAGGCTTGGGGCCCCAAGCGGCTGCCTGCCTAGCCTGGTGAAAAGATGCACCTCTGTTGATGAGGAGGCTGGCTTCCAGTTTGAATGGGCCTAATGATTCACAGCTTTACAGACGATCCTGCTC
>NC_085879.1:28567620-28572620 GCF_034702125.1 Engraulis encrasicolus | reverse complement strand
AAGGAAAGCAACTGCAGCTGATTTCTTGCAAGAAAGGTGAGCCCAAATGTCAGCCTACAAAGTAGGATACCTAACTAGCCTATCCCATTCCCATTCCGTGTGGCCTTCTGTGATAGCCGATGTCAAATGAAAAAAATAATCTCATTTTGTTGGCTATCATTGTGATAGAACCCATATTTGTCTTTGATAGGCCTATATTCATAACAAGTGTCCCAAAAGACCAACATGGGTCGATGTTGGTTCAAATATCCAAATTATAGCAAAGCCTAGGCTATTTGTAAAATGAATCCCACTCAATTTCAGAAAATGTCACGAACGTGAAGATGCCCCCTGTCGCAGCAGGTGCAAATGGTGTGATGTGAACTTGAGAGAAGGTGAGCCTATTTTAGCTAATATCATAGTCTTGAAGAAAAGCGGTTTCTCAACCGGGTGCAAAGCTGCCCGCCCTGGTCATCGAATTTGCAGATTGATTCTGTCGATATTAGTCGACGTCATATTCATCAGTTGCCAATGTCAAGGTGGCGGTGCGGACAGCGGTGCAAGACGGACAGCTGTCAGTCTTGAACCTTCATTCTGCTTTTATTTTGCGGTCTCAAAGCTCTGGTTACTTGGCCATGTCTCTGACCATCTGACAACGCCCGTTATAGCTGAAGTGTGGTAAAATAATGACGAGATTTTGACGGGGCACCAGTCTGCGTTTTGAATGTTGCTGACGCCATTCTAATCTGCGCAAAGCGCAAGAGATGACCCTGTTTGCATAGCGCAAGAAAAGAGGCAGAGTAGCCTACCTACCTCCGTGCTGAGCAGGTAGCCTATCTGCATTGAGTGCTCATGAAAATTACAAGCTACTGTGAAATAGTTACTGGCCCATTTAAATCTGAAAGTATATGTAGTAGCCTAATAAATAATGATTTTCAAAGACAGTAAATAGCCTAGGCTAATAGCCTTACTAGGTTCGGGGTGCCCTGACTTTCAAAGGTTGAGCGACATCAAATCCAAACAGCGATACTTTTGTTCTATTTAGGCTACTCTGCTTTACCGCAGGTTTTAAGCGACATTTCGAAGTCAGAATTCTACCGGCACAGCTGACTCTCTTTTCCTTGCTCTCCCAAACACTGATACGGGCAAACGTGACGTGCGTGCGGGGCAGTGCGAGTGAACGAATGTGCGCGCGAGCGCCTGTGTTTCTGTTCAGCGATGCACATTGAAGAAAGTACAGTTCAACATATCAATGTCTCGTGTGTCCATATAGTGCAACGAAACAGTAGGCTGGAAGCATTGTGAAAAGAGATTTGTCAGTCTCTCTCCTCCCCCTCACACCATAGTGATGAAGTGATTAAATGTCATCCCTATGAATATGATAGCCTACTTTTCATAACTGGTAATGTGAAAGATTAAGACATTTTATATTTTTAGTATGTCTATTATGTCATATGATTGAAGATGAGAACGATTCAAGTGAAGGAGAGGAAAGCATAGAGGGGTATTCTGAGGCAGGCAAGAAGGATGACAATATCAGGAGGTAGGCGCGCGCACGGGGGGGGGATTTAGGGTTGTTTAGGTTGGGGTGTGTGTAGGGGGGCCCATGGAAGAGGTTGTTCCTAGGGCCCCAAATTTGGTGCTACGCCCCTGTGTGTGTGTGTGTGTGTGTGTGTGTGTGTGTGTGTGTGTGTGTGTGTGTGTGTGTGTGTGTGTGTGTGTGTGTGTGTGTGTGTGTGTGCGTGTGTGCGTGCGTGCATGCGTGTATGCTGCAAACATGCTCTTTGTCATCTAGCGGTGATAAATAAGATGGAGATTTTTGTTCGACTTGTTTTGCTTTTGTAACAGTGTTTTTGTAGTCTTCGATCAGATTGTATCTTTTCACAAGAAAATATAGGGGGTCACTCTGGGGATGTTCACCTCTCAACTGGGCAGCAGTGTGGTGGTATTTCCACTGTTCTGTAGGTAGTGCCAGAATTTTGTTGCTCTTTTATTTATGTCAGCCAAGAGGGAGTAACGTTACAGATTCTGTAAGACCAGATACGCCACTGGTTGGTTTCACAGTGTATTTCCGGTGTCCGAAAGGAGGCAGGTTTGTATTAGTTCTATATGGCAGATTTTGAGCTGAAGGGGCAGTTCCACCCTTATCCATGTGGCGGCCCGGAGACCAGAATGAATGGAGTCCTATGGAGCAAAACCCCTCATGGTGCCTTTATCTCAGTATATGATTTTTTCTCGTGTAATTCGGATGTTGCTTTCGAAAGGTTATATATAGAAAATACCCACGGCTGAGTTTTAGATCTTTTGAGCCACGCATATGCTTAAAAAAGTGATTTTGAGTGTCTATGACGTCACATCCTTAGCAAAACGCTAGCGAGTAGTTAGCAACAAAAACGCCTCCTGTAACAAATCAAACGGACATATGTGCTTTTTTATTATACTGTTGAGTGAAACCCTTATTCAAATCTCCAAACCGACATTCAAATCTGAGCTTTATTGATGAGACCTGGGTGAAAATTAAGATTTTTAGCATCTAGCTCCATTGGGTCCCATTCAATGGTCTCCGATGCGAGACTAGTGGAGAACTCATTGGAACTGCAGCCAAAAACCATAGAACTAATACAAACCACTGGTACAATGGGGCTTAATAGCGAGTGGCAAGGCTGTTCTATACGGGCTGTGGTAACGTCCCAGTTCAGCCATGCAGCCAAGGTTGGGGCTACCTCTATGGATGTTAGCTTGCATATGCAGAAGAAAAAAGAAAAGATGTCTTCATTACCCCTCTGTCCACTCATCCACTCATCTGACTCTCTCTCTCTCTCTCTCTCTCTCTCTCTCTCTCTCTCTCTCTCTCTCTCTCTCTCTCTCTCTCTCTCTCTCTCTCTCTCTCTCTCTCTCTCTCATTTGTCTGTGCTGTATCTCCTTTCTCTTTTGCTCTGCCTCTCTTCCTTCCTTTCTCTCTCTCTCTCTCTCTCTCTCTCTCTCTCTCTCTCTCTCTCTCTCTCTCTCTCTCTCTCTCTCTCTCTCTCTCTCCTGTCCCACCGGCAACAATAAGCTGCCCATTTATAGCCGCTAAACTGCAGTGCTCCACCACCCGCCTGCCTGATGAATAATTGATCAGCTGCGCGGTGCTTGCTATGCAGAATGCAATAGAGCAGGCTAGGCTAGGCTAGCTAGGATTGGTGACAACTCTTTCTTTCTTTCTTTCTTTCTTTCTTTCTTTCTTTCTTTCTTTCTTTCTTTCTTTCTTTCTTTCTTTCTTTCTTTCTTTCTTTCTTTCTTCCTCCACACTTTCTTGCTCTCTCGCTCCTTCTCGGTCTCTCACTCTCTCTTCTCTCTCTCTCTCTTCTCTCTCTCTCTCTTCTCTCTCTCTTTTTTACTCGCTCTCTTCCACACTCTCTCTCGCTCTCTCACTCTCTCTCTTTCGCCCCCATTGTTTTGTGTTCTCATTCTCTTATGCTCTCTCTCTCTCTCTCTCTCTCTCTCTCTCTCTCTCTCTCTCTCTCTCTCTCTCTCTTGCATTATATAATTTATTTTGTTCTCTTTCCATCTCTCTTTCTCATTTGTCCATTCACCCATACACAGCACACACTTAGCACTGCTGAGTAGGGATGCCTTGTCTTTCTCTCTACCTCCCTCTCCCTCTCCCTCTCCCTCTCTCTTTCCCTCTATTCGCCTTTGTGTTTCAATTCATTCACCTGTCCTCTTTCACCCCCCGTAGTCTCTCCATTATCCCTTTTCTCTCTCACACTCTCTCTCTCTCTCCCCCCCCCCTCACTCTCTCTCTCACTCTACACATCACGTTTACACACACTTGCATTATGCAGAAGAAAAAAGAAACATGTATCCTATGCCATGCTTGATGTAATATAAATGATAAAGTAAGGTGTCACATTTTTTAACCTTAGCCTTCACCTTTTCACCCTAAATGAAAATGTCAAATATGCCCATGACTCTTGTCAATTTGTACGCAATTATGCTTCAAGAAGATGCAGACCTGGTCGATCGAATTCGATAAATTACAAGTTGTGGGGGTGGGCAACAGTGGCGAAAGACAACAGTGCAAACCAGCGCAGAAACAGCTGACTATGGAAGAGTACAAAAACACACACACACACAGCACGCACGCTCGCACGCACACACACACAGCCAAACAAAGAACAGCAAACGTGTGAGGAAACAGAAGAGATTGAATCAGGGGGTGTGAGGATGAGATGACCGTGTATCACGCAGGATAATTATCAACAGCCTTGACAAGGCGGAACAGAGAGTCCAGTGAAATCAAATATCATCACAGCCAGGAGAGCTGACGGAGTCCGGGGGAAACAAATGGGTCAAGTGCCCAAGGCCCAGGAATGCAGGGGGGCCCAGAATTGGGGTCATCATTACATTGTATGCAGGGCTATAAATTAACTTTTTGTCATCACTAGCCAAATGTGGCTAGTGGGTGTTAATCGCACTAGCCAAACATACACTTGCCTTCAGCACAAGTGGCTAGTAAGCTCTCTTTTCTACCAGCCGAACTGAGTCATTACCAGCATTTGGTTGGTTGTGCTGGTGTTAATTTAGAGCCCTGATTTTTTTACTGTATGTGTCGAAGTGGGGTCCCATTCAGATGATTTTGTCCTAGGCCTGGTGAATGCTGTCACTGGCCCTGTCTATGGCTTCTGGTGCCAAGTATGGACACACTGTTCTCTCTCCAACAGCGGGATACCAGCAGGCTTAAGAGTACTCTATAGTCAATCCCTGCCGAAGGAAATGTTTGTACAGCACTTATTTCAATGCATACGTAAGTGAGAAAGTGATATAAGGAAGGATATTGTGTGCGTGCTAGCCGGCTTAACATAGGTGTAATTATACAGAGCTCGTCCTGTGTCCTCTGCCAATGCACACAGTTCGCTAACAGTAATCTATATACAACACAAAGTTTAATGTAAATATTTCCTGACTTTTCCTGGTGAGAAAAAAATAAATAAACCGCGAGTACACGATTCGCTTAAGATATAAAAGACAGAATATAA
>NC_085879.1:28545120-28550120 GCF_034702125.1 Engraulis encrasicolus | reverse complement strand
GGAGGACGAGAGAAGTGGAGCTAGCACTAAAAGCTAAGTGGCAAAAAAATGAACATGCCTGTTAGAAGGCAGAATGGAGGAAACGATAGAAAGAGGGAGAGAGGAAGGAAGAGGGAGAGGTGCCTCGTTGGAAAGGGACAGAGAGTAAGAAGAAATTAGAAAAGTGGAATTTAGAAAGGGACAGAATGAAAGAATTTGCAAAGGTTGTCATAGACGGAAAAAATAAACCGATAGAGAAAAGAAAGGGAAATTGGAAGGTACAAACAAAGCAAAAGGTTAGCTAAACAAACAGGAAGTTCTTATTGTATTCCTGTGTTGGTCAACGCACGGGCTGTAGGCAGAGAGCAATGAAGCGGACATGAAGATAGCCCAAGTGGTTATTATCAGACAAATAAAAACAGTCTGATTACAAACATATTTGTGCTCTGTCAAAACAGGCAGACACACATAACAAGAATGCAGATAGAGAGAGGGTGAGAGATATCCTACATGTATGATGGGAAGAGAGAGAGAGACACACATGGTGAAAAAGTGAACGAGCAAGCACCACATGCCCCAAGGATACACCCCGAGATGTTAGTCTAGCGTTTTCAGCCCAAGGATAAAGCCTCCCCTGGCATCCTACCTCCTCAAGAGCTTGTGTGGGTATACTGTAGGTTATTCTGAAGTACAGGCTCCATACAGATAGGCCTCTTTCAAAATATTTGGGGCCCCTTGGTGAAAAGGGACTTGGGACCCCCTTGAGCCCCCCACCTCTGTCTTGAGAGATATTTTATTTTGATAAACATTACTGTTACACTTTCTAGTCATCGAATGTATGAAGCTGCTACAGTCACAAAGCTGTCATTCACTACCTTAAGTATGGAATAGCGGACGACGAGGTGTCCCGATATCAAGGGAAATAATGGACGAGGCGGAGCGTTCTAAACAGCCCGACGGCGCAGCCGAAGGGCTGTTCGCTTCGCCAAGTCCTTTTTCCCTTGATATCGGGACACCTCGAAGGCCGCTATTCCGCTTATCACCCGGTTACCAGCATTTAAGTATTAATTTATTAATATGTTGATCTAAGGCTTCGTGAGAAGGTAGATTCACCACTGCGCTTGGTACGTTGCTATGGGCACCACTTCCTAATCTAGTGAGACGCGCCTCTATCGGAGGCATGTAAGGACGCGCGCAGAATGTTGGGGTGACTTGACAACCAGATGCGATAGAATTAGTAACGGGGTCTTCACTAGACAACCAGATGCGATAGAACTAACGACGCGGTCTTGACTAGACAACCAGATGCGATAGAACTAGTAACGGCACTTCGCCAGAAAGTTAGAAAAGAAGCAACTTGGACGCCCGCACGCCCGCATGACATCATAGGTGTCCTGCTACCGGGGAATAAAGGACACCTGCTCAGCCAATCAGAAGACGTTCCGTCTGCTCACTGGGTGATAACGTGAGACATTCGGAATGAACTCCATTTAATTCTGAATGAAGCTTAATTCCGCTTTGAAAACATCACGTAAACACTTCTTAATTCGGAATTAAATGAAAGATCAAAGCAAACTCGACGGAACTATTTAATTCTGAATTATTAATTCTGAATTAAAAACGTCATATAAACGTATGGCCATTGCTGTCATTTGAAAATAAGTAGGCCTACATAACCGGTCATTGACAGACGTCCCTATTGATTGGGGGCCCTGAGAAATTGCCTTGTTCACTTGTACTGACAGGCCTGTATTGAACCTTTGCTATGATTACTGTACCATTCCTTATAAACGCTTCATTTCAGAGAGGCTTCAGAGACAAGAACAATCTGCGCAAAAAGAATAAACACAAAGCAATAAAAGGGGACAAATAAGATCTGTAATGTATCCCATCACTGCAATGAATGGATTGCAAATCGTGATTATACGATTCCATCTGTGGATTACAAAGAGGAATGCTGATTCGTTGTTGTGTGGATGTTTGGTTGTTTGTTTCTTTGTGTGTTCGCATGTTTCATTCTTCCTCAGGCTTTGTTTTTATTCTAGGGACATTGTTTGAGTCAAGAAACTCGTCTACGTCCTCATCAGTAAATGCTTGCAATGTTAATTCAACTCTAAGAGAGTAAGGCCAACACTATCACTGTTAAAATCAGCTCTCTAAATATTGAATTGACTATGAAAAATTGACTATGCTCTTCACGAGAGCACAGAGAGATCTCTAAGTGTGGAGAACAGAGAAAGAGAGAGAGAGGGAGGAAGGAAACCCTTTCATGTTATTTTTTCTTGCTTTTCCTGTTTTTAAGAAGCACAAGATGAATGGTTCACTACAAACACACATCTGGCACAGCTATGCTGAGTCTGCACAAATAGCATCAAACTTTCATGGGCAGCGTGGCGTGTAAGGAGCGCTACACCAGCAGAGTGGAGACCTGCTTCCACAGAACAGAGAAATATGTCAGCCTTCCTCCCTTCCTCTCTGAGTTAAGATTTGTCTAGTTTTTACTTGTCGATTTTTCATTTCTTTTTTTTGTTTATTAATGTTAGGGAATATAATCTGGAGCATCGTGGCGTCAATGCAAAATACGACGCAGCAAGCAACGGAACACTGTGCACAGTCAATGTCAACACATAGAAACACACACAACTCAATGCATCACAAGACCAATGTACCAATGCAATGCAACGCAATGCAACGCAATGCAACGCAATACAATGCAACATAACACAATGTGCAATACAACTTAACGCATTACAGCTGCACAAATTGGCTGCACCTCAGCTCTCCTACATCTACTATACAATACACAGTGTATGTGTCTTTGAGTTGATCTATCTTTCAGCCATAGATACACTCTGACACTTTCTTATACAGTATAAGGAAAAAAGACTCACACATAAAATCAACAATTACAACTGCATCATAACATAATTGAATGCAGACATTCAGCAGTGTTGGATGTTCCTTCCTCTCGCTTCTTTTCTGTTTGTGTTTTTTTTTTAACTCTTCTATGGAGATGTGACCCTGCTCTCTCTCGGGTACTGTGGGCCGCCCACAAGCTTGCAAATCCTACCCCATAAGATAATGTACTGTAAATATCAAAATGTTTTTTTTCTTTCTTTCCTTTGCAAATGTTGTTCTACTGTCAGGAGAGCTGTCTAACATTATAAGAGAATATAATTACTGAAGGATGTTTTTTTTCTATAACTTTTTTCTCTCTCTCCTCTCTTCTGATGTGCTTCTGTTTGGTGATTACAACGCAGACTGTAGAGGCGTTCTTTCGAATCTCTATGGAAACGCTGCTGTTTTCATGAGTTTTTAGATTTAAACAAAGAACCATGTTTGTGCCAACTGCTGCAATTAAGCTTGAAGAAGCCAAGGTGTTCACAGACACACATACAGTACTTCAATAAAATCACACTATTTAGGAACCTGAAAATCTTGTGTATTTTAAAGTGCAATTTTAACACAATGAGAAAACAAATACAAAAGCCGGGATCGCGGGGCGGGGTATATACAAGTCAGTGGTTGAAGTAGTACTGATTCAACAAAAGCTAAGTGAATTGTCCAATCAGGTTCGAGCTGTTTTGAACACACCCACGCCTTTCCAGAGCTAAGCGATTGATAATGTTCCAGAACCATCGCGTGAGAACCAGGGCTTCAGGTCCCACTTTACTCTAGGGCCCCTGCAGGCCTGGGCCTGGTAGGCCTGTGCAGTGAACCTTCCTTGCTGCCGTGGAGAATCCTGCTCTCAGGGCTTACTGTAGGTCTCTGGTAGCCTGATTATCATCAACACTCTGACCAAGAGCATAACAATTAACATTTCCCAAACGGCATGTTTAACCCACCTCGCTTAGTTTGCTTCTGGTTGTTTACTTCCTGAGAAAGTGAAAGGAGTTCCCGTATTTTCGGGAACTCAGAAAGTACTTGCATAGCTCTTGACCTGACTAGTTGCAACGCTGAAGGTGTTGCGTGGCTAGGAGGGCACAGCCTGGCTAGGGTATCCTGCTCTCAGGGCTTACTGTAGGTCTCTGGAGTCCCAACAGCAGCTGCGCGCGGAGATCCAGGATGCTTATTGGATCTGGCACCCAGGCACGGCCGCTGACAGCGTTGGTCGGGCCCAGGACAAAGTCGTCTGAATGGGCCCCCCAGCCCAATACATAGGCTACAATGTAATAAGGACCCAATTCTGGGCCCCGTCTCTCTCAGGGCCCTGGACAAGTGTCCCCTTTGAACCCACCGCACCCCTGTCGGCAACCCTGCTGGCACAGATTCATGAATGACGGCTTGGAATGACAGCTAGGAGATTAAATAATGTCTTGATGTGCAATTTCACAGAGTATGGACTCATTAGTGTCAAGATGGAGTGAGTGAGTGAGTGAGTGCCAGAGTGAGGGAATGTATGCATGTATACAGTATAGCACTGTACAGTGCGTATCATATAAATATGTGAAAGTGTGTGTGTGTAGGTCTGTATCTGTGCAATATTGTATGCGTCAAATTGCATCAATGTGTGTGTGTGTGTGTGTGTGTGTGTGTGTGTGTGTGTGTGTGTGTGTGTGTGCGTGTGTGTGTGTGAATGCGTGCGTATGTGTGTGTGTGTGTGCGTGTGCATGTGTGTTTGCGTGTGTATGTGTGTGTTTGCGTGTGTACGTACATGCGTACGTGCATGTGTGTGTGTTTGTGTGTGTGTCTGTGAGACAGAGAGAGAAAGAGTGTGTGTGCGTATGTGTGTGTGTGCGTGCATGCATGTGTGTGTGCGTGTGTGCGTGCGTGCGTGCGTGCGTGCGTGCGTGCGTGCGTGCGTGCGTGCGTGCGTGCGTGTGTGTGTGTGTGTGTGTGTGTGTGTGTGTGTGCGTGCGTGTGTATGTGTGTGCGTCTGCGTGTGTGCGTGTGCGTGTTCGTGCGTGTATGCGTGTGTATGTGTATGTGTGCGTGTGTGTGTGTGTGTGTGTGTATGCATGGCTGCCACGGCATCTCTTAGTATCCCCCTTTATTATCATTACTGCTTCTCCGTGGAAGAG
>NC_085879.1:28527620-28530120 GCF_034702125.1 Engraulis encrasicolus | reverse complement strand
ACACACACACACACACACACACACACACACACACACACACACACACACACCTCTACATGCTCCTCTCCTCAGGACTGCACATAAAATGACATAATTACCCAGAAATCCACAGGCAGGTTCCCCAGCATCATTTTGTGACTAACATCCTGGTGTGTGTTTGTGTTTATCTCTGTGTGTATATATATATTTGTGTGTGTGTGTGTGTGTGTGTGTGTGCGTGCGTACGTGTGTGCGTGCGTGTGTGCGTGTGTGTGTGTGTGTGAATGTGTGTGTGCGAATGTGTGTGTGTGAGTGTGTGTATGATAAATGAGGAGAAAAAAATTAAATGACTCACTCAGAGAAATACTTAATGTTGGGTGAAAAAAAAGAAAGAAAAAAATATTCACATGCAGCTGCAATCAGCGGGAAGAGCCATATGGTGAAATAACAGCCTTATCAACGGCGTTCTCAAATGCCATCTGTGGGGTAAGGTAATAATTTGAAATATTCACAGTGCTTTCCGGAATGGAGGCTGGCAGTTGTTTTTCCTCAACAATTGTGTGTCAGAGCAGTGGTTCTCAAACCTTTTTTGAATAACCCCATGAATAACCATAATCCAGGGTTAGCCAGGAACCACTGTTTTCATGGTTACCCCCAAAAACATTGATAATAGCAATAGCATAGCAAATCTATGGTTATTTCAGAGTACTTGGAGAAACCATAGTTACTACAGTAAAACCATGGTTACTACAGTAAAACCATGGTCGATTTTCGTAAGGGGCATGTGGCCCCTAGGCCTGCAGGTGTCCATCCCTGATCTATTGGGGGTCCTTGGGCTGGGATTGTGGCCCACGGTGGCATAGGAATGAAGGGGGTATTTAGATCAGAGAGATCATATTACATTACATTGTTACATTACATCCCACTTAGCTGACACTTACATTTATTCAAAGCGACTTAGAGTTATTATTTTTCAGGTTATTGGTTACAGTCCCTGGAGCAATGTGGGGTTAGGTGCCTTGCTCAAGGGCACTTCAGCCATGGATGGAGATGTAGGGAGAGCTCAGGGGGGATTCGAACTTACAACCCCGGGATTGAAAGACCAACTCTCTAACCACTAGGTCACGGCTGCCACATAGGGGCATGTGGCCCCTAGGCCTGCAGGTGCCGATCCCTGATCTATTGGGGGTCCTTGGGCTCAGTTTGTGGCCCATGGTGGCATGGGAATGAAGAGGGTATTTAGATCAGAGCGATCACATTCCACTGGGGAAGTGTCTGTGCGGCCGTCGGCCATGCGTGTGCGTAGAGATAGTCTCTCTCTCCCTCTCTCTCTGCTATCCGCCCCTAATAGCATGGGATCATTGAGGATGTCCAGCCCTCCGCCCTCCACTGTCTGTCTCATCAGCGGCAGGCAGGCAGGCAGACAGGGGGAAATTACCACACGTATCAGCACTAAAGAGAGAGAGGCCTGCTTTAGTGGGAAATTACAGTGTGCAGAGGCTTGTGTACTTACACACGGTCTGTAAATAGGAAGGGATGGAGGGAGGGAGTGAAAAGGAGAGAGAGAGAGAGAGAGAGAGAGAGAGAGAGAGAGAGAGAGAGAGCGAGAGCGAGATAGAGAGAGAGAGAGGGAGAGAGAGAGAGAGAGAGAATACTACAGTGCATTACTACAGAGAGATATACAATATATTGAGCGAGAGAGAGAGAGAGAGAGAGAGAGAGAGAGAGAGAGAGAGAATACTACAGTGCATTACTACAGAGAGATATACAATATATTGAGCGAGAGAGAGAGAGAGAGAGAGAGAGAGAGAGAGAGAGAGAGAGAGAGAGAGAGAGAGAGAGAGAGAGAGAGAGAGAGAGAGAGAGAGAGAGAGAGAGAGAGAGAGAGAGAGAGAGAGAGAGAGAGAGAGAGAGAATACTACAGTGCATTCACAATTCTAGACAGATGTAGGTGGAGCGATAGCGACAGAGAGCGAAGAGAGAACATGCGAATCGGAGAGATATGCGGGTGAGATGGTGGAAGACACAATGATGAAGGGATACATGGAAAGACAGATAGATGGATGGATAGATAGATATGGAAAAGATGGAATGAATTGGTGCATGGAATACAGGCGATAGACAGATATACAGAGAGATGAATGGAAAGATATGGAGGGAAATGGAATGAAATAGTGTGTGGAATACGGATGATAGATATACAGAAAAAAAACAGATGGATGGAGAGATGAAGAGAGATGAAATGACAAAGTGTATGGAATAGATATACAGAAATGCGGAGAGATTGCTGGAGAGAGATGAATATGAACGATAGACAAATATAGAGAAAGATGACGGAGAGATGTAGAAAGAGGGAAGGGGCCGGGGGGTGGTGATGATTGAGGGTGCTTGCCAGCAGGCAAAACAGAAAGCCACTCTAGGTCACTACATCAACAGCACACCGCTAGTTGAAAGCACTGCTGTGGTGTGCATTTGCACTGCTCTCATGATTCGATTCGATTACGATTCGGCAGGGAGGTAG
>NC_085879.1:28497620-28500120 GCF_034702125.1 Engraulis encrasicolus | reverse complement strand
TGTGTGTGTGTGCGTATGTGCGCGTGTGTGTGTGTGTGTGTGTGTGTGTGTGTGTGTGTGTGTGTGTGTGTGTGTGTGTGTGTGTGTGTGTGTGTGTGTGTGCATGCATGTGTGAATGTGTTGGTAGCACATTAATTACGTACTCCCAACCTAAGTCACTGGGTTCATTCTTGACCTGCGAGTACCCACTTTGTTTGCATCCGTGGGTGTGCAGCAGTACCGGCGATGACTGTGTCCTGGCAACCACGTCGGAGTGAAACACAATAAGTTGCATGTTTTTTTTTTCTTCTTTTTTTTGTGTGTGGTGTCGTTTCAGGTAAGTGATAAATCATCAGCTATTAAAACAATAATAGGATGTCTTTCTTCTGCCCAAAGTCCTCCTAAGCACTAATAGTGTACTAATGAGATGGCCCCAGGCTGCAGGGTTAATGAAAACCCTTTTTTCAATTAAAATCTCTCCTCTATCGCTCTTTTTCAATCTTTCTCTCTTTCCTTTTTCTGTCTTTTTTGCATTCTGTCTCTCTCTCTCTCTCTCTCTCTCTCTCTCTCTCTCTCTCTCTCTCTCTCTCTCGTGCTCATTCCTCTATGCAGGATTGCAGAGAAGACGGAAAACAACAAACTGAAATATTTCTCCCACTCCGCACTCCACACCAGAGTCCTGCACGGGTCCATTTTTTTATACCCGGACCCACCCATACCCGTGCAGTGCATTACCCACCCACCCGTAAACCCGTGGTAATTTCAAAGTTAAACCCGTACCCACCCGGACCCGTTAATATTCTACCCGTTACCCACCCGTGCCCGTGAAAAAATACTTCAAATGCAGTCAAATTCAGATGCAGTCGCGTGAAAGTGACGAAATAGCTACGTGACTGATGTCATAATGGCTGCGGTGATATCAAAAAATAGGTAAAATAGATAGATAAATCTAAATAGATAAAAATCTAAATCTAAATAGATAAAAAAGAAAATAGCCTCCTAGTACTATGACCATTTTGATTGACGTGCTACCCACCCGTATTTTAACCTACCCGCCCGCATACCCACCCGTGAAATTTCGGAACGTTAAAACCCACCCATTTGGGCAACTATTTACCCGTACCCGCGGGTACCCGCGGGTACCCGACCCGGTGCAGGACTCTGCCACACTCCATCCTGAGCAGGGCCCCGAGGAAGTAAACAGCATCCATTAACTAACTCAGTCCTGCTATCTACTTTTTTATTCATGTGTTACCCTCCCCTAATTACTCCTCTTATTTCGTTACTGGGGCAGCTGTAGCACAGTGGTTAAGGTGATGGGCTTTAAATCAGAGGGTTGCAAGTTCGAATTCCACCCTTCCACCACACTCCATGGTTGATGTGCCCTTGAGCAAAGCACCTACTGTAAGCCCATACTGCTCCAGGGACTGTAACCAACACCCTGTAAATAACTGTAAATAACTGTAAGTCGCTTTGGATAAAAGCATCAGCTGAATGTAATGTAATGAGCCTTCCCCCTTATTACTATTATTAATTCCGTTCATCACTCTGCAGTCTTTCAAAATCAGTTCAACCCTAGACTCAGTAAATCACCTGAACCTTTATCAACAAGGGCTCGTATGGCCGTCACCCAGTGTGGGAGGCTTCAATAGCAACCAATTCAACGATACCAACAACAACAACAACAAAAATGACCACAGCATGAGAGAGGAATATGAGAGAAGAGAGAGCAAGCCACAACGAGGGAAAATGAGGGAGAAAGAAGAGACAAGGCAGTATGAAAGGTAGAGTGAAAAAGAAGTAAAGAAAAAAACAAATGACTAAAGAAAGAAACAAATTAGAGTTATCTGATGCTTTCATTTTCTGACATTCAAACATAAAAAATGAATAAAAAAACAAGAGGTGATGGTAAAAAAGAGAAAAAGGACAAAGATAGGAAGGAGAAAGAGAGAGTGAGAGAGAGAGATATCAGAGGTCTGATTGCACACCAGCCCCATAGTATTCCCTGCTCCACACACACACACACACACACACACACACACACACACACACACACACACACACACACACACACACACACACACACACACACACACACACACACACACACACACACACACACAATCACACACACACACGCACACACACACACACACACACACACACACACACACACACACACACACACACACACACACACACACACACACACACACACACACACACACAATCACACACACACACGCACACACACACAAACACGAGGGCCATCTCGAGTCAAGTGCTTTGGTGGGTTTTTATGCTGACTTAAGCCATTCCCTCTCCGTGTGCGCGTGCATGTGTTTGTATGTATGTGTGTGTGTGTGTGTGTGTGTGTGTGTGTGTGTGTGTGTGTGTGTGTGTGTGTGTGTGTGTGTATGTGTGTGTGTGTGTGTGTGTGTGTGTGTGTGTGTGTGTACGTGTGTGGGTGCATGTGTGTGTGCGCGCGCGCTCGCGCGTGTGTGTGTGTGTGTGCGTGCGC
>NC_085879.1:28472620-28475120 GCF_034702125.1 Engraulis encrasicolus | reverse complement strand
GAAAAAGAGAAAGAAAAAGAAAAAAGGGATACATTATAAGCCTATAGTAAGACCAAAAGACAGAAAAAGAGAAAATGTGGAAAGAAAGAGAATGGTAGAAACGAGCAATTCAAAATGGCGAGGAAAGCAGGAAGAAAAGAAAAGAGTGAAAGAAAGAGGTGAAAGAAGAAAAAAAAACAGCCAAGAAAAACATCCTGAGGAAAATGGATGGCCAGTGCAGGCAGAGGTGCATATGTGTGTGTGTGTGTGTGTGTGTGTGTGTGTGTGTGTGTGTGTGTGTGTGTGTGTGTGTGTGTGTGTGTGTGTGTGTGTGTGTGTGTGTGTGTGTGTGTGTGTGTGTGTGTGTGTGTGTGTGTGTTCAGGCAGAGGTGCTTACCTGTGCAGAATGCAGCGCTAGGTGCTTTTGACATCTGGGTCGCTCACATTCACGCAGGAGCCTTGCACGTAGTGTGTGTGTGTGTGCGCACGCGTGCAAGTGTGTGTGTGTGTGTGTCTGTGTCTGTGTGTGTGTCTCTGTGTGTGTGTGTATGTGTATGTGTATGTGTATGTGTATGTGTATGTGTGTGTGTGTGTGTGTGTGTGTGTGTGTGTGTGTGTGTGTGTGTGTGTGTGTCTGTCTGTGTGTGTGTGTGGTGTGTGTGTGTGTGTGTGTGTGTGTGTGTGTGTGTGTGTGTGTATATGTGTGTGTGTCTGTGTGTCTGTGTGTGTGTGTGTCTGTGTGTGTGTCTGTGTGTGTGCCTCTACCTCTGCATATGTGTCTTTGCGCATGTTTGTGTGTGTGATCATATGTAGGCTATATGTTCATGCACACATTTGTGTGTGTGTACGGTATGTGTCTTTGTGTGCAAACGGTATGTGCTTCTCTGTGCATGTGTGTACTGTGCGTAGTGGTATATTCAAGGAGGCAAGCGGGGCGTGGCAAGGGCACACAGCAGACCTACAGCATTAGCACCAAAGTCACCAACACCACAGTGCAACAGTGAGGTGCTGAACCACAAGCTGCCCCCCCAACAGCCCCCCCTCACCAATGCCAGTGATTCCCGTCTTGTCCTCTCACATCCCTGGGGGCCCCGTGATTTATGTGGATGAAGATGTATGCACTGGTCCATTCAACATTGTCCTGAGTGCAGTGGCGGAACAATTGCACAAATGGCCCCAGGGCAAGACACTTATAGGGGCCCCCTATACAGCTTGCAAAGCTCACGATAGGGCCCCCACCACCAATACGGGAGGGCCCTGGGCCGAGGGGAAAGTGCCCTGCTCGCCCTTCCTATTGCTCCGCCCCTGCCTGAGTGTCCAATAAACTGTACAAAGTCACATGGTCTTCAAGGAGCCTTCAGCTGGCTCGTGTGGGGAGGCCAAAGGTTTCCGAAGACATCCAAGGTTCCTCAGAAGAACCACAAAGTTCTTCGAAGATCCCCAAAGTTCCTCACAGAACTGGGGGAGAAATAGGGCCCGGGCACTTTTGGCTTTAAGGGGTCCTTCATAAATAGCGGCACAGAACTGACTCACCAGTGGGCCACACACCCTTGTGGGCCCCTATTTTTAGAAACGTAAAAAAACCCCTCCCTTTTTTTTCTTTACATTTCTGAAAATAGGGGCCCACGAGGATGCGCCATGAAATGCCCGCTAAGCCAGATGGCCAGTCCAGCCCTGCTGTAAAAAAATATCACAAGTACACCAACTGCCTCAGAATTCCAAGTTGATTTAAATCCTTATTGTAATCTGTGTGAAGCTTTGAATCCCAGCTTTGTGTTCAAAGCTCCACACAATTTACAATAAGGATTGCATTTAACTTGGATTTCTAAGGCAACTGGTAAACGTGTGATTTCAAGTGATTTCAACCATGCAAATTCTTTTATTTTTTACAATTTAGTGGCTCTTCAGTAGCAATCCAATCAAATCTCTTCAAAGCACCTACGTATAGGTTCATTGGTGTCACTATGTAGGAACCTCTGAAGTTTCTGTGAGAAATCTTTTGTAAAACCTTGGGACTCTTCAAAGCAACTACACACTGTAAAAGAGATATCAGTGATAAGTCATGATGACTTATACAATAATTGATTCTGCTATACTCGGCAATGGCAACAGCATGGTGAAATGACAAGTTTACCAGCTGCCTCTGAATTCCAAATGAATTATATCTTTATTGTACGTTGTGTGGAGTTTTGCTTATTGTTTGAACACAAAGCTGCAATTCAATGCGCCACACAAATTAACTTTGAATCCTGAGGACGCTGGTATTTTTTACAGTGCAGGTCCATCAGAGAACCAAATGGCAAATGTGGTCCCCCCCTTTTAAACTTTCAGTTCAGACAAACAGAGAATCTTTAGAGCAGTGGTTTTCAAAGTGGGGGGCGGGGACCCCTGTGGGGCCGCAAGGGGATTCCAGGGGGTCCGCGGGAGGTTGGCAGGAAAAATATTGTGAAATCAACTCAATTATTTTATACATTAAATAACCTAAATATCTAAAATAAACCAAAAATAAGCTAAACAATCC
>NC_085879.1:28460120-28467620 GCF_034702125.1 Engraulis encrasicolus | reverse complement strand
CCCTCGTTCCCTCAGTCTCGGTCTCTCTCTCTCTCTCTCTCTCTCTCTCTCTCTCTCTCTCTCTCTCTCTCTCTCTCTCTCTCTCTCTCTCTCTCTCTCTCTCTCTCTCTCTCTCTCTCTCTCTCTGTGCTTCATTTTCAACGTTGGTCACTGTCTCCCCTGGCCCCCTCTCTGGACTATTACTGCTATATGCGATTGCAGTGGAAAAAAAAAGATTTTCCATTTGACCTTTTCTCCTTTCATTCTTCCCCTTTCCTTCGCTCCCTCTTGTCCTTTTTTTCTTTTACCTTTTCTCACTTTCTCCAACTTCACACACTTAACCTCTTCCCCCTCCCTCTCCCATTTTTTTTGGTCTTTTCCCTTGTTCTTTGTCTCCTTCCCTTCAGGCGCTTCCCTCTTTTCTCTCTTTCCTCTTGTGTCTTACAGTAAGCTTTTCTCACTTTCTCCAGCTTCACACAGTTTAACTTCACTCTCATACGGTATTTTTATTTCCCTTTCTTGAGATTCCCCTCCTCACCTCCTCCTCTGCCCCCCCCCTCTCACTTACACACTTTCCTGCTAACATCCTCCTTCCCTGTCTTTTTCCCCCATTCCCTTCATGTTTCTCTTCTCCCCTCTCTCTCTCTCTCTCTCTCTCTCTCTCTCTCTCTGTGTCTCTCTCTCTCAATTTCCTACTAACCTCGTCCTTCCCTCTCTCTTTCCCGCATTCCCTTCCATCTTTCTCCTCTTCCTCTCCTCCTCCCCCAACTCTCTTCACCTACCCCTTCATGCCATCTTTTCTCCCTCTCTTCCGTGTTCCCCTCCTCTCTTCACACCTATACCTTTATAATCTCCTTTGCTTTCTCCTCCTCATGTTCCTCACCTTTTCCTCCTGGACTACTTCTCCTTTTTCCCTCTCATCTCTTTCCTTCTCTCCTTTAACCCTTGTAAGGTGTTTTTCTTTTTGCTTGAGAAAAATGGTATCAATTATTCATTCTTTCACAATAAGATTTACCCGTATATGCAACAGTAACATGAACACCTTAGGCCAGTGTTTCTCAACCTTTTTTGTCATGTGTACCCCCTAAGCCTTTTTGCTGTGCCATGAGTACCCCCTAACTTGTGCTGCATGTCGTTTTCTCTACCCCAATGTGACTAAAATTACAAATGTCCAAGTACCCCCTGCAGTTTGCTTGCGTACCCCTGGTGGTACACGTACCCCTGGTTGGGAAACACTGCCTTAGGCCAGCGTCAGACTAGAAAGTGGTGGAACAGCAGCGAGACGACTCAGGTCTTTCTGCTTAGTTTCGGCCGGTCTGTTCTACTCTGCCTTTCACACCAACAGCGTCGGCGTGCGTGGGCCAGTCCTGTTCAAAATCACCCCACAGCCAAAGCTATCTTTGTACTTTGCCATTTATTTGAATGGGACACCGCCAGTCTCTGCCGTCTAAAATCCGCTCAAGTTCTACTTCAAATACAGTGCGGAGCGGAGCCAGCTCCAGCACCGCAACTGCCCGACTACCGCCGGTTGGTGTGGACGGACAGGATCTGTTTCCATGTATTTTCGCCACCACCGGTAAAAATCGCTCTAGTGTGAATTAGGCCTTACAGGGGTTAATTCACGAGTCCCCCCTCTCCACCTTGTCCAAGCTCTTTTCTTCTCTCTTTCTTCATACTGCTAACTAGCCACACCACCTGTCTCTCCTCTACCTTCTACCTTTTTAGATCCTTGAACTTCTTCTCTGTCTTCCCTCATTTTTTTTCCTCTTCACCTATACCTCTCACTACCCTTCATGCCTTCTTTCCCCCTCTCTCCTCCATGCTTTAGCTGTTCTCTCTCTCTTTCTCTCTCTCTCTCTCTCTCTCTCTCTCTCTCTCTCTCTCTCTCTCTCTCTCTCTCTCTCTCTCTCTCTCTCTCTCTCATCTCCTTCTCCTCTCATCCCTTCACCTTCGCTCTCTCTTTATCTATACCTATAACATCCCCCCCCCCCTCGCTCTCTCCATCTTCCTGTCCTCGGGGGCTTATCGTGGTGTGCATGGCTGGTCTGAGGGATGACAGGATGGCAGACGGAAGATTAGAAGGGACTTGCTGAATCCTCCTCTACCACTACGACACTGCACCAGGGGGGACTGGTTAGCACATGTCACAAGGATTGTTTGATCTGCTTCTTCTTTCTTTCTTCTTCTTCTTCTTCTTCTTCTTCTTCTTCTTCTTCTTCTTCTTCTTCTTCTTCTTCTTCTTCTTCTTCTTCTTCTTCTTCTTCTTCTTCTTCTTCACCTCTTTCTCCATTTTTCCCTACACTCTTGTCTTCCTCTCCTTGCACTTCTACGTATCTCTACACTCTTTCTCTGCGCTCATTCTGCTCTTGTGTGGTCTATGTCGTTCTCAATGACTTGTCTTATTGTATAAGGAATAACGGTCGACGAGGTGACTGGGTCCACGAAGTTAATGGCGAGGTGGCGTCTTCGAACTGCGATGATGTGCGCAGCACGGAGACAGTTTCCTCCGTCAAACCATTAACTTCGTGGATCCGATCGACCTCGATGTTATCCCGCTTATCTGGCGATAGGGTAGAGTACTTTTTTAATCTATTACTGTCTTTAAAGATCTAGGAACCATGCCAACTGCACCAGATTCTTGGGAGCAAAACAGACGCGTTGCTATGCGGGTGTAAAACGTAGACGAGTCAAGAATCTTCGTTTTGAATGCCGACGTTGTGATTATTTAATTTTCCGTAGATGATGTGCGTGGTTTCTACAGCGTTATCCCTTAGATACTGTCCACATTCCAAACAGAGATTCTATGCACGCCTAACTTATTCGCATGCTTGACGCCTGACCAGAATGAATGGTCACCCAATCATCAGCCTTGGGGAGGTCAGTTGTCAGGCCCAGGGAGAGAGGTCACAGATAATTGGGTCCTCATGATACTATATCCCCTTAAGACACGGCATTTTAAATTAACTGTTACCAGAATGGCAATGACCAAGTTGTAATGTATTACTAAAGGCCCTGTGCACTGTCATAGTAGTGTAGTACTATAGTAGTTAACTTTCAATGTCTATTACAGCGTGCCTCAGGAGGTTTCAGTTGACTTTGTCCTGGGCCCGGAGAGAGCTGACAGTGGCCCTGGTTGCATTGCAGCTGCTGTAACCTTGTGCTGCCGTACACTGTGGAAAAGCTGTACACTGTGACTCTGAAGAAGACGCACACTGCGTCGAAACGTCAGTCATTATGTTTGCACCACAATAAAATAACTAAAAAGTATCTGAGTGCTCCAGTCATCCCTGGCCTAGTCGTTTTGAAGTGGACCAGTTCACTCTACATTATCTACCATCCTGGACTGGACGCACCAAGAAGGTTAGAGCGCAAGTGACTTCCCTTTTACTGTGGAAAAGCCATTAGTCCATTAGTCCTACTGTGGGACTATTTCTAGTCAATTAGGTCTCTCTGCCTTCCTCCCTCTGCATACGCTCACAGTGACTACTGGGCCAATAAATAAAGAATAATGTTTAACGACTGAGAAATTTAAATGATCATACGTACTAATAATGAAAAAAATGGGCTGCTGGCTATAAATAAATACTATGATCATAGCTAAAAACATTCCAAGACGATGAATTAGTGTTTCATTATTAAGCACATGTTTGCTATTCACCATTTCCATACAGCCTGGATAGTTTTTTTTAACTGTGCGATTTTGATTCCCTTGTTACATATTGTGGCATGAAATTTTCCAGAATGTGAAGCATCATTTAAGATGCACAGTCTATGTAGCTTTACTGTACGAATAGACCGCCAGCAGTATGCTGCAAAATCCCACTTGGAGTGAAAGATCAGAGATGGTAAAAGTGGTGAAAGGTTTAACCTTCAAAGTTCGATCAGGGCGAAACAAAGCTTGTGTTTAGAAAAAAAATGACATTCCGTTTGCTTCCGCCAAACCGTGTTGTATACTCATTACGTATTTTTAGCTGAAGTTCAACTTCTCTTACATTATTGACTAATGCTTAAAAAGGAGTCTGTATTATTAAGTGTAACTTGTATTTTTTGCTAAAGTTCAACTTCTCTTTTGATGCCTTTGACGCCAGAACCTGCTTTTGCAGCTTTTGACGCTTTTGTCACTTGCTCTTTCAAACAAAGTCAATTACTTCCACTACATTCAATGTTTTAACGTCTTAGGGCTGTCAGAAACAGTCAGAAACACAACCATATATATACTACACAAACTTTTAAGACATGGCCAATGTTATACATTTTCTGATACCATATTAGCAATGTTCAAATTGTAATGAATTACCTAAGAGTTGTATGACTCAAGACTGTGTAATGTGGCTCTGCCGTGGCCTAATGGTAGGGCACTGGGTTACTGTGCCGGCGACCCGGGTTTCTATTCCGGCCCGGGTCATTTGCATCATATATATACAGTATATATGAAAAAAGACTGTGTAATGTTATAGTAATGTAGGCCAATACTATGAAGTATTTTCAAAGGATAAAACGTTCCATTACTGGAATGGTGTTCATTATGTCAAGTAGTCAAGTCAAGTAGGTTTTATTGTCAATTTCTTTACATGCACTGGTCATACAAAAAATTTGAAATTACATTTCTTGCTTTCCCATACAGACATAGACTAATCTAGGTAAGGACATAGACAGTATAGACATAGACAGTACTTATACATGGACTTAAGACAGTATGGACATAGACAGTGCTCATACAGACATTTAAAGTGCAAGACTGGACAACAGAAGACTTGTAGAGGACATACATTAAGAGGTATTTGTTGTGCTTTTGTGCTTTTCCTAAAAAAAGTCCTTTATAGCGTTCTGACATGGTAATAGTAGTAGCATTTTGAAGAAAATAAATATTAAAAAAGGTCTGTCAAGTACACCAGCAGCAGTGTGTGTGTGTGTGTGTGTGTGTGTGTGTGTGTGTGTGTGTGTGTGTGTGTGTGTGTGTGTGTGTGTGTGTATGTGTGTGTATGTGTTTAGTGCAGGTAGAAGGTGCGGTGTGCGTCTTGTGTGTGTGTTTGTGTGTCTGTGTGTGTGTGTGTGTGTGTGTGTGTGTGTGTGTGTGTGTGTGTGTGTGTGTGTGTGTGTGTGTGTGTGTGTGTGTGTGTGTGTGTGTGTGTCAGTGTGTGTATGTTTGGGTTTAGTGCAGAAAGTGCAGTGTGCTTGTGTGTGTGTGTGTGTGTGTGTGTGTGTGTGTGTGTGTGTGTGTGTGTGTGTGTGTGTGTGTGTGTGTGTGTGTGTGTGTGTGTGTGTGTGTGTGTATGTGTGTGTGTGTGTGTGTGTGTATGTGTGTGTGTGTGTGTGTGTGTGTGTGTGTGTGTGTGTGTGTGTGTGTGTGTGTGTGTGTGTGTGTGTGTGTGCATGTTTTGAGTTAGTGCAGGTTGAAAGTTCAGTCACAAGTATAGTAGTGCAGGTGGAATGTTCAGTCGCAGATATGGTGGTGGGGGATGGGGGGGGGTTGTCAGTGGCCTTGCTGGCTAGAGGCTGACAGTGGAGGGAGAGTGGGTTGAGTGTTCAGCATCTTGATCGCTTGGTGCATTGTGCTGCTCGCCAGCCTGGTGGTACGGGAATTATACAGTCACAACAGTCCATGCAATTGAAAAAACAAACAAACAGACAAATTGTGCACATTTAGACCACACTTTAAACAATATTACTGACTCCCAAATATAGCTGACTCCCAACGAGCCTAGTAAGACAACAGATCCCTTAACAGCTTTATGGAGTTTTATGCCTTACTCAAGGGATTAGAGCCCAAGGAGAGCACTGGCTATAGTCACTATCCCCATACCTCCAAGGCACAGTTTCCTTACTGCTACAAGAATCGAACACTCTGCCTCGTGTATTCCATTAGAACCAGCCTTAAGCAATAGCTAATACAATTGAACTCTAATCTCCCCAGTGTCAGTGAGCCCCAGTGTCACTGGGCAAGCTACTTCTCCTCTCCCCAGTGTCAATTCCGAGCAAATTACTTCCTCTATGTGATCTGGTTGGCTTGCATATTATGAATCATTTATCCTTTTATGTATTAATGTTGTGCAAGCAAATATCTTTTCTTAACACAATTTGCATAGACAAGATTGTTTTTTCATCACAGCTGTTCACTACCTGCCATTGAATCAAACACACAGTACTTGCATTCCATCAGACCACAACCAGCCTTAAGCAATATCTAATACTGGTCACATGGTCACTGACAATTGAACCCTAATCTCCCCTGTGTCAGGCCAAGTCCCAATCCCTTTCCTTCCTAATATAAGGACCATATAACAGTCAGCACTCCCTAGTGTGGATCCCAAGGCCTCTCAGCATACTGTTTCTCCTCTCCCCAGTGTCCAATACTAGCAAATTGCTTCCTCTTGTGTGATCTGGTTGGCTTACTTATTATGGGTCATTTAGCTCTGGGTTTATTAACGCTGTGCAGGGCAAGGGTCATCCTCCAAACCCCACAACATCAACACCAACAACAATAACAAGAAAAAAAACCTGCCCTAACATAAACCTGGTATGAAGATTATAGATAGGAGTACAGGTGCGTTTTTTTTAACTCCTTAAGACACAGTATTATGGATTAATTGTTACCAGAATGGCAATGACTAAGTCGTAATGTATTACTAAAGGCCCAGTGTACTGTCTTAATATTGTAGTACTATAGTAGTTAACTTTCAATGTCTATTACAGCGTGCCACAGGAGATACGGCGTGCATTAAGGGGCTACAGTCTCAGCTGCCTGCTTAACTGAATCGAGCCAAAGTATGTCTGTATAAGTCCCTTCACTTGACAGCCTTCTTGGCGATGCCTCGGAGCAATTATTTCTTTATACTATATCATTGTGCATGAGCAGCATTTGTTTGCGAGATGATTGGATCAATGACAGGGCAGCTCAGTAGGCAACTGGCTCTTCTTGCCAGAAAGATGGGAGATGTCCAAGCACACACTATATTAGTGTGACGAATCACCCCTATTCGGAGGTTTTCTTAAGTGTTTTGTTTCATGCACAGTGTCTTTGATTGAGCGTTGTATTCAATTAGACGACACCAGCCTTAAGCAATATGTAATAGTCAGGCGTAGTGGTCACATAGACCAGTGTTTCTCAACCTTTTTTTAGTCGAGGCACCCTTAAAATTCATGAAAAATTTCAAGGCACCCCAAACCAACAAGCCGTAACTTGGCATCGCATCCGATACCACAGAAGCTTAGAAAAGTAAAACATTTGGAGACATCACACGACCTACGTTCGAAGTTGCAGCTGACTGGGGCGCCCTATATTTACTTTATTGTGTGTAAATGGCAGATGAAAGATTCCACTGACTAGCATTATCTTATCAATTTAGACAAATATGTATTATATTACATAATTTATTCATCAGCCACGTCTCCGCGGCACCCCTTGAGGGGGGCCCGCGCCACCCCAGGGTGCCCCGGCACCCCTGTTGAGAAACACAGACATAGACAATCTCTCCAATCTCCCCTGTGTCTAACCAAATCCCAATATCTTCCCTTCCCTTC
>NC_085879.1:28430120-28435120 GCF_034702125.1 Engraulis encrasicolus | reverse complement strand
AACCAGACAAGTGGACTTCAGAAAAGTGCACTTCATTAACTTCATGACATTCAGTGTTTACACAGCACCTGGATGATTCTTCCAGCATTAGAGCTTGAAAGTCCCGCCCCATCTTCTGATTTCCATCATTATATGTGCTGGGCTACAAATACACGGCTTAAGAGGCTAGATATAGATTATTCATGCAGAAGTATCAATATTCTGTTCCGAGTCCGTCTGCATGAAAAATGTGAAGAAGCACACCGTTCTCAAACGTTTGGTGTTTCGTACAAAAAAAAGAACAAAAATATCAGAAACAACATATGTGGAGCTCGTAGCACAATTCGAAGGGGATCGAAATATCATTTTAATACCTCCATTGGATTACATGCTAAAATTTTCCGTTAAAACGCCGTGGAGGTCCCATGAAATCAGGGGAAGTGACTTCACTTTCAAGCTGAGAGCACTCTGAAATCCGACTGTGAATAGCGCAAGGTATACATACATTCAGGATGAGATGAGGATTTTTTTGTGAGTGTGTTGATTTTGCTTCGTTGTCCTGGTCTGTCTTGATGTGTGTTTGTACTATCTGTGTTGTACTTGTACAATGGCGAATAATCCGAGTTGAATTGAAAAATACAGATGAATGGACTATATGCATGTTATACTCTGTATAAATGCATACGTATGTGTGTGTGTGTGTGTGTGTGTGTGTGGGGGGGGGGGGGGGGGTGGGGTTGGTGTGTCTCAGCGTCGGCGCTATGGGGGGGCATTTGTAGGCAGTGCCCCCCCTAGTGGCCACTGGTGCCCCAGCACCCAACACAGGACAAAAAATATATAACATACTTTAAACCATTGCATTTTGACTGTTTAATTTTAATATCCTTTTTAAATTACACATGCAAAGTAACAGCAATACAATTAAAATAGAGAACATATATTTTGGTTTTACTTGCATTTTAGTCATCTGGCACTAATGACATCGGCATGTGACAATCTGTGGGTAAAGCAAGCAGTTTGTACTCAAAGGCACACCGTAGTTCTAGCGTTGTGTACGTCACCCATCCTACTAGCGCGCGATATCTCCCTCAACAGTAAAATAATTATGATAATAATACATATTGATTTGTTATAATGTCCTAATAGTTAAAACAACATAAGTAACACATCCACGTATGACATATTTCTGGATGTGGGTAATGCAAAAATGCCATGATGACATTGTCATCTAGCCTGCTGGAGGTGGAATGGAGACAACAAGCAAAACAATGTTAGCAGTTTGTTAGCTGGGTTGGATATGTCAAACGGTGTGAATAATTGTGAGAAGCACTGTAAGACAGCATTTTAAGGTAAGGAAATTTGATTGTTAAATTTGCCCGCCGCGGCATCTTGACTTGGGTCTATTTGATTTTGCCTGAGCGATTGTTGTTACTACTAGCCCGTCATGCTTTGAAGTTTGGCTAAGTTTGGCTTTGAAGTTTGGCTACCCATCGGTGCGCTTATCAGATGTAGTAGCTCTATTCTTTAAAAAGATTTTGTGCACATTAAACTCTGTACCCGTGCTCATCACGTTTTGCATTTACTTTCCTCTATGAAGATTTTGAAAAATCTCCTTCAAGGCAATTCAATGTCAAGACGACAGCGGAGTAGGCAGGTTGTCAAGATGAGTTGTTGAAAAATAGATCGGTTGCACAATGTATGTGTTTTACAGTGTTTCACTTCACATTTCAGGCGTAAGCTTAACCTGCAACTAGTGAGAATGTTTTGAATGACTACATAGCAATGGGTACATGTCTCAAAGATGAACAATTCATCACGAGTGATTTTGGCAACAGAACACAGGGGCAGTGGGTTCCTGGATTTTGGTCTTGCGTCTTTGTGTTCACTTCGCCAGTGCGCCCAATTGATAATGTTGTTTGCTGTCCTAACGACGCATAGTTAAAAAAAAAAAATCAAACGCTGTATTAATAGACTACACGCTTTGAGGTTCGGCTCGTCTGACATTCTTTGAAATGTCCATCCTCGAGACAAACTACTGTAGAATATTTCAGCGTCCATGCCACCTACATTTAGCCTGGGTCCGCTATTGGTGTCAGTGGTATGACGCTTAGTGAGGATGAGTGGGATAGTTTGACGGCTCTTTGGAAGATCGGGATGTCTGCGAATGACGCACCATGACGTGCCTATTTTCTGACTGTCTACTCTACGTTCTAGTCTTTTCTACCGGAGGTGGTAGCTGTCCATGGTCCATAGCATGTCCACGTCTGGCTTCATTAGCTATTTCACAGGCTACCAGAATGATAATCCCAGTGGAGTGTTATTCCGTTGTTGAATGCATAATGTAAATTGTTGCTGTAAGCGGTAGCCTATTACAACGCAACCATTTGGATCTATATTTTGGAGTGGTGTAGTGAAAGGAACGCTGAGAAGCAGAGCTCAACATCAAATAGCGTTTTTGTCCAAAATGCTCGTATCGCTTGGGGTTATCAGCGTCCCCTGTTGCTGTGAATTGCCATGTTGTGTATCTTGACGGCCTATAAAAGTACAGTGTAATCCTGGACACATATCGCGTCTGTGCTGAATGTGGTTTCCACCTTGCACTAAACAATCTTGCTTGCAGACATATTGGTGTACTTATTGGTAGGTAGGGAGGAAGTGTTTTCCACAGTAGTAGCGCGATCAGCCTGTGCAGTGGGTAGGTTGAACTAAACGTGACTGCCGCCAGTTCTATAGGTGAACTTGACTCAAACTTGATAAATGGCAGTGCCCCACCGTTGTTTACCTACGCCCCACCAAGAGATGTGCGCTGGAGCCGACTCTGGTGTGTGTGTGTGTGCGTGTGCGTGTGTGCGTGCATGCGCGTGTGTGTCTGTCTGTGAGGCAGTAGCTAACCTCTCCAACAGCTTTCTTTCTTCCTTCACTGTTGCTACGGTAACCCTTGTTTATAAAAAGACAATCTAGTTGCCATCAACCCTCTTTCTATCTAACAATCACCCCCTGCCTGCACAAGCTTCATTTATACGTCATTAATTTGCCCATGTTAAGTATTTACAGAGACTTAGCAAGTAACACGCGCGCACACACACACACACACACACACACGCACACGCACACGCACAAACACACACACACACACACACACACACACACACACACACACACACACACACACACACACACACACACACACACACACACACACACACACACACACAATTAGAGCAGAAAAAAATCACGTTTGCTATCGTCTCAGAAAACAAGCTGGGCTTGTCACTTCTTTACATGCCATCAAACATAAGGACAAGGACACGCACATGCACACACACACAGACACAGACACACATGCATGCACACACACACACTAGCACACACAAACACACTAGTACACCACCTGTGCAGACATCATAGTCGATGGGCCCAGGTGCAGCACTAAGAAGGTTGCGACCTTCAGTGGACAGCATGATCTTGCTCACACACAGACACACACACAGACACAGACACACACACACACGCACGCACACGCATAAGCACAAGCATGCACGCACACACGCACGCACACACACAGACACACACACTGAGTGGACAGCACTATCTTGCTCAGGTGGCCAGCAGGCCCGCTGACCCCTGTTTAACCAGCGACCATGTCCACCCTGTGCTCACCCACACACAAACACACACACAGGTGCACTCAACTATAGAAACATGCATGCACGCACGCACACACACGCACACACCCACCCACACACACACACACACACACACACAGGTGCAATCAACGATAGAAACACATACGCACACTCACATGCACCCGCACACACACACACAAGTCCTACCCTCCATCAACCCCATTGACCTGCCTGTGTGTATCCCTGTCTCGGCCCTCGTCCTTTACTTCAAGGCCTCTGTGTTCTCATGGCTCCCCCAGGGAACATGCCTGAGAATGGGCTTGTGTGCATGTGTGCCTTTGTGTGTGTGCCTGTGTGTGTGTGTGTGTGTGTGTGTGTGTGTGTGTGTGTGTGTGTGTGTGTGTGTGTGTGTGTGTGTGTGTGTGTGTGTGTGTGTGTGTGTGTGTATATGTGTGTGTGTGTGTGTGTGTGTGTGTGTGTGTGTGTGTGTGTGTGTGTGTGTGTGTGTGTGTGTGTGTGTGTGTGTGCCTGTGTTGTGTGTGCCTGTGTTATATGCGTCTGTGTGTGTGTGAGTGTGTGTGTGTGTGTGTGTGTGCGTATGTGTGTGTGCGGTATGTGAGGGGAGGTAATGTCACCAGACACCTGGACAGGGACCTCTTTGTGAACCTGCGTGATGTTCAATCGCTAATTTGATGTCATGTTCCGTGTATGAGTTCACATTATGAATGTCACTATTGTACCACAACAAGCAGTAGCTAAAACGTAGTGTTTTTTTGGTATTTTGAGAGACTTTCATGCCTTCAGAATAGAATGTTTAGAATAGGCACAGCAAGGGGACGGGGGGGATGAGTGCCCGGTCACTAGTGCATGGGTGGGGGAACCTATGATCGGCCCCAATATAACTTTAATTTCATGCAGTTTCACATGAAATATGTCATGATTTGTTAAGCAATCTTGGAAATGAAATGTATTTGATATATTATTCACTTATATTTTCAGGGGACCAAGGAGGGGTCTGTTGTAAAGTCCTTCAATGTAGACCCTACTGTAGGGCTAAAGTGAAGGGGGAGATCCTGGCTTGTGTTCATAGTACGGTCCTTAGAGGACTTTGTGAACAGTGTTGGGTAGGAAATGAATGTGGTCAGAGAGATAAGGAAATGATCTTGTGATGGTCCCTAGATTTATGATATGAAGAGTTCAGATGCAAAACCCCCTACGTGCCTTTTCAGAAAATAATCTTAATTCATTTTTATTTAATACAAAGCTGTCAAAATTGCATATTTTTTATTTTATTTATGTAATATAACTATTTACATGTATTATCAAGTACATGAATGTAAACCAAACCAACAACGGGGTTCTCTAAAAATATAGAAGTGCAGGTCTTCAGAAATG
>NC_085879.1:28422620-28425120 GCF_034702125.1 Engraulis encrasicolus | reverse complement strand
CACACACGCACGCACGCACACACACACACACACACACACACACACACACACACACACACACACACACACACACACACACACACACACACACACACACACACACACACACACACACACACACACACACAGGTGAGAAGTCATATATGACATATCCCTGCCAAAGAAGGACAGTGGATGGTGGATGGACAGAGAAGGTAAGGGAGCAGAATGTGTATGTGAGAGAAAAAGGGAAAGGTGAGAAGATATCACTCAATGGAAAGTGTCTTTCAGAGAGGTGCGATTTCACTTCTCCATCTCACTTTTCCTTTACACTTAGTTGGAGGCTGGAGAGGAGATAGAGGAGAATACAATCAATGAAGAGAGTGAGATGGAGAGAGAGAGAGAGAGAGAGAGAGAGAGAGAGAGAGAGAGAGAGAGAGAGAGAGAGAGAGAGAGAGAGAGAGAGAGAATGGGCAAAAAAATGAAGAGAGGGCAATAGGGACTGCAGACTGAGATATTAATAACTCCATGCACTGTCTTATTTTCAAAAGTAATACCGGCGCCGGAATGAATTGTTTTGTCTTGGTCATTTATTCCCACTGTCATTAAAGCCCCACTTAGTGATCAATAGCAATTATCTACCTTTTTAATCACTCTTTGTCCCTCTGTCTATATTTATTAAACAAGTCACTTTCACTTTCACTTTTTTTAGGGATGTGTTTTTGAATGTCAATAGTTTTGTCTGGCCAGGCTTTGCAGGTGTGCCTTTGCTGTATCCTCCTTGAGTCTTAAAAGTCTTAAACATTGATTGTTAAACATTGAATGGGGTCAAATAGACCCCAAGGATAACAGCAGGGTTAAAAGTCTTCAGGGACGCAGGTTGATTTGGTGGAGTTCCCCTAAACTAAAATAATTGTGGGGCTCAACACATTGAGCTTCATGTCTTGTATGAATTGTGCTACACAAATAAAGTCATTATTTTTTTATTATTATTGCTGGTGTTTTCCCCCTGAAATGAAAGAATATTGGGGCTCAACACAAGCAATATCAAAACAGTCTATTTGGGAATTACCTTGTGTCATCTAAAATACCAGGATCTAAAGTCAGTCTGTCCTTGTTTTCATGTATTATTTCAATACTTCTCAGTACTTTCTGGAAAGCTATGATGTGGTGGTTAGGGATTTGGCCTTCAGATCGTAGCTGAAATATCCTTGAGCGTAACGGCACCTACCCACACATTGCTGCAGGTTGTAACCAATAAACCCAACTGTAAGGTGCTTTGGATAAAAGTGTTAGCTAAATGTAATGTAGACGTTGCTAGTTTCAACTGAACCCCCTACAATCCACCCATTTCAGATGGCAAATGGGAAGACTTCCTCACAACCAATAATGTCATGGCATGTCTTTGGACATATGGCGTTCAAACCCTGATTGTGGTAAAAAGTAGCAGGGAACAAACAGAGCTGGTTATTTTGCTGGTAGGAAAGCTTAACCCTACAAGACCTGAACCATGAAAGCATAGACAGAAAATGTAAGAAATGTAAAAAAAAAAAAAAAAATCCAAATTTTGTGATATATTGTGATATATGCTGCATCAGACTTTAAATAGTTGACCAGGCCAATTTCATGACCATTGAAAAATGACTTTTAATGCATTTACAACTTTTTTTAATTTAATTTAATTTGAGGATTATCTTTAAATATTTAGTGAAATCCTGCCATTTTTTATAGCCTGTCCTTGTTTTAGCAGGACCATATTTTACACAATATATATTACACAAAACACTCTGTGCAACTGGTTTGACAATGTGCTTTTTTAGATAGAAGATGAAGAGGGTACTTGTCGCAATGTGTCAGCTCATCTTATCTTCTCATCTTAAAGGCTTTTTAACTTTTCAACTGCAAAAAGGTTAAGCAGCACTCCATAATTACCCACACTCCTTTTTTTGCTAAGACAGAAAAAGAAAATGAATAATAAATAGAGAACAGAGGGCTACTAAAATAAGCTTTGAACAAAAAACAAAGTAGCCTTGCGTTGCCAAACGGCGAAATATAAAGACTCGGGCTCAGACTGTGTAATTAGCTGCTTGAAGGGACACAGAGAAGGTCTCAGGAGACAGAGAAGTAAGCTGAATAGGTTGAATATAGACTTTGAAAGGAGCACAACATACTGTACATACAAATACAGAGCGACTACAAAGCTCAAAATCAAAGCACAACAGATCATTATGATAAGCATTGCAATATAATAATCACTACTGTCTGCTCTACAGTACTGTCTGCAAATATGGATTTAGTTCATTATCCTTTTCATGTATTATTTTTAGAGATGCGCGGGATGCTGATTTTTAGGATCCTGCCGGATACCGGATCCACTGCTTAAGATCCTGCAGGATCCGGAATTGGATACCGGATCCTACGAAAGGATTGAAACACATAGCCTACTCGCACACGTGGGCCCTTTATTATTATGTTGGCTCAAACCATTTTTTAGACTCATTGGCTTACTGCCACACAGCCT
>NC_085879.1:28410120-28420120 GCF_034702125.1 Engraulis encrasicolus | reverse complement strand
GGGATAGCTAGCAGCTATGTAGCAAGTAAACCGTGTGGTTTCAGGCGCTTCAAGTCCCGTAGTGGACGCGCGAATGTATCAAAGGGTTCTGGAATTAACGATAACAAGTCCGAGTAGAACAGGGAGAGAAAGAAAACGAAGTAAAAGAAATAGCAAGGGGGAGACGTTGCCGTCTACGCAGCCATTACGAGTTGTAAAACTACAGGAAGTGGGGTTTCAGCGTGCTTGTGTAGACGCTGCAAGCCCAACTTGGCTAATGGCTAACTTGCAGAGCGCTCCGAGCAGAGTTGGCTATTCAGAGAATGGTTTACTACAGATTATGCACTCACAGTGTATAAAAGAGTACCAAAATGCTCGGAGGGTTCTGAGAATCAAGTATTTCGAAAGGGAGAGAGTGAAAGAACGAGAGAGAGGGAGAGAAGGGAAAGAGAGATGGAACTCTAGTGGCTATGCGTGTCTGTGTAAACAAATGGTCAGCGTTGCGTGGAGCTAACCTAAGGCTTTATAGCCCATTACAACAAAAGGCGCAGCGCGTGTATTTCTGGACTAGTCAGCGAAACGGCCGCGCTATGACGGTCCTCGGAGAGTTCAGAACATTGATGGTTAAATCAATACTTGAACTATTCCGTGCGAACGCCACAAGCGGGGTCGCTAGGCTTAGTAGCCAGTAATACAGAATGGGTTAGCAGAGGGGAACCTAAGCTAAGAAGGATAGACAGAGAAGCAGGAGAAATGCAAATAAACATGTGCACATGAAAAATAACTCAAGTCATAGTTCAAAAACACATCTATCTCAGTAGCCTACATAAGCTATGCCCAGTGCCTACTGTGTGAGATGAAGAGGAAGATCCAGTTTCCAAAGGGCTCGGTACGTCCGTCTGGAAATAGGAATGCAGTCCAAAGTTTCAAAGGGCTCGGTGCGTCCGCTCGGAAGTTTGGGGTTTGCAAAATCTTTGTTGTTGCGGCTGAGATTCGTCGGTTGAATCCCAAATGCGAGAAGTTTGTTCCACGGAGGCGTGCGTGGCTTTTCTCGCAGTGAACTCGCCTTTAGTTCACAGTGTCCGGATGAAAGTCTTGAGATATGACCAGGCAAGATCTAAGACTTGACGTGAGGAATTCTTTGCAAAGGTGTTTTAAGCTTACAGTGTGTGTAAGATGAACTAAGCAGTCTATGTTTGTTATCAAACAATACTTTGTCCAAATGTTGCGCAAGTTGCTCTATGCGGTGTTGATCGTCCCGCAACCAAACCAAGAGTGAGGAACAAAGGTCCCTGGGGAAACACTTCACATATGGCCAGGTGATTGTGAAAGGGGCTTTGGTCACAGCGCCTCCTAAAGGAGGAGGACTGAGAACAACCCTGGGCCAGCCATTTGGCAATCAGAGGGAAAGTAACTCTTATACTAATGATTATTGATGACCTTCGTCTCAATCATCATCAGTTTGAGTCACATGATTCTCATAACTTGGTCACGAGTTTCTCTGCGTAGAGAAGTGGCAGGAATTGTACCTACACTTGTTCAGACCAGGAGTGACCAACGCGAACGGAGCGATGGAAGTCATTATTTCTCTATGGGGGGTGCGCGACCAGGGCTACCAGAGCAAATTAGCCAGGGGCGAAGCTTCCTGAGCAACCAAAGCGAATTTTAACAATAAAAAGTCAGCTAATCTTATGGTAATGAGTTATGACGCGGTTCGGCGAAAACCATTTGAAATGTTCATATCAACGAATGTGCCAGGCTGTCAAGCCAGAGCCATTATGTGATTAGCTGAATCAAACATGCCAATGCCGCGTCCAGAGCGAATACAGCGAATTCAAGGCGAAACTTCTTCTGCTACCTCAGCTACCAGGCAGTGTAGGTCGCTCTTGGTCTGAAGGAGGCATTAAGGATGCATACAAACCAGATCTACACAAATATAGACAAACACATGTAAGCTGTAGGGGGAAGCAAACATGATAACAGGTGGCATTCCCAACTGATGTCTATTTTAAAAGCGTGGGAAAAAAATAAGAACAACACATACATACTGTAGGCTACATTCATATCATATTCACACAATCTTTCTTTCTGAGACCTCTGCCTCTAACCTTAACAGTTTTTTATTTGCCTCTCTCTCCACCCTTTATTCTCAATGTGTTAAGTTTTTGCATTAAGACATTGAACAGGTGCTTAAACCTCTAGTACACACACACACACACACACACACACACACACACACACACACACACACACACACACACACACACACACACACACACACGTGCACACTCGCACACAGACACACACACGTGCACGCTCTCACACACACACACACACACACACACACACACACACAAACACACACACACACACACACACACACACACACACACACACACACACACACACACACACACACACACACACACACACACACACAATAAGTCGCATGTACACACACAAGCACAACACACACACACACACACACACACACACACACACACACATGTGCACGCTCCCACAAACACACACACACACACACACACACCACACACACAAGCACCTGCAATAATTTCAATCACCTCTCAATTACACACGTGCTGACGCTCCTGTTTTGCCGTTGCACTGCGCTAATGAAATGTGAGATCCATACATTGGGGTCCGGGCACAGCGGCGGTGAGACAGGATAATTAGGCAAGTGTGTGTGTGTGTGTGTGTGTGTGTGTGTGTGTGTGTGTGTGTGTGTGTGTGTGTGTGTGTGTGTGTGTGTGTTTGTGTGTGTGTCTGTGCGAGCGTGCACATGCGTATGTTCACACGTGTGTGTGTGTGTGTGTGTGTGTGTGTGTGTGTGTGTGTGTGTGTGTGTGTGTGTGTGTGTGTGTGTGTGTGTGTGTGTGTGTGTGTGTGTGTGTGTGGTAAGACACCACCCTTTAACAGTAGCAGGGCTGGACTGGCAATATGGCAGAGTGGGCAATTCCCGCTGGGCTCCACATACCCTCGTGGGCCCCTATTCTCAGATATTTTTTTTGTAAATTTCTGAATAAAAGGGTGTGCGGGGCCCACCAGTGAGAGAATCATTTCTGTGCCGCTAATTGTAAGTGCCCAGGCCCTGTTTCTCCCCCAATCCAGCCCTTTAACAGCAGAATAAAGCAGATCCATTGATCTGATCGGATTCTTGCTGCAGATAACTTAACAGCACTGAGAGAGAGAGAGAGAGAGAGAGAGAGAGAGAGAGAGAGAGAGAGAGAGAGAGAGAGAGAGAGAGAGATAGAGAGATAGAGAGAGAGGGGGGGAGAGCGAGAGAGGGAGACAATGTGAGAGAGAGAGCATGTGTGTGTGCATCCGTGTGTGCGTGTGTGTTTGTATGTGAGTGTGTGAATAATGAAAAAAAAGCACAAAAAAAACCAAAATGTCTTAGGCGAAGCTGTTTTTCGGTGGGGTTTGTTTCCTTCTGAATTTGAATGACTGAGCTGGAGTTTGAGCGAATGCTTGTTCATGTGTTTATTTCACAACATCACCTGTAATAATACGAATATGAATATGATAACTAGAAACCTGTCTGGGTCAGGTAATAGCTGTGGTACAGGGCAGGTACAGGGGAAGTAGAGAGCAAACATTGTCTTTCCAACACTGATTACTGTCACCATAGCGTTCATTGTGAGTTATTATTTGGCGACGGAGGCCAGAAAGAATGGCTTTGCAAGAAGCTTTCTTTAATAACCTTTATATATTTACAGAGAGAGGAGAAAGTCACATATTGGTGGTGGAATAGTGTGTGTGTGTGTGTGTGTGTGTGTGTGTGTGTGTGTGTGTGTGTGTGTGTGTGTGTGTGTGTGTGTGTGTGTGTGTGTGTGTGTGTGTGTGTGTGTGTGTGTGCAGGGCCGCTGACAGCTTTTGCTGGGCCCAGGACAAAGTAATCTGAAAGGGCCCCCTACCCAATACATACCATGGGGGCACAATTCTGGGCCCCCTATCTTCCAGGGCCAGGGACAACATACCCCTTTGTCCCCCCTGTCAGCGGGCCTGTGTGTGTGTGTGTGTGTGTGTGTGTGTGTGTGTGTGTGTGTGTGTGTGTGTGTGTGTGTGTGTGTGTGTGTGTGTGCATGCTGTGCACATCCGTGAGTGTGCGTATACGCGTTTGTGGTCATTTGTGTGTGTGTGTGTGTGTGTGTGTGTGTGTGTGTGTGTGTGTGTGTGTGTGTGTGTGTGTGTGTGTGTGTGTGTGTGTGTGTGTGTGTGTGTGTGTATGCATGTCGTGCACATCCATGTGTGTGTGTGTGTGTGTTCATTTGCATGTTAACCCTATTCAGACTGGGCTTTTTTGGCATTCCTGGGCCTGGGGGGGGGCTCTTTTGACCCCCCCCCCTCATAACTCATGAACGGAATACAGTATGACTACGAAACTTGGGGGAGATGATCTACATATGGACATCTATGAATGACATAATTTTTGTGTAATTATCTGGTATTATGACGTCATTATGACATCATTATCTTAATATGCCCAAAATCTCGCCATAATGCATTTTCCATCAAATTTAGGTAATGCACTTAAATTTTAATGATTTTATGCTTCAAACCACTTAAATGCTCACAAAGTTGTCTGATGCTAATGGAAATAACAAAAAAAATATGAAAATAAATGTCGTCATAGATATGGTAAAGTGATTTTTGGTCAGACATACCTGTCAGAAAACCGTTGCCATGGCAACGGCAAAAATGATAAACCTAATCTTTCGGTACTTAACTGTAGCCAACTAAATGTTAGGAAAAGTCACAAAGTTTCGTAGTCATAGCTCAAGTCGATAAGGAATTATACAACATCAAAGTTGGTGCGGGCACTTTTAGCCCCCCCCCAGTCTGGATAGGGTTCACATTTGCGTGTGTCTGTTCATTTGCTTGCATGTGTGATCATTTCATGAAATACATGCGTGTGATCACGATACACAACTGTGTTGAGACCGAGGGGTGTGGTGCCTGGCAAGTGAGTGGGCGCCATGGCTACGGATCCCAAACTATCTGCCCCATGCTGGTTGCTGTGGTCAGGCTGCGCCAGTGCTTCCCAAACTTTTTCTTTCTACCGGGACCCCCTTTTGCACCTATGAATATTTTCGCAAAATGTTTTAATTTGATAATCACAGGAAAGCTGAAAACATGTATCGGCCTTATAAGTGAGTAACTAAGTAACTAATAAATAATGTATTGGCCTTTTAATTGAAGAACTAACTTGTATAAATAAGTTATTCTCCTATACACTGCAATGACAACAGCATGGCTTAACTTTTAAGTTTATTAGACGCTTCAGAAAGTTCATTGAAATCTTTATTGTAAGTTGTGTGGAGTTGTGTGCGTTTTTTAACTCAGAGCGGCAATTCAAAGCTTCACACACCTTACAATAAGAATTTAAATTAACTTGGAATTCTGAGGCAGCTGGTATTTTTTTACAGTGTAGAGTTATGTTAACTATTAAGCCCTTAACGAGGAGCCTATGTTATAACCTTACTGTCATCAAAATTGTAATGGCTATGTCTTAATCTGTTACTTAAGGCTCCCTGTAATGTCATAGCAATGTTGTTAGGATGTAGTTGAGTATTTTTTAGCAAATTGTGAATAGGCCTGCCTGCGACCCCATCTGTACTAAGAGGCTACCCTGTATTTTCCATCATTTTTATATGCAGAAGTCGTAGTTCAGATACACCGCGCTCTTCCGTGTGGTGCGTGGAGACACTGACGAAGGCAACAGAGGAAACGTTTGTCTACACTTCTGGTGCTATGTAAATAATAAAAAATAAAAAAGAAGAAAAGAAGAACCCGAGTGCGATCCACTTTTTCACCATCCATCATTTTTATATAAAAATCCTTTTTGTCTGTAACTCTCCTGCAGTACCTCCGCGACCCACCAAGGGGCCCTGACCCCCTGTTTGGGAGCCACTGCGCTCGGCTAAGCAGATGGAGGCGCGTTGATTAGAGGCGTTTATCAAAGCCGTCCGCACTAATGAGGAAGCCAAGAGTCATAGTCTGCGGAGTCGGCAGCAAAAGGCATTGGCTATTAGTGTTCTCTGTGGAACATGATCACACACACAAACACACACACACGCACGCACACACACACACACACGCACGCACGTACGCACGCACGCACGCACGCACGCACGAACACACACACACACACACACACACACACACACACACACAATCCGGAGGATGACTTTTCCCCATCAAACTGATATGTAGCCTTACCAACACTGCTGCGCCCAGCGCAAAATATTCCCCAAAAACAAGGCAAACACAAACCTTTGATATTCACCCATGATTGATACAGATAAAAAAATAAATGCAAGCGTTCAGACAGAAAAAGGGAGAACGAGAGAGAGAGAGAGAGAGAGAGAGAGAGAGAGAGAGAGAGAGAGAGAGAGACAGAGACAGAGACAGAGACAGAGAAAGAGAAAGAGAGAAGAAAGAAAGACCGACACTAAAAAAGAAAGAAAGTCATAAGTCATAGGCAATGTTGGGAGTAACGCATTACAAAAGTAATTAATTACTGTAATGCATTACTTTTTGCTGTAATACAGTAATGTAAGACATTACAGGGCAAAAGTCTGTAATATTAACTTAGTTACAATGCTAAGTAACTTAAGTTACATTGCATTGTACCGAGACCTGGATTTTAATGGTGTTCACTGTAGTGGGTCAGAGAGAAGCTATTCCTGAACCTGGTAGATGGGGAGAAGGGGAAGGGAATGATAGATAGATAGATAGATAGATAGATAGATAGATAGATAGATAGATAGATAGATAGATAGATAGATAGATAGATAGATAGATAGATAGATAGATAGATAGATAGATAGAGAGAGAGAGAGAGAGAGAGAGAGAGAGAGAGAGAGAGAGAGACGTCCTCACTGCCACAGCATCAGCACAGCGTTGTTCTGCACTCTGCACACAACGTAAGTCCCCACTATTACACTTATCACCACCAACTCTACCATAGCCGTGGTTGCCTGCCACACTGCAATGTCTGCCACCCTTCCCACCACTGCTCTCAACCCTACAGCAATCAATCAATGTCACCCCAATCACCACCACCAGCACACCATCATCACCGTCACCATCATCATTATCAGCATCATCACCACCACCAGGGCAGTCATGGGTAAACGGTGGGCAATCATGGGTAAGCAGTTCGGGCGTCAGACTTGTAGCCCAAAGGTTACTGGTTCTACTCCCGACCCGCCAGGTTGGTGGGGGGGATTCATTACCCACTGCTCCCCCCATCCTCCTCGAGGCACCCCGAGCATGGTACGGCCCCATCGCACAGCTCCCTTGGGGTGCCATTGGGGGACGCACAGGTAAGGCATGAATGCAATTTAATTGTATGCAGTCCGTACTTGTTTACTGCGGAGTGCTGTGTCATAATGACAATGGGAGTTGGAGTTTCTCAGTTGGACTTCCACTTCACTTTCACTTTCACCTCCAGTGAATCATTGCAGTCTCCACCACTACCCTCAGCCGCACTGCTACTGGTTTCAAAACAACCAACCCAACCATGGCTATGGATTTTTGCCTTACAGGTTCGCCACACAAAGATTCTGACAGCACAGCAGAGCTACCCAGGCTCCGCCCTCGCAGTGACACAACACCTTCGGATCTGCTACACTTGCTCAGGAAAAGAGCTTCTTCAGGTACATTCGAGTCCCCCCTGGCAGGGGAACTCCACCCACTTTGTCGGGAAGCAATCAACTTTGAGCCTCACCAACGGTCCTGGGTAAAGGCGCGTTCAAGGCAGTGACGTGATTTAAGCAGAGACGTTTAAGAAGGGACTAAGAAAATGTTTGGTTTAAACTTTGGCTCAGCCTTTTCTGCCCTGGACCAGTAGCAAACCGAGGGAGGTGGGTCAACCATGCCGTTTGAGAATGTTAGTTGTTATGGTCTTGGTCAGACCAAGTTTCGAAGAGATTTGAAAGTCATGATAATCAGGCTCCAGCAGAGCCCTATTGGTTAGGAAAATTTGGGTTACCCCTGCATACTGATTGCCTGGTTACCACCAGACCTAATCACAAGTGAGATTAGGTCTGGGGACCTGCCTACTGTAAATTCCGTAGGGGGCAGAATACTTGGCTATTATGACACACTGCCCTGCTCTCTGATTGGACAGAGACACTGTAAAGGTCAGAATGCTTGGCCATTATGACACACCCGTCCCACTCTCTGATTGTACAGAGACAGGGACCATGATCTTGTCCGTAATGAGTCAAAGGCCCCATACTGTCTTTCAGATCGAAACGATTGTGTAGAACTAATGGCAGTATGGGCAGAGATTCTTTAAGTATATAGAGATATGCCAACATAATAGGTTTCTATGGGCACCTAACGTGACCAGATTCCGGTCTGCCTAAAGGGGCGTGTCATAATGCTCCTAGCATTGAATAGAACAGTCCTTAGGGCCGCCTAGGTCTGCCTAAAGGGGGACCCCCCTTGCAATAATAGAACACGGAAACAATGGGCCAAAGAAACCTCTCTCTCTCTCTATTCTCTCAGGTATGGGAGTTCCCAGGCTAGCATACTGGCGCAGATGTGCTATAAACAATGAATGGTCTATTTAACCACACCAGTGCATAGATAAACAGCAAGGGGCGTCTCGAGTGGTGCCATAACCATCGGCGGACATGCGGGGACATTGGCACCAGGTTGCAGAGTTGCATTGTATTAAAAACAGTGGAATCGAACGTTTGCAGAGCAGTCTGCTCCACACATTGTTAGAACCAGCGTTTGTGGAGGCCCTTATACTGCACGCTCTCCCCCAAAATACCCCCCACTGCCCTCACCCCCACCACCACCACCACCCTCATGACCACCATTACCACCACCACCACCATCACCCTCATGACCACCATTACCACCACCACCACCACCACCATCATGGATGGCTGAACCCACTGCACTCTCCTCCACCATTAAGCAGGAACACGCAGTACAGCAGTGTGCACACCCTGGTGCCAGTGGCCTAACCCTTACAAAATGGCTTCCAGCCCAGCACCTATTCTTCTCCTCGCTAGCAGGTGATCTTCCGCTGGGGCAAAAAAAAAAAAAACAGGATGAAAAAAAATAACTAAATGAAAGGACATGAAAACACTCTGGATCACCATGGAAACTGGGGGCCCAAAAGCCTCTTGAACAATTTCTTAATGACTCAGATTTAATGGTTCCTCTGCGGTAAATATTGGCCACTTCAACCAGTAACAGGCAGCGCTGCTAGGGAAAAGGGAATGGTGAACGTAGGGTTTGGGGTGAGGGGGCTTAAGGTGTTTTTTTCCTACTGGGAATGAATAGTGGAAATAAAGATGGGGGGCTTTTAATGGATGTCTCCCACTATGTCCAGTAGGTCTCCAACTCTGCTCCAGAACTTTCTTGATGGCAGGAGTTCTTTGTTTGTTTTCCTTTTCTTTTCATTTCTTTTCTTTTTTTTTCTTTTCCTGTAAAGGTTAGGCAACATTCTTTTTGGCAATGGAGGATAGAGTAAGACGACCAGGTGGAAGTACATCAGGAAGAGGAGGAAGGGGAGGAAAAGGAGGAGGAAGAAGAAACAGCAAGAAAGTACTCCAACAGAACCAGAAAGAAGACATAGTGCCAAAAAGTAAAAGGCAGAGTGGGCCACCACTCCTAATGGCACTCCTAATGGAAGTGTACACTGTAACCCTGTGGAACAAAACAGAGGAGTGTCTATAAAATGGTGGAATGCAACAAGATAGAGAAGCAGGAAGAAGAAGAAGAAGAAGAAGAAGAAGAAGAAGAAGAAGAAGAAGAAGAAGAAGAAGAAGAAGAAGAAGAAGAAGAAGAAGAAGAAGAAGAAGAAGAAGAAGAAGAAGAAGAAGAAGAAGAAGGAGAAAACGATTAATATGATGTGAATACAACAACTCGAAGGAGAAGACAGACTAACAAAAATAATTAAAAAACCAAATAAGACTGAAAGTGGGGGTGAGCTGTGCTTTGGTGGAAATGAAGATGAGGGGCTTTTAATGGA
>NC_085879.1:28380120-28387620 GCF_034702125.1 Engraulis encrasicolus | reverse complement strand
CAGGTCATTTGCCCATCCTCCCCCATCTCTCTCACCCACTTATTTCCTGTCACCATCCCCAACTGTCCTATCAAATAAAGGCAAACAAAGCCCCAACAAATATTTAAAACAGAAAAAAAGAATACTCTACGTATAGAATGTGAAAATGAACACAGAATCAAATACATGGTCCCATGCCGTGAATTGATTCACTCCACTGAGGACAAGAACTCTCTCATTTCACAACCATTCCACTATGCAGGCAGGTGCTTGGATCTCTGTCCCCTTACCACACACTGCCTTCAGTGGGTCTACAACAGCAGTAGGCGACAAGGTGCATAAATCCAAGCCCGAGGTAATGCTATCAGTTAAAGCCATCACTGTCACCGCCTGCCTACGTCGTCCTCTCTCCTCTCTCACACGGTGTCATTACCTCCGGCACCTCGGGAGGCTTTTATCAAAGGTGGAGGAGCAGCGAGCGTAGACAGGAGACTGAGGAGATTGGGGGGAGGGGTTGGACTAGAGGGGGGGTGGGAGATCAGGCGGGAGGTGTTGGTGGTGTTGGTGGTGGGGGGGTTGGGTCGCTAGCGGTAACGGAGACATTGAAGTGGAGTGCATGAAAACGAAAGTGTGTGTGTGTGTGTGTGTGTGTGTGTGTGTGTGTGTGTGTGTGTGTGTGTGTGTGTGTGTGTGTGTGTGTATGTGTGTGTGTGTGTGTGTGAGTGTGTTAATGTGTGTGTATATGTATGTGTGTGTTTGTGTGTGTGTCACGGACAAAAAAAATGCAGAGTAATTGGGAACAAATGAGAACTTCAAACGCTAACATGGAGAAGGCATTAACTGTAACTCCGCAGACGGAGAAAACGCAAATAGGGTCGGAATTGGCAATGAGGACACACACACACACACACACACACACACACACACACACACACACACACACACACACACACACACACACACACACACACACACACACACACACACACACACACACACACACACACACACACACACACACACACACACACACACACACACACACAGAAACAACAAATAAATATAAGCAAGAGGATAAGACCTATGGGAAATGTGCTTCAAACAAAGCAGCAAATTAGATGTTCAATTGCTGTAGCGCAACAACAGCATTAACAGGTAAATAGAGCTCAAAAACACTAATGGGGAGGAGGATAGATGGAGTAAAGAGCTAACAAGGAAGATAGCAGGCTAATCTCAAAACACACAAAGGAGGAAGGCCCATGCAAGAAAGAAAGGGAGTGAATTTCCTTTTCAGAAGACAAGAGGGGTCAAAGCGAAAAAAATTAAGACAAAGGACTCGGAATAGAAAAATATCATGTAAAATACAAAAGGTAAGCATAATTGTCAAACTCAAGCAAGATTTTCATACCGTGTTTACAAAGTGGATTTTTCCTTTTAAGGTTCAAAAAGGTCTGCAGTAACTGACAAGGTTAGAGCTTGAAGGTTTTTGCATTTATTTAGTAGAGAGTGGCAGACAAAGTATTAGTACAAAGCCAGAAAAAAACAAGAAAGGGAATGACCAAATGAAGAGAAAAACATTAAAGAACAACAAACAAAGCGCTTTTTGAAATTGTTCATTACTCATTACTGAGAAAAACAGAACTTTCAGGGAATTCAATTTAAATAGGTACATAATTTAAAAGCAATTGATTTTGAAAAAAGGGGGGAAAGAATGAGGAGGCAAAAAAGCAGCCAGACCAACAAAGTAATTCAAAAGTAAAATGTTCTGAAAACTACGCTTACATGTCTACACAACACAAGCTGTTTCAAGGCAAGCACAACATGGAATATCAGAGATTCTCATTACTGACTGGAGTTGTTTTTTTTTTGGAAATTCAGTTTGAAGAGGTAACATTTTAACAGACATTTAAGAGATTTTAAAAAGGAAAGACGTTGACCAATCATGAAAGGCCACTAGACATGGCCTAGTGGTTAGGGGAGTTGGTCTAATTCCCACCTGTCCTCTCACTACACCTCCATCCATGGCTGAAGTGCCCTTGAGCAAAGCACCTAAAAACACATGGCTTCAGGGAATGAAGCCAATAGCTAGCTTTAATAGAGTGTAATAATGTAATGTAACATACGTATATATATATATATTTATTAGAGATGCATCGGATCCAAGATCCGGTTCCCGATCCGGCAGGATAATAGGGTTTTTCACAGGGTCCCGGTCCGGCAGGCTCTTAACCCATTGACGCCTAAGGCACCTGCAAAAAAGGGTGCTGAATGCCTGAGACCTTTTTAAGAAAAGCTGCCTTCAGCCTATAAAAACCTAAATATCTCATCTTCTGAAGCACATAAAAATATGCACAAATTTGCATTTAAACGCTAAGACCCTCATCTTTCATTAGAATGTGCTCATTCTTCTCAAACAAACAGAGATTTTTAATAAAGTTGTCTCAAATCTCATGAGCCTGAATGTTGCGTAATGCAGCTCCAGGCGCCAGGGCCAATGTTGCGCAACGCAACATCAGGCATCAATGGGTTAAGCAGTGGATCCGGAATGAAAATAGTTTGAGCCAGCGTAACAAAAAGAGCCCACATGTGCGAGTAGGCTATGTGTTTCACCCTTTCGTAGGATCCGGTATCAAGTTCCGGATCCGGATCCGACAAGATCTTAAGCAGTAGATCCGGTATCCGGCAGGATAATAAAAATCAGGATCCGGTGTATCTCTAATATTTATATTATAGGTAACACTTTATTTTAGGGATACATCTATTATCACTAATACATACAATGTTAATGCCTGCATAAGTAACTTGTAAGGCATGTACTAAGCAAACGCTAAGGCCTACTAGGTCCTTACTAAGGCTAAATTGGTAATAAATCCCTTATTGTGCATGAACAAGACATTTGCGAATACAAAGGGAGTACGCTAAGGCCTACTAGGTCCTTACTAAGGCTAAATTGGTAATAAATCCCTTATTGTGCATGAACAAGACATTTGCGAATACATGCCTAACAAATGTTTGATTTTGCTTTGTACATGCCTTACAAGTTACTTAAACAGGCACATTGTATGTATTAGTGCTAATAGATGTATCCCTAAAATAAAAGTGTTACCACATTATATTTAAAGATATATAAAGAGAGAGAGAGAGAGAGAGAGAGAGAGAGAGAGAGAGAGAGAGAGAGAGAGAATCAGGCTTGTTTCCAGGTAAGACACACCAAGGTTGACAAGAGAACCACAGACGGAGGATGGCAGACTCACTGCTACAGCAGGTCTGGGAAGGGTTCAATAAGATCAGGAGGCACAGGTGTGACACATACACGCACGCACGCACGCACTCGCGCACACACACGCGCTCGCACGCACGCACGCACGCACGCACTCGCGCACACACACGCGCTCGCACGCACGCACGCACGCACACACAGACGCGCGCAGGGCCGCTGACAGCTTTGAGTGGGCCTGGGACAAAACCATCTGAAAGGGCCCACCTCATGATGCATTCAGTGCGGTGAGAGCCTAACTCCCCCCATCTTTCCCTGGGACTGGGGCAATTGACCCCTTTGTCCCCCGTGCCGGCTTCCTTACACACACACACAGACACACACACACACACACACACACACACACACACACACACACACACACACACACACACACACACACACACACACACACACACACACACACACACACACACACACACACACACACACACTGTCGCTGACATCCCAGACCAAGAGGTCGATTATGCCAAACAGGACCACGGGGCACACACATTAGTCACAGACATACGCCCATGAACACTCATGAACACCCCATCAAAACACGCAAACACACACACACACACACACACACACACACACACACACACACACACACCCACACACACACACACACACACACACACACACACACACACACACACACACATACACACAAGCATGTGTGTTCGTACACACACACACGTGAGCACACACACACACAAACACGCACACGCGCACACACACACACACACACACACACACATACACACACACACACACACACACACACATGCACACACACACACTAATAAACAAGATGTCGTGAAGACACCGTCATTGTGCGAGCACCTGCTGGGGGCTAAGGGGATCACCTCTTGGACAGAGCAGAGCAGGAGAGCGGGCAGGTGGGGGACGGTGTAAGGACCGAGCTGGGTATGTCTACAGGTCTACAGATGGGGTCAGAATACCAGAGAGAGAGAGAGAGAGAGAGAGAGAGAGAATCAGAGAGAGAAACAGAGAGAGAGACATAGAGAGAGAGGGGGGGGAGAAAAGAGAGAAATAAAGAAAGAAATAACAAAAGAAAGAAAGAAAGAAAGAAAGAAAGAAAGAAAGAAAGAAAGAAAGAAAGAAAGAAAGAAAGAAAGAAAGAAAGAAAGAAAGAAAGAAAGAACAAGAGAGGTAGTGCAACATGTGTTCCCCCCACTCTCTTGTGATGATGATGATGATGGTGGTTGTGAGTGGACAAGACTTACTGAACAGAATATCTCCACATGGACCCGATCTCCAGACATCACTGCGGAATGCTACAGTTCCAAGAGGGATGGTTAAAAAAAGAAATGAACACAAAAAATGAAAAAGTGCAAAGAATAAATAAATTAATTTTTAAAATAACAGTCAGGGAGGAATGGAATGACATGCATGTGATAATAATGAGTAACTGCAATGAGGGATTGACATTAAAACATATCAAATTGATCACAGACTGATATTAAAATTTCTCAGGAAATCACTCTCAGCCTTATACCATCTGTGTCTTCCCTCCCTCTCTCTCACACATTCTTATACTTTACACACACACGCGCACACACACACACACACACACACACGCACACGCACACGCACACACACACGCACACGCACACATACACACACACATCTCCTTGTCAAAATACCTTCTCTGCTTGATTAGAACTTTGATTAGAAAATGTGCACTCTTGCCCTTTCTGCCGATATTAAATTTTATCAAATATATTATTTTAGGGGACCATTAACCATTCGCCCCCCACCTGATGGCAGGTACACCATCTTGTCCTTGCTTAAAAAGAAAAAGAGAAAAACATCATCTTAGCCTAGCCGACCTTCACCTTCCTCAAGAATAATAATAATAACAGCCTGTCCTGCTGATTATTTTTTGGAAAAAAAAAGATTAGACCCTCCTTATCAAAGAAAATTATTAAACCACCATGCTGTTTTTTATTCCTCCTCCCCCCTCTCCTCCTCCTCCTCCTCCTATTCCTCCTCTTCCTTCTCCACCACCTCCTCATTCTCTTCCGCTGTGATTAGAATTCACAAGTTTGGAGTTAGGCGGACATCTTGTTTTGTGAGTCTGAGGTTTAGAGAAAAAATATGCTATGAAAGAGGGGAGCAAGGAAAAAGGAAAAAGAGAAGGAAAATAAATGACCAAGGTAAAAAACATGAAATGAATGAATGATGGCTCCTACAACCTTGATGGCAAATGCCTGTGGTGCAGTGTGCCTTAATGACAGAGACACATTGTGCTGGTAGGCAGTATGGCCTTAACTCATTGGCTGCCTTGGCCGTCGAATGACGTCATTTCAAATAGTGACGCCCCCTACCTTCGACGTCGTTCGCCGACAATTGCGTTTTTTTACAGCCAGGCCTCGAGGACGGTCTGACCTATCTTCTGTATGAATTTCAAGCCTCAAGGCATTTTCTAACTGTTCCTGTAGGTGGCAGAAGTGTCCTTAGGAACAGTCAAGGCAGGGCTTTAGCTCAGAGCAAGATGAAATGTCAAGACAAAAACACCCCTTTTTTACTATTATAATATAATCTCAAAAGTAGCATCGCAAAATCATTTTTGAAAATAAAGCACCTGTGACAGTAGTCTACTTTCTTGCCCTCTGATTTTAACACAGGTAGGCTACTGATTTTAGTGTCAGAGCCTGGCCAAAAAAAAACCTTCCTCTCATGACCAAAATACAATCCCCTGTTGCTATCTAGCTAGAAGGCATTGTAGCTAACTTGCCCAAAATACACCATGAGATGATCTGTGTGACAACCTTTCATTTTGGATAATGTGATCAGCCTACACAACATCAGGATGTTGCTTACAAAATATCATCTAACAGGAGAATGCACGGGACTAGTGGTGATGTGTCCCAACTGAGGTAACTTGGGTATAAAGTTTTCTACGCTAGCTAGCTAGCTAGCACGAAATCGCTAACAACTTACAACTAAGCCTAAATAAAGGAGCCTTGGTAAGTCAACTATTTTTTACTCAATCCACAGTTATTTTTATGGATCTGTATAGTATGATCAGCTTACTGTATCATCAAAAAAGACAGGGGGGTTGCAGATTCTTGGAACAGAGTAGCCTTTGTGTCTGGTCAGATGCATTCAGCTCACATTAGAAAGCATTGCACTTAGCCTCAGACCAGCTAGCATTCACCACTCCAATCGGCTTGTGAAATGTTGGATGTGTGATCAGTACTTTATCAAAAGAAAATTCATTGAACAATATATGACAAGATCACTATAGCAGAACCATGATGACAGTAATCATCAATCTGCAAATTGTCCGCTCTGCCAAAGAAGCTGCAGTAAGCTACGCTAAGCGGTGCTGCCTGCCTACCTGCCTCCCTCCCCACAAGACACAACACGGTACTATTTCTGGAGGAAATAAACCAGCTGTGATTCGTTCTCCAACGAGGGGAGAGAGAGAGGGAGAGGGAGAGGGAGAGGTAGGGAGTTACCGGAGTTAGGGGCAACTGCTGTCATGATCCATGCTGCGCGCCAGCAACTAAACCAAAACACCCTTGTTTTCGAGTCCCCCCGTTATATTTCAGTATATTAGGTTGAAAAGGTCATACAAATGATCTTTTTGTTCAGGCTACAGATGACAGAAGACTGTGTAATAGCAGCTGATAGGTTTGGAGTTGTTAGGACGATGCCATTACGGGCAAAAACGTTTGCAGTTATAGTTCTACTTCAAATGGCGTTTTCTCAGCTTTTTGGCTAGAAAGCAGCATTTTGGCGAATTCCACTTAATTTCAACAGATGATTATGAAAGAACGGAAAGGGGTAGAGAGACACCGTTTTTTTCTGATGACAGATGAGCGTCTAATCTGTGTTTTGATAGGTATGGTGTTGACATAGACACAGAACTCAATTTTCTGTGAGCCTCCAAAAAACGCCCAAAATGCTGAAAAATGGCTGGCACTCCGAGGTACTCTTTTATGAAAATGGCTGGCAGCCAATGAGTTAATGGGATCTACGTAATTGGCCTTGTTGGCCATTAGGCATAGTGTGGTTTATGGAGTTGTGGCACAGAGATGAGGGGAGTAGAGAGCAGAGAGGGGGAGGGGGTACACTTTGGCCTATTAGAGCCGATTTTGTCGTCCTGTCGTTACTTGGCTGCCATTACGGCCTCTTCTGATTTGGGGACGGAAAGGGGGGACGACTTTAAAATGTTTTTTGGTAGCAAATACAGGTTAACAAGTTGAGTAGCCTACCGAGCCATT
>NC_085879.1:28367620-28370120 GCF_034702125.1 Engraulis encrasicolus | reverse complement strand
TCACCGGTGGGCCCCGCATCCTTGTGGGAATCACACCTGTGTGGTCCCCGCACCCTTTTGGGCCTCTATTTTCAGAAATCTTTTTTCAGAAAGGGTTTTTTTTTTTGCATTTCTGAAAATAGGGGCCCACAAGGGTGCAGGGCCCAACGGGAAATGCCCGGTATGCCAAATGACCAGTCCAGCCCTGATACAGAGTTCTTCTACAAGTGTAACAGTGGAGCTTGTTTGTTGCTTTTACCATTTAGACTCTCCTCTTTACTGTAGGAAAATGAAAAAAAGCAAAGACTAAAGGAACTGTGTCTGCCAAAACATCAGGTACTGCAGCTCATTAAAATACATTGTTTTGATTGAGCAAAAACATTGATGTAAGTGACACAACTATAGTTCGCTGTTTGTTTTACAGATCAAGAGTGAGTCATGAAAAAACACCGGCTCCAATTAGACAGTGTGTGGAGGAAACAAATATGAATATGATTCACAGCCATTTGTCATCCTCTCTGAAGCTTCAGTCAGAGCCAGGGCCGCTGGCAGCTCTTGGCTGGGACCAGGACAAAGCCATCAAAGGGGCCCCCCACATGCAATACACACAATGCAATGAGGACCCAATTCAGGGCCCTCCCTCTCCCTAGGCCCTTTGACAACACACCCCTTTGTATCGACTGTCGGCTTCCCTGGCCTGAAACCTCCACAGGCCAAAGTGTGATTACTGTGCCTGTTAAAGAAATGAACCCAAATGCTGACTTAAAAGAAAGCAATATATACAGTGGATATAATATGCATATATGATATATGTAATTATATATATGCATACATACATGTATATATATACATGTATGTATATATATATATAAGCACTTGTGAATTATATATATAATTCACAAGTGCTTATTTGATGTCTACAAGCTGACGGCAAATGCCAGCTACCTCGGAAAGGGTAAATAGCCTAATTGTCTGCATTCCCAAAGCCTGCAATGTTACTGATGCTGATAAATCAACACTTTATCATAGTTATCTTCTCCTGTGGACCCAACCCTTTGATATTACTATATTCAGTCGCAGCTGTTGGGCTATGACCTTATTGCAGTTCAGTTTCGGCAGAAACCCATATAGTCTAATAAGCAACACATTTGTTTACACGACTACCGTTTGTTTGAATGCTTCACTGCGATACTGTTTTGTTTTTAACAAAACTATTTACCCCTGGGCAAACAACACCTTTCTTTTCAATATGACATTTCTTTGTTTTAGCATATAAGCTTACAGTATGGAAGTCAGTGAGCTGATCTCTTTCTCTGTCAGTCTGAGTCTTCATGTAGGTAGACTCTGTCTGTCTGCCAACAATGCAAATCAATCATACAGCACCATAACAACCATAGGCCCAGGGCCGCTGATAAGGTTTTGGAGGCCCTAAGCATAACTGGTCAGGAGGGCCCCCCCCCACTCATAATTAAATAATACTATTACACAGAGATGTGGACTTGTGACTTGTGACTTGGACTGACTTGTGACTTGAGTCAAAAATGACTCGACTTGAGACTTGACTTGCCAATATTAATACTGCTACTAATAATAATCTAGTAGTTACTAATTAATATTTTATAATACAATTCATTGTTTTCACAATGTTTTTTTAGTCAATCTCAATTTAAGAGGCCCCAATTTTGGAGGCAAAGTGGTTGGTGCCCCAAGGACTGGTTGGTGCCCTAAGCACTCTGCCTACTCTGCTTACGTCTAGCGGCAGCCCTGCATACAATACACCTCCAGCCAAGTCAACAACCAAATCTCCATCGGGGCCTGCCAGCCACTGTTCTGTATGGGCTCCACATCTTGGAGCTGTTCTCATTCTCGTCTTCTCTCTTCTCTCATCTCTACACGGCATGCCTGATATGCTAGTCTCTCATCGATTTTTGACTCGCAGTGGATTCTGTCTCTTCGCTTGACACCCACGTGAATACCACAGGTAACACCAGGTGTGCTTTTTGATTATTAACGGACGAAATAATGCAGGAGTGCAGTGCCGCACCGCACCGCACCGTGCCGTGCCTTGTGGTGGTGTGAGCTAGAACAAGAAGACCTGACATTCTTAGGTCTGCCTTAGTTCGTACGTCTGGATTTTTTGAGCTAAGAAGAAGAAAAAAATATTTTCAGGGTTTTTTTTTTTTTGCTTTTCTCTGACCTTTTCCCACCTGTGTGTTCCTCTGGGTCCCTCATCTATGGTCACCAAGGGTAGTGAAAAAGTGAACAAGGGAGGGGGAGTGTGTGTGTGTGTGTGTGTGTGTGTGTGTGTGTGTGTGTGTGTGTGTGTGTGTGTGTGTGTGTGTGTGTGTGTGTGTGTGTGTGTGTGTGTGTGTGTGTGTGTGTGTGTGTGTGTGTGTGTGTGTGTGTGTGTGTGTGTGTGTCTGTGTGTGTGAGTGTGTGTGTGTGTGTGTTTGTCTGTCTGTCTGTGTGCGTGCATGCGTGCATATCTGCGCATGCATGTGTGTCTGTGTGCATGCATGCG
>NC_085879.1:28360120-28362620 GCF_034702125.1 Engraulis encrasicolus | reverse complement strand
GTGTGTGTGTGTGTGTGTGTGTGTGTGTGTGTGTGTGTGTGTGTGTGTGTGTGTGTGTGTGTGTGTGTGTGGGTGTGTGTGTATGTGTGTGTGTGTGTGTGTGTGTGTGTGTGTATGTGTGTTGTGTGTGTGTGTGTGTGTGTGTGTGTGTGTGTGTGTGTGTGTGTGTGTGTGTGTGTGTGTGTGTGTGTGTGTGTGTGCGGCGTGGGGAAGAAGGTGTGGGGTATGGGAAATGAAAAACCAGCCACAGACACTTGCACTCCTTTGTTTTTTCTGCTCATTTGATTTGACTTCAATTTTCTCTCTCCTTTCCTGTTCCCCCTTTCCTCTCTCCTTTCCTCTTCTCTTTTCCTCTTCCCCCTTTCCTCTTCTCCCTTTCCTCCCTCCTTCCTTGATCTCTCTTTCCTCCCTCCTTTCCTGTTCTCTCTTTCCTCTCTCCTTTCTTCTTGTCTGATTTCCTCTCCTCTCTTACCTCTCTTTTCCTCTCTCTTTTGCTCTTCTCCCTTTTTTCTTCTTCCTTTCCTCTCTTCTTTTCCTCGTCTCCTCACCTCATATCACACATCTACCTTCTTAACTAAAGGCTGTTTGCTAGTGTCTCCACCACTTTCTTAATAGCCATAGTCGTGCACAGATAGGGACGAGGTGGTGCTAAAGCACCTGCCCCTTTGCCCTGCTGGACAAAAAATGCCCTTTTTTGGATTTTTTTTTGTCTCAGTGTACTGTGGAACATGGTGAAATGAATAATTTAAATTACATTACATTATATTACACTTAGCTGACGATATTTTTATACAAAACGACTTACAAGTATTTTAGGCACAGGGTATTGGTTACAGACCCTGGAGCAATGTGGGGCTAGGTGCCTTGCTCAAGGGCACTTCAGCCATGGATGAAGGCACTGGTAATGGTGAGATTTGAAACTGCAACCCTCTGAACTTAAGACCAGCGCTCTAACCATTGAGCCATAACTGCCCCACAATTTACAAATGCTTCATAAGTCAACGCATGTGACAATAATGCCCCAATATCATATTAAGCCCCTATTGCCAAGTAATGAGTTTCATATGGTCTTCAATACCCCCTCTTCAGTAGCCTAGTAAACCAGCGCCACCCGCTGCACGCCAAAAAATTCTGGCTGCAAGTAGTTGTCTAGCCTCGAATCCTGAGTCTGGCAAACCAATCACAACGCAGAGATTTGTTTTGAATTTGTCTTGAATCAAAGTGGGTGGGGTTTTGAGGGAGTGACGACGAAGCTTTCTCAACGAGAAAGATCGCTGATTGGTGAGAGCGTCGGCCTATAGGCACAGGCATAGGTAGAAAAACAACAGGTTGTTCTCATCAACAATCTTCGGATATATCGTTCATCGGGGTAGGACTAAATTACACATCCCGTCTTACATTTAGGCTGGTTTATCAGGCCACTTCTTCAGCACCTGCCCCTAAAAAGCACGCCACTGCTAATAGCGCTAGTGTTTGGTTGCCTATTCAGCAACAGAATACACAGGTGATATAGTCTGCAGGCTACCTACGGTATGCCATTTCTCATAGGAAAGGTGTGGTTTACGATTGCCTTGCATGGTCATTCATTGGGCATTACGAATACATGTGTCATTTGGCATATACGTAGCCCATAGCCAATCATGTCAGTTGTATCTATTCAAACAAACTGCAGTCATCGCCTTTCCAATCCTCCCCACTCTCTGATTGGAGCCCATGATCTGGTGTCCTCTTTTTGTATTTCCAACTGGTGCTGTGTGAAGAAAAAGGAATCACACACAGGAGCTTGATGCTGTTCAGTGAAACTGTATTAAAATCTGAAAAATAAAGAGAAGCCAAAAGAAAAAGTGCAAACGTTTCGGGTCTAGCCCATCATCAGTGTTCCCAAAATCTTTTGGTTTGGAATTACGCAGAGAGCGAAACTGCTTAAGTAAGACAAAGGCGCGGAAGCCATCTCCATCTTCACTTGTCTAACTGGTGCTACAATGTGTTTGAGTTGTTTAGGCTGGGCTCATTGAAATGAAGTGCAAACAGGGGAAGATGGAGCCTCTCAATTTCCTTCGGTGTCTTTTTTTTTTGCGAATCAAACGACCCAGTGGAATGTCAATCAATGAATCAATCAGTCTTTTGACAGCATAATTTCCTGGATAACCAACAAAGAAATTTTACCTGGAGAGAATTGGCAAAGGAGGTTTGTGTGTGTGCGTGTGCGTGTGCGTGTGCGTGTGCGTGTTCGTGTGTGTGTGTGTGTGTGTGTGTGTGTGTGTGTGTGTGTGTGTGTGTGTGTGTGTGTGTGTGTGTGTGTGTGTGTGTGTCCGAATCAGACAGAGAGAGAGAGAGAGAGAGAGAGAGAGAGAGACTGTGCTTAACTGACAGGTAAGCAGAAGAGTTATTGTTTTAGCGAACCTGACTGAATCAATGTTGCATTCTGCATATGGGGAAGCTGACAAAGCTGTCATTTCTGTTGACTGGTGATGGAAGTTATGACCTTTAAATCATCTAT
>NC_085879.1:28340120-28352620 GCF_034702125.1 Engraulis encrasicolus | reverse complement strand
TGGATGTTTCTTAAAGATATGTTTGGGCTTTTACACTTTTATTCGGACAGAACAGGAATGTGTGAGAGTGTGACAGGAAGAGATGAGTGGCAGAGATACTGTACTGCAGAGCCGTAGATAAAAGAGTTGCCACAGGACCCCGTGGGAACTTCCGCCGACGAAACTGACCATAAATAGCCGACCTCGTGGTCCCATTCAGTTTTGCACAGCCTTCAGGATGTTCCATATGTAGCGTTCGTTTCCATAGACTATCACTCTATAAATTGATGAATTGATATAACAGTTGTTTTTGTGCATTTCAAAACACACAATTTCAAAGGACTGTGTAATTGCTTGATCTATAATGGTAACTTGTGTCTTGCGAAATTGCTAACACAAGAGATCGGTTTAGCTGGAATCGACAAAGCTAGCATAAACCCACGTAAAATCATGTGACGAGAGATCAAAGACTTCAATTCTTCACTATCTACGGCTCTGCTGTACTGTATATGAGGAAATCAGAATATAGGGAAATGACCTTGGGCCTGCATCAAACTCGTATCTCAGGCGTTACAGTGCAGTGTCTTAGCCATTTTAGCGACGCCAGTCTGGATAGACCTAGTTAGTCTGGACTGATTTTCTATGAAGGGTCTGGAGCTGCCTGGTTGAGCAGTAATTTCAGTTGTAAGGGAAATGGCTATGAAGCTCTGCACAGCAGAAATGGGAACATCATTGAGAACAGAGAACAGACAACAACCACCTCTGAGAACTTAAAAACGGTCATTATACAAGTACAAGTGTGGGACATGTGCATCCCTAACTCACAATGTACATACATACATCTGTACATACATAGGCTCCATCTACATAAGTCTAAATTAAATTGAGCATTGTGTTTAGATGTGCTGTTTTAATGTATATGTTTGTGAATGGTAGCCTACTTAGATTAGATTAGATTATCCTTTATTTTTTCTTCAGGAGAGAAATTCAGAATGGACATGAGAAAGTGTGATTCACATTCAATATCAGATCACCACAACACACTTAGGACCACAAAGGGCAAACAAACATAAACAGGGTAACAGACAACCATTGTTAGTGTTACACACAACGTTCCAGTTTTGGCCTTGAGTCATCCAAAGAAATATACAAACCTTGAACTACTCAATATGGGCACGTGTACATGTTAGGCCAGTTACACAAAAGAGCATGACGTGGCAGCAGCGAGAAGATGACGTTCTTTCAGCAGGCCGCTACCGCCTGACTACCGCCGTGTTGGTGTGGAAGGACAGATCTGTTTCCATGTATTTTTGCCGCTCCCAGTAAAAATCGCTTCCATCCCGCCCCGCCTCCCTGCTCTAGTGTGTAAAAGAGGTGGGAGAATGGGGGATTTACTAATTCAGAAGATTGCACTGAATCCATGCCGGCCATAGCACTCATTAATTTGATATTGGCGCGCCTGTTCAATCTCAAGCCGGGCTTCGACTTCACCTGCAGTCTGAGAATCGTGGATCGTTCATCCTATAGTTTTTTTTCTTTCTTTCCTTTTTCTCCTTCTTTCTTTTCCTTTTCTTGTCATGGTATATTTTTGTGTTGCAATCTGGTCAATGATAGCCCCAGTGTCTCTTTGATTCGCATCATGACACAGCTGTGGCACCATGGATAAATGGATGTCAGTCTTCCTTTGATTTCAATCAAGGACACAAACGTATGCTTGTGAAGAGAGGCTGAGAGAAGAAAAATGAAAAGAATGAGAGAGCTATGAAAACTGAAAAAAATATAAAAAACGAAGGTAGAAGACCATGAAACAAACTTAGAGCTTTAGAGAAGTAAGAAAAAAAATAGAGAATCACGTGGCCAATTTCAGGTTGTTTGGAGTCTGGTATGAATCTATCCAATTAAGCACCCGCTATGAAGGTGTTCTTCCAACTAAGAGATAAATAATGGATATCATTAAAGACTGATTACTACATGATTTTAAAGGAGGACGACAACGCTTAACATTAATTTACATTGACTGCTATTAGAGTAAGGGCGCCCCTGAGGTAAAACTCATTTAGGTATGTGAAAGACTACCTCAGGACAAACTTAATTCATCTGCCGAATGAAGAAAATAACCCAACCAACAAAGACAGCCATTTGTTAAGTCATTTAAAGAGAGATAATAAATCATTTATATAAATAAATATGCTGTGAAGTGAGTGAATCAATCAACAGTGCATTACAATGGGATGAAGGACTGGCAGATAATGGATGAAATGAATGAATAAATTGAATAAAAGTCTAATGGACTTTATTGTACTGGAGCATACTCTATGAGGTACAGTTGAAGTGTGCTTGACAGCTGCCAGTGATTTTGACACTCAAGGTGGGTATGCTTATCATGGTGAAATGCTAGTGGTGAAAAACAGAGAGAGTGGTGTGCCGTGTGTGTGTGCGTGCGTGTGTGTGTGTGTGTGTATCGTTGGCATTGTGTAGAGGGTTTAAGATGACGTGGATGACATGCATTCATAGAAACCCAGTCTGTCAATAAGGAGATTTAGTCAGGGGCTGATTATGGCTCCATGGACACCTGGGCCAGACAGCAAGAAAAGCCCCCCATCAAAGATGCCGCTAAGTTTACAAAAAGATTCAGCATTTAGGCCCGATATTTGAAATCCTATACTGTTGGGCAGGGGCGTAGCAGCACATTTTGGGCCCTATGTACAATCAGCTCCAATGGACCCCCCAGCCATAAATCGGAATGCGTGTGGCCCCATATATACATGGGACCCTGGTGACTCAGTCACACTTTACCCCCCCGAACGTTACCACTGCTGTTAGGGTTTGAGAGTTTGTTTCTCTGTGTGTAAAAAAAACAAACAAACAAAGAAAAACGTTAAAAGTGTGAGATTAACCCCTTAAGACGCGGCTTTATACATTTGTTGTTACCAGTATGGTAATGACCAAGTCGTGGTGCATTACTAAAGGGCCTGTGTTGTGTCATAGTATTGTAGTGCTATGGTAGTTACATTTCAATGACTATTACAGCGTACCTCAGGAGGTACGGCGCGCATTAAGGGGCTACGGCAATATGAGAATGGAAATATAGGCACCCTTGACTCTTGCACAGTAAATTCTGCAGTGCTCATTTCACATGTAGAGAGTTGATTTGACATCATTTGGACTTTAATGAACTCTTGAAGTGTTGAATTAACGCCACAACATTTACTGTGTGGGCCACCTTGACTCTTGGGCCCCTGGGTCTCAGTCCGTGCGGTAATCTGTTCGTGGCCTCAGGAGAGGAAACAAGCGAGTGGCTGGCTGAGGACATGGCTGGATGGAGTGGAGGCGAATTCTCCTCCTCTCCTTTTCTTTTTTGTCCTATCGTGAGTCACGCCACCCTTGTTTGCATTGTGCAAAACCTTTCATTAGTTTTGATTTCTTTCTCAATTTTTTTTTTTCGCTTGTTTTTCCAGCAGCTCTCTCCCTCTATGACTGCCAGATTTATTATTACAGAGGCTTGCCTTGGCGGCTCACAGAGTGCTTTACGCAATGATCATGAGAGAGAGGGAGGGAGAGAGAGAGAGAGAGAGAGAGAGAGAGAGAGAGAGAGAGAGAGAGAGAGAGAGAAAGTTGAAGTGAAAGAGACAGAGAGAGATGAATGCCTCCGCATCAGAAAAATCATTACACTCCGTTGTTGCAAGTCTAACATATCAATACATTTAGCCCATTGGGATTACGAATGTTGGCGGTGGGGAAAAAAAAAACAACAGAAAACTGCTCAAATTTTATTGACTAATTAATTGGCTCCAACGTCAACACCTGTTTTTCATTCCCAACGAGATCTTTGCTCCCCAGTGGCCACTATTGCAATTTCTGGATGGGGGCGGGGGAGACAAATGAGTCTATTCTCATCACAGCACAGCGCAGCGGTCCATAATCTAGTGGTGCTGTTTCTACTGTAAAACTGTAACAGTTAGGCATTGCCAATTCACAGTGTAATAGACTGGAAAGCAACAGCTTCTCTCTGTTTCAATCTGTTTTTTTTCTCTCCGTCTCCTCACCTCTTTAAACACACACTACACTGCCGTTGTTTCTCACGCAATTTTTTTCTCTCTCTCTCTCTCTCTCTCTCTCTCTCTCTCTCTCTCTCTCTCTCTCTCTCTCTCTCTCTCTCTCTCTCTCTCTCTCTCTCTCACCAATCACATACAATGCACACAAACAGTGTCCTTGGCCATGTCCTTTAGGAAAACACGGCTGGAGAGATGCTAACAAAACCTGAGGTAGAAATTAGCCTGCCAAGCAGCAGCAGCAATTAGCCCCGAAGCAATTATCAGCTAGCAGGAGATGAAAGTGACTTCCTTCCAAGGTGTTTCTTTATGTGTTTAATAGCTGTCGACTGGTTTGATAAATCGTGGGTAACGCAATTGTTTCTGATGGTGGTGCGGCGGTTCACAGCTGAATCAAAAGCTCTTTCGCCGCACAGATACTGTGGTGGTGGTGGTGAGAATCCCGTTAATTAGAAGCTTGCAAAGACACCTGGCACAATAGCATGTGAAAGTCGGAGCGTCTCACCTGACGTGAACAAAAGAGGTGTGGGAACCGTGTTGTCAAACATGCCGCAAGATATAGCCTACACTATGTATGCATGGCTCAAAAAAAATGTACCGCATGAAGAACTTGTCCAGGTTTTGTGTTGTAGACGTTCACCACTAAGTTGACTACTGATACCAGTTAGTGATGCTGCATTTTCACAAATGGCTCTGGCATGCCATATAAGTACAATTGTGTGGACTTCATTCGAAACCACGTTGACACTCATTCAGTTTTTTACAGTAGTAGCAACAGTGATTACAGAAGCGGTAGTGGTAACAACAGTAGTAAAAAAATAATCATAATTTTTACATTTTCAACTTGACCTTAAAAAGACCCGATCCAATAGCCCGAACTGATAGAATGTTTGAGAAAAGTTGGACGCATTTACAACTTTGTGCTGTCCTATGTGCATAAAGACTGTACAATCGATGGCATTCGTTTCAACTTCAAATGTTTTCATGCCCATTGAGTACACTGTATAGTCAGAGAGAGAGAGAGAGGCTTTTACCAGGTCACCAGGGGACCATTGTGTGAGGTGGGGGAAACATAGGACCATACAGGAGATGGGACAAAAGGAGCACACGCGCACACAGGCACACACACACACGCGCGCACACACAAAAGCAAGCACGCATGCACGTTCTGACGCACTTATGTACACACACCAGACACAGGAGCACTCTGGCCATCACACACACACACACACACACACACACACACACACACACACACACACACACACACACACACACACACACACACAAATACACACACACACACACACACACACACGCACACACGCACACACGCACACGTACAGCCACACTTCACAAAACGGGTTTTTTGTGTAACTGACTGAAGCCTGGGCACAAATGGACCTGTTTCAGAGCTTTAGGGTGCTTTAAGCTATTGTCAAGTAGGGTTTGTGATATAATGGAAATTGTGTGTGTGTGTGTGTGTGTGTGTGTGTGTGTGTGTGTGTGTGTGTGTGTGTGTGTGTGTGTGTGTGTGTGTGTGTGTGTGTGTGTGTGTGTGTGTGTGTGTGTGTGTGTGTGTGTGTGTGTGTGTGTGGCAGAAAGTGCTTGTGCGCATGCACACGTGTGTGTGTACTGTAGGTTTTGTGTGTGTGTGTGTGTGTGTGTGTGTGTGTGTGTGTGTGTGTGTGTGTGTGTGTGTGTGTGTGTGTGTGTGCGTGTGTGTGTGTGCGTGTGTGTGTGTGTGTGTGTGTGTGTGTGTGTGTGTGTGTGTGTGTGTGTGTGTGTGTGTGTGTGTGTGTTTGCCTCTTCTTCTGTATAAAACAGAAATAACCCGGAGACATTTGCTTGTTGATTCTTTGAAATTCAAGTGAGCTCTGGAGAGGTTTCTCCACCCAAGTCTCTCTTCACCTTCCTAAAAGACACCTGTGGTGAGACTGATAACTCTACGTCTGAAGCATGACATGCAACACAATAAAAAATGCATTATATTGTCATAAGCTACTGTGTGTGAGCATAGGGCAATTTCAGCTATTGTCAAGCAGGGCTGGGATATAACATAAGGAGTTAGTCTACTCCTTTTGTGTGCCTGAAAGAGACGGGAAGTGTTTGGTTGCTGGTGAATGCTGCTGTTGATTCGTTTGAAATACAGATTTTTTTTCATCCATTTCCTTTTCTTCAGCTTCAGGAAAGTATGTCAAATGCCACTCCTATTGAGAAATGCAGCAATATGTTTGCTATAAGATATTGTATGAGTGGTGTGTTCATGTATGTCATGTATGCGTGTTTATAGTATGTATTAGGTTTTGCATGGGAGTGGTCTGTGGATGTATGCGTAAGAGTAACTATGTGGATCCATGTCTGGAAATAAAAATGATTTTTGTATATATATATATAAAAAATAGAACACATTTTCTGGACACTGACACAAACTCAAAGACACACACACACACACACACACACACACACACACACACACACACACACACACACACACACACACACACACACACACACACACACACACACACACACACACACACACACACACACACACTCAAACACACACACACACACACACACACACACACACACACACACACACACTTGTCCTACCTGACTCGTCATCCGACTTGTTCTCGTTCTCCGAGTCGGTGAGCGTGAGCGCCGAGTTCTCGCGGCTGGAAAGTCCGGAGCTCCGTCGGGACTTGATGCCACCTCCACCTCCTCCACTTACTCCTACTCCAACTCCTCCTCCTACTCCTCCTGCTCCTCCTACTCCTCCGGCCCCTCCTGCGCTCCACAGCTGGATGGCACGCTCGGGGGAGATGGGGCCCTCCGGATCGGAGGAGTCGGCCTCGTCGGAGCCCACGGCGCTGAGGGAGTAGCCGCGGTGAAGCAGGCCCAGATCCAGGTCCAGCTCTGTGGGACAGTACCCAGACTGGTGTGGGTGTGGCTGCGGGGCGGACTGGTGCGGCTCGCAGATGCCAAGTTCGGCCAGAGTGAAGTTGCCTGGAATAGAGAGGAGGAGAGAGGAGATATGATGAGCAACAGCAAGATGAGTACTGCATGTGATTAAGCCATGTGCGAAGAATACATTCACCAGCATGCACGCACGTACGCACACACGCACACACATCCAGGTCTGTGGGACAGTAGATGCCAAGTTCGGCCAGAGTGAAGTTGCCTGGAATAGAGAGGAGAAGAGAAACGATATGATGAGCAGTAGCAAGATAGAGTAAGTATTGCCTTACGAAGGCAAAGTAGAGTAGCTACATGGTCTGTCAAAATTGGGTTTAGACTGAAAATGGTCCTTACACCTCCATTATGTTGTGATAAAGCCTTATGGTCCCAATGTGTCCTGTTTTAGAGATATTTATTTGTCAGATTTGCAGTAAGTGCAATATCCATCCTAATACCAAGGCTTTGAAGGCATTTTGTCAGTTCCGATGTTGGCATAGATACTGTGGTTTGCCTCTGTATGCAGGTGAAGGGGTGAAGGGGAGGATGCCATTTAGGAGGAAGAAGGAGGTAGAAGGACAAGGAGGTAGAAGATGAGAGGCTGGGGGAAGGAGAAACGGAAGGAAGCGTTGGGTTGGAGAGATACAGTATGAAGGATTGATTTTGAGACAGGGAACGGAAGAGTTAGAAGAGGTGTGTGTGTGTGTGTGTGTGTGTGTGTGTGGGGGGTGATTGTAAGTCGCTTTGGTTTTCGCTTGTAACTGGCTTTGGTTAAAAAAAAGCATCTGCCAAATGCAATGTAATGGAATGTAATGAGGCTGGAGAGATGTGAAGCAGTGATGGGGAGACAGGCATTGAGGAGGAAGAAGGAGGTAAACGGGAGTGGAGAGATTGACGTTGGGTGCAGTGGTGTAGTCTACTTTTTTGCGGTGGGTTTACTGTATATTTGAGCATTTCTTAAGGTGGTTATACTCTATATATTTGTGCTATTCTTAATAATAATAATAATAATAATAATAATAATAATAACAATAACAATAATAGTAATAATAATAATAATGGATCAATCAATTTTAAGTGGGTATACTGAAATCCCTGAAATTTTGAAATTGGTATACTGTGTATACCTGCGTTCTACATAGACTACACCACTGGTTGGGTGAAAGAGTGATAGGAGAAGGGGAAGGAGGAAGACAAAGAGGAAGAGTAATATGGGAAAAAGCAGGACAGGAAGAAGAGGTGAAAGGAGGGAAATAGGACAATGAGGAAGAAGAAGTAAGAGAAAGGTGTTGGGTGTAGAGATGGTTGGGGAAAGGAGTGATTGGAAGGAGGAAGAAGGGAAATGAAGAAGAAAAAGAAGAAGAGGAGGAGGAGGAGGAGGTGTAGAACACATCTATTTATCCAGCAATCACTTCACCACTGAAGCAAAAAATCCCCCTCAGCTGTCACAACAGAGATGTTTCATTTGGTGTTTCGCTCCGCAGAAACACTATGACAAACTTTGTTTTCGCCCTGTAGCTGTTAAGTCCTACCTGCTGAGTGTGCAGCAGGAAGATATACTGTATACCTGCCTGGAACAACCACCACACAACGGCTGTGAGGGGAACAAAACAAATTGTTATGTCACAGGCTTCTGGTTTCACAACCCCTCTGTATAACACAATGGGTTCTTATTGAACTGAAGATGGAGGCTACACACGCAGCATTTTTTTATATACAGTACACCGAGTTTTGCCTAAAGCTTCTTAAAAAGTCATCTCAAGGGTGTTGAGGCCCTTCCTTTTTTTCAATTTCCCCTTACCTGAGCAAAAGAGGATAGGAGGAAGAACACAAAAGGAGACAAAAGAGAACTTAAGGCCATATCCAAGTGTTGTGTATCCCCAGTTCTCTAGGAGCAGTGGTGTAATGTAGACAATAACCTTTGGGAAAACTACACAGGATATGGTGGAATTATAGTCATATTCTTGAATAATTAAAAGGCAAGGAAATGCTGATTTGTCACTTCAAAAAAGGTACCATTATACGCCCTTGTTACTCTAGGGGAGCCATAACAAACCGCAACAAACAAGAAACTCACCAACGACCTACTTGACAATACAAAACACCTTTACCCGACAAGTTGAATGAATTAACCCCAATGGTTTGAAGGAAATAACATCAAGCTACAAGACAAGACTCTGAATTAACACTCAGAAATGCAGCACTCTCCAGCATCAAGAAATCCCCACCCTGATGACATGGACATGGACATGGATATGCTCGTTATAAGCCTCAGTACCGCCAATCACAAAGAGTAGAGTAGGTGCCTCAGCATGGAGGCCTAGAGGGTATGGCAGACACAGAGGAACAAACAACAACCACAGAAGACAAAAAAAGCCACAACAGCATGCCCACGCATGTAACATGCATAATTGGCAGTTTCATGACTTGATTGTGCAGCATAGCACAGGAAACAACCCTAAGTTCACCCCGAGTGCTAACCATTTATCTGTACTGTACACTTGCATCTCAAAGCTTTCTTTTAAACTGCTGGGTTGCACTTAAATCACGCAACCCTGTCTTGCACTGAGCCCCAAAGACCTCCCATGATTCCGTGTGGAATGTTTGGAGTGTTCTTGGTTCCTTGCCTGATACCCAGCAGAGCACAGACACAGCCCACCACAATTCACCACAATCCCCTAAATAATTGCATAAGATTCCGGAAATTAAGGCACATCAAACAGAATCAATAAACACAATACAGGCCCAATTAAACCGGGGTGCCCAAAAAAAAAGCAATCAAGGCAAGAAAAGGAGCATACACAACCAATTTCTCCTAAATGGTAATTACACCAGCACTGTGGCTGCTATTGCATCCAAATCAACTAGAATGAGAGAGATTAACGTTAATGCTTTAACTGTTGTTTTTTTTCTATCTTTTTCTAGAACAAAACAAGAAAGTGAGAGTTCTGGAAAATCAGCAAAAGTCCCCCTTGGGTTAGCTGTGAGATGAGTGCTAAAAAGTGCAATTAAAAGCTTAAGTTTGTGTGCGGGGCGTCTCTGAAGAAACGTCTGGTGCATCTCACTCAAGACAGATCTGAGAAAGTAGAGAAAGTACAAGTGGAGAAGCAGCTGGCTCTCAATATGCAACCTAGTGCACACTCACAAAAAACAGATACTCACTCTCTCATTCACACTCCTTTTTATGCACATACACATGTTCTCTCTCTCTGTCTCTCCCTCTCACACACACACACACACACACACACACACTCTCTCTTTCTCTCTCTCTCTCTCTCTCTCTCTCTCTCACACACACACACACACACGCACACACACACACACACACACACACACACACACAAACAAACTTGCATGCAATCACACATGAACACACACACATGCACACACAAGTCATGACACACATACTTTTACAAACACAATCTTTTTTTTTCTCTCTCTCTCTGGTCTCTTAACCTCTCTCTTAACCCCTCTCTCTCTCTCTCTCTCTCTCTCTCGCTGTCTACTCTCACTTTCTCTATCTCATATAAACAAAACTACAAACTAAATACATATGCATTAACACCACAAACACATGCACGCACTCTATGAACACACACATGCACTTCAGTGACCAAACGTACACACACTCACGCATGCTATACACAAACACTTCTTAGATATATTCTGAGAGGACACCATGGCAGCTCACTGATCATACGATATAAACTCTATGAACACACTCAACTCATCACTTCAATTCACTTCAAGTCCAGCACATGATTTTTAAGATGGGGTTGCTTAATGTGCTTATTTTAGCCTTACATGTTTGTTTGTGCTGGTCTTGTTTTAGTGGGCAGTTTTAAAATGTTAGCAACGCTGTTCAAAAGGTTAGTGAAAAAAAACAAGGTGGTTTTTTTTTCTACAGAGGTTTACACTAGTGGCAAAAACAAGGGAAAAAACATGGGCGGCTACAGTGCAAAGTCATATCCACTGTCTAGGGGTTAGAATAAGAGATCAATTGGAAGAGGAGCACCAGTGGGTGAATGGCAAGACATCAAACATCCAGCAAGTGTTCACATTTCATTTGTGCCCTTTACAAACACCACACATGCAAAATAATGTGGGCAAACCCTTGAATTCACCACATGAATGAATACAAATGAATCACATTTTGTTCCAGGAGTGGCCAAAATATATCACGGTGATACAAAAGGAAAGTCTGTTTGCTCTGATAAAAAGAAGCTTGGGCAAAGCTGGAAATTGAAGTCTGATATTTGTGCTGAATCTGATACAATAAAGCAGCGTCAGCAATCAAAAGGGCCTTTTATTCGGGGGGGTGGGGGGTCTCCTTAACCATCTCCCACAGGCCCGGAGTGGACCCTTTTCTCAGTCCGGGAATTTAATTCAAATTCAGGCCACTCTGATACGGAGGACAAAATGCACGCATCCCTCTTAGCATCTGACTACCCAATCGCCTAGGCCTATTATTAAATGTAACAATTAAATTAAATGTATGCCTAAATATTTTAATTAACTATTAAAAAGTAATGTAGGCTTCATAGACAATTATTGATTAAACAGTGGTTGCCTGTTTCATTTGGTCTTATTTTGGTGCATTTTCAGTGTAACGGAGGCTAACTAGCACAGAGTTGGCGTGGAACGTTGGTAAACCTCCCTCCGATAGCCTCATACAGTCTCGTGCCGTTGGGCCAAGAGACTAGTCTCTTGGCCCAGCGGTATCGTACTGTGTCTCCCATTGCCAAACCGTTGTAGTTGACGAGGTCGCACGTTCGATCCCCGAGGGGGGTGAACAGGTGCAAGATGACCTCCGTCACAGTGGTGCCGCTGACCCGGGATGGGAGTGAGGTTTAAGGGGGAGAGTGTAACGGAGGCTAACTAGCACAGAGTTGGTGTGGAACGTTGGTACACCTCCCTCCGATAGCCTCATACAGTCTCGTGCCGTTGGGCCGAGAGACTAGTCTCTTGGCCCAGCGGTATCGTACTGTGTCTCCCATTGCCGAACCGTTGTAGTTGACGAGGTCGCACGTTCGATCCCCGAGGGGGGTGAACAGGTGCAAGATGACCTCAGTCACATCTTCAATTAGGCCTAGTTCTCTTAAATCCTGCTACCCGTTTCCACTGTTGTCCTGGGCTCCATGCCTACTGCATTCTGCATACAGTCTGTCCTTTCATTCACTTAGGCCTATTTGTTTACTTATTTAATTATGGCTTTGTTAAATCATCTACACGTTTTACCCTACACATATCATGGTGTTCTTCTGTAGACTATGCCATATTTTCATCATAAACATCTATTTTGACTAACTCTCTTCCTCTACCTGGCCCTACTCCTGCCCTCATCTGGATCATCTGCTGCGCTGATGCTAGAAAGCATTCCATAGGCGAAAGAAGACATTTCATATTGAGTTGATGTTTGCGCACCTGTGGAAATGCTGCACGCTATAACAGCGAGACGAAATAGGCTACAGTTGCAGAGCATGACGGCGACTTTGAAACTGTCTATCA